>NW_027412561.1:0-459567 GCF_025532065.1 Leptinotarsa decemlineata
ACCTCTACCAACAAGTGAATTTACATGTTGACACCAAATGAAATCCTAATCTTGATAGTGATGATGTGGGTACTGATAGTCCGTATAGGTATGTATTTGAAGTGGACATTCATTATCCACAACAGTTGCATGATAAACATTCTGACCTTCCATATTAGTCGAAAAAAATACCACCACCTCGTACACAATCGAAAATTCCCAAATTAATTCCAAATTTGAATGATAAAAGAAAATATATCGTTCATTATAGGAATCTACAGCAAGCTGTCAAAAATGATTGATTGTAATGAATACACATAGAGTATTGAAATTCAAACAATCATGGCTGGATGAAACCCTATATAGATCTTAATACTGAAATGCGTAATAGGTCTAACAACAAATCTGTTAAAGATTTCTATAAACTAATGAATAATGCGGTATATGGAAAGACAATGGAGAATGTAGATAATCGAATTGATGTTAGACTCGTTACACATTGGGAAAATATAAAAGTAAAATATAGTGCCAGCACTCTCATAGCCAAACCAAATTTCAGAAATTGTTCAATTTTCACTGATAATTTCGTTGCCATTCAATTGGGTAGAGTGAAGTTCATTACGATAAACCATTATATTTGGGATTTTCCATATTAGAATTATCTAAAACAGTCATGTATGACTTTTTTCTATGGATGCATCAAACAACACTTTGATGAAAATGTCTCTTTACTTTACACACAGATACCGACTCGCTCATTCTTAAAGTAAACACAGAAAATTTTTATGAATTCATAAAAACTAATATAATAGATTTGATACATCCAATTACAGTATAGTTAACCAATTCAATATTCCAGTAACAAGTTCAGTCTTGGGTAACTTCAAAGATGAATTTCCAAATGATCCAATCATGAGTTTTTATGGTACAGGTGCTAAAGCATATTATGTGAAATCTGTTGATGGTGAATTTAAGAAAGCCAAAGGGGTTAAACGATCGGTAATAAAGAATGAAATGACATGCGAAGATTATCAACAAATCGTCGAACAAGGTGGTATGATATTCAGAAAGATGAATTCATTTAGAAGCGTGTTGCATGATATGTATACTGAATTGAAAAATATAATTGCATTATCATATCAACGACGATAAACGATTTATCATTCCGAATACTACTCACACTCTTCCTTGGGGGTCATAATGATATTGAATTTTATGTAAACGATCCAAATGAGAACATTCGTTGGATAAGTAATATTATTCAACAATCAACAATCTCAGGAGACTCCATTGGATCAATTGATTAATTTATTATCTGCCGAGATCAATGATTGAAATATCATTCATATCTTCAAAACCGGAAAATTCAATATTGATATTTATGTAGCCATTTATAATTAATAATATATGACAGAAGTAATGTGATATTAATGTATTATGATGTATGTATATGTATTACTGTAATGAATATAAAATGATTAAAATTGTATTTGTATTATTTCTATTTCCCTAATCAATATTACTGCAATATATAGTGTATAATGTAAATGAAAGAAATATCAGTTTGAAGAGAATCATCGTAGAGTGCACAATGTCTACTAAAACAATCGATAAGTTTGGTAGAAAAAGAAAAAGGGGTGGTAATGTCATTCGAGGTCCTCCCGGGAATGGTTTTTAAATTAACAAAAGATGGTCATTATGACATGCAAAGGAAAATATTGAAAAATACAAGTGAACCTATTGACAAGAGTGATTGTGTAACTGTATCATATCTTGAGGGGAAATTAATGGAGCAAAGGAAGTTATACTTCTAGCGCTACAAGCTGCAATACAATCCACAATAGGCAATATTGCTCGGGACGCCCGGCAAGCATTTGACGATAAAATTGCAGAGGCTCGGATAACTTTCACTCGTAAATTTGACAAACTTACAAGTGATGTAGACATAAAAATGTCTGACATAACAACGTCTACAAATAAAAAATTTGATGCTATGTCAAACATAACAGGGACTACAATGAAAAAGTATGATGTACTGGAACAGAGAGTTGAAGTATTGGAGAAAAACCAAAAAGTAATTTTGGAGAGAATCTATAAAGTCAGGCCATCATCATCAGTGGACTGGGATATCCAGGACTGAATATTAATTCCAAATCAATTAGAATAATACAACCAAAACCAAAACCACCTGATGATGTATTAATGGAATAACCAACATGGTGAATGTATTCCCTGTTAGGTTAGGTTAATAGTTACGTTAGGTTAGCTGCATACTTACGTTAGGTTAGGTGTTAGGTTAGAAATCCTCGTAAGGTTAGGTTAGGTAGGTAAGGTAAGGTTCACTAGTTCGTTAGGTTAGCTGCCAACTTACGTTAGGTTATATTCCCTCGTATTAGGTTAAAAGTAACGTTAGGTTAGCTGCATACTTACGTTAGGTTAGTATTCCCTCGTTAGGTTAGGTTATTAGTTACGTTAGGTTAGCTGCATAATTACGTTAGATAGTATTCCCTCGTTAGGTTAGGTTAATAATTACTGTAGGTTAGAATATGACTTACGGTAGGTTAGCGTACTAGTTAGGTTATGTTCATACATACGTTAGGTTTGGTGTTCGTTGCATATTATGTTAGGTTAGGTTAGGTTAGCGTAGCGTAGGTTAGCGTACTAGTTAGGTTATGTTCATACATACGTTAGGTTAGGTGTTTCGGTTGCATATTATGTTACGAACCGCGCGCGAAGCGGGCGCTTACTATGAGGCAGATGTCCCGCCTACCTGGGGCCGGAGGCCCCACCCCCCTGGGCGGAGCCCAGGCAGTGGTCGTGGCCCGTTAGGGCCACGCCCCCCCCCCCCCGTCGCCACCAACTTTTCGGATACCCCGCCCCTTCCCGAAGCCCCGCCCCCCTTCCCGAAGCCCCGCCCCTCCCCTCCCCGAAGCCCCGCCCCCCGACTCCCAACATTTGCGCATGTACACCCCACCCTCATCGCGCATGTGCGCTCCCACCATTTTCCCCACCGCTCACGCATCGAAGTCGATACCCTCCGGAGAGCACTCCACAACATTCAGTTCGAGAAGTCATCTCATCGAGAGCAGTCCACTCCACAACAAGGCAGTACGTTCCAACGACCAACTTGATATTTGAGTAAGTAAATTAGGAATGTTATTTTTTATATCAACTAACTTTGTATTATTTCTTCTTTTTCAGAATGGCAACCAATACACAGGAGGTGAATAATGCTGTGGCGTCTATTCTGCCGGTGTCCGCTGACCAGGAGGAGGCAGCATCTTCGAGAGCGGTGACGGGTGACCAGGCAACCACTTCGCGTTCGAGAGTTAGGTGCAGATCTTCTAGCCCTGACTTATTCGAGGAGGAGGAGGAAGTCAGGGCTGTGAAGAAGGTTTGCCAACGACCTGCAGCAAAGGTTGGTCCTATTTCAAAGTACCGAGCTACTTGCAATAGGACTAATCCTTATGCAGGTAGTTGGTCGACCTCTCGTAAGAGGGCCTCCACACCAGCAGCAGCACCAGCAGCAGTGGAAATTCCGAGGAGTCCTTCTCCGGAGTTGGTGATATTGTCGCCGTTGGTGACGCGACTACCACCGCTGCCAGCGACACCGGCGGATCCTGAGGTGTTGGTGCCACAGCCTATCGGAGAGGTTAGTGAAAAGATGAGTGTTTTTTCTGCAGAGATGTAAGGAAGCAGAACGAGCTGCCCGATCTAGCGAGGCCGCGTTGGTTACCATGAAGCGACAAATGGCTGAAATGGATAATCGACGGAGGGAAATCCAAAAGGAAATGGCCGAAATAGATCGGAAGTATGCATCTCTGCAGGAAAGGTGTAAAGCAGAGACCTCTTCGATAAAGCTGTACAAAAAAATAGTGACAGTTATGGACACTCTTTTTGTAGATGAAGTGTAAATATAAGATTAGTTTTAGGTTAGTTAGGAGTATTTAATTATGGTAGTTTTAAGTTTATATTTGTTAAGTTTATATTGAATAAAGGAAAAGGAAGTGAAATAAAGGGTGTACACTGTTTTTTGGTTTGGTACACATTGAACAATGCGATGGTTGGAGCATTTTTCTTCACTTCCTCTTATTATTATTATTATTTTTTTATTTCAATTCCAAGTTCTTCTAGACAAATACCTCACATCAATTTTTGTGTTCTCTAATCACTTGTAAATAATTTCATGTGAAGAAAATTTAAAAAATAAAAAAATAGACATGTTTCATAGTGAAATCGACAAGTATATTTCATTTGTATTTTATCCATTCAAGTATCTCTTTCATTGAATATGTCTTATGTCACTTTGCAATTTACCCCTACTCATTGAATATGTCTTATGTCACACTACAATTTACCCCTACTCAATGTCCCACTCCTCTCCCACTCCCTCTCGAAAGTATAAAAGTAGAAATCATCTGATGAAACATTCAGTTGATCAGCTAGCATCGAGATGGAACCCGATTCAACCTCCGAACCCTATAGCTGCCCGGATCAGGGGTACAACTTCAATTACTGGGATAACAGCCAGGTACAGGTAGTCTCTTCCACCACGGAACCCCACAGTCCGCCATACGAATACCGGGATCACGACATCAGGATGCAAGTTCAACATGTCACTGGCAGTGACGAAGGACACTTGGATGATTCGGAATATCCAGATCCTGACGGATGGTGGGACCCTGCTTATGATGACATTGTCCCAATGAGCAGCGACGACGACGATGATGACGACGACGACTCTGGTGATGATGCTGATGACGAGCTTGACGTTAGACGTCCTCCACCATCCCCTATCCTCATCGAGGATAGTCCTCCGCCATCCCCAATCCTAATCGATGATGATGTCCTCAATTCCGATGATGACATATAATCATCTACTCGTCCATCATTTCCTTTCCTTTCCTTCCACGGAGTACACACTTTTTGGTTGGTGTACACGAGGCACTGCGAGGCTGGGGCAGTGTCTTCCTCCTTCCTCTCCCTCTCCCTCTTATTAGTTTTTTTTCCATAATAATCACTAGAATTTTTCCTAATAATCGCTCAGAGTTTCATTCTTGATGTTTTCGAATCTCAAACACTGTTCTACATTTCACCCCCTCCATTTCATTTCTTCCAATATAAATATAGCAACAATCACAGTTCTATATCATTCTTCCACAATGTCGAGTACAGGACCCATCCAAGTACATGAAATAGATTCAACGTCTGATCATTTGAGTACAACCTTCGCTCAATTTCTGCAGCGAATCTATGATCTTCCTGATGATTTCGCAGAACGAGTGGAACAAGGTATTCAGGACGACATAGATGCTGTTGACGATAATAATGCGGATGATGTGATTAGTATATCATCTGATTCAGCTGATTATGACGACGACGACATCATGAGTATATCATCTGATTCAGATGACTATGAGGATGATATCATTAGTATATCATCTGATTCAGATGACGATACCATAATTATTGTTTCTGATGATGAGGAGCGTTAGTCCATATCATTGCATGGATTAATAAAAAATAACAGCCCTTTTCAGGGCTACAATTAAAGACTGAAACAATAAAAAAAAATAGCTCTTTTCAGAGCTACCATTATACTTTCAAACAGAAACAGATTCATACCATTGTTAACATTATGTTAACATTATAATCTCAAACGAAATATATGTATGTGAAAGTATTCATCATTATATGCATACAATGATTGACAAAATGCCAACTTCAACTTTCATTTAAAGTAGTACTCATCATATGCATAGATATTCAATGACTATCAAATTCCAAATTTCGACTTTTCAGTCAAAGTAGTAATTTATTTGTCATATAATGTATAGATATTCAAAGACTAAAAATTTCCAACTTAGACTTTTATTAGTCAAAGTATTCATTTGTCACATAATCTATAAATACTAATACAACTAACTACTGTTTGTGTGAATAATGTAGCCCTGAAAAGGGCTGTTGTTTTTTTTTTTGACCAGTAGGTCCACGGTTATTGTGCCACAGGTTGGACATTATTTTACATATAATACATGTAGATACTCGGGTGAAGTTTGTTAGTGGCCTCTCGCAAGCTTCACACCAATTCTGTCCCATTTCCATAATTGAGACAGTGTTGTGGGTGTTGACATGGGCATACCACCCTCCATTATTGTTTCTATGCGAATAAAACCGAAAGCAGCACCAACATAGTTTTTTGTTCTCTCCATCTATTGTGCTGATCAATACGTATGCATCCATTGCACAATACAAATCCAAGGGATCTTCCAGTGTCTCACTGACATTGAGTGTTCGCATACCGATCCTCATAGCACCATCACCTTCAGTTGTGTCAGCTTCTATCCCTTCATCATCTCCTTCTTCATCCATGACCCTCTCAAACTCCATCACGTCATCATCTTCGTCGCTTTGGTTGGCCTCGTTTTCAACTTCGTCTATCTCATCTTCATCGACTCCAACATCTTCTGCTTCAACTATTACTTCCTCTAGCGGAACATTGACATCCTCATCATCTGATTCGTCTATCCAATTGTTTTCATCAACAGCAGCTATTCTATTTAATGCAGCATTTATTTTTGCAGAATTCATCTTGTTGTTGTTTGCTCACAGTTGTAGAGAGTGAATGAATGAACTCTAGGTTTGCAAGTCAACTTATATAGGAGGTGATGCGACTCCCACTTGACTCGTTTAGAGTGGAATAGTAGGAGAAGTTATCCCACTATACTTCCACATGATGTTGATTTGTATAAATAGAGATCGTAGGTATAGGAGAGAGCATTCAGAGTTTCTGTAAGTCATCTCTTAATATTTCTAATCGAATTAGTAAAATGCCGTTTCCAAAAGAGTGGAATGAAAAACCAAAAGTGTGTGTCTACCCAATGATGATTGCAGGGGCTATTGTGTGCTACTTTTGTCAAATAAGTAGACCTAAGGATTCAATCAATCCATGTACTGGTATGTGTAGTGATTGCGTGTTGCGGATTCAACTATCGCCTCCTTCTCATCCACCGAAGCGAACAAAATCGGATTATCGTCAACAACAGTTACAGTGTCTGAAGTGTTCCGAACCTATAATATTTAACAATATAGGTATCTGTAGAAATATTTGTGGTACCTGTGCTGCCGTTCCAACTCCACTGCAACGTTGTTTGCGTTGTGATACATATTCCATGAATTGTTGGAATCATGTATGCAATGCATGTAGAAGTACTTGGGATCTGTGTGAGAAGGTTGGTCAACTCTACCCCAATAGGAGAATCCATTTTTTCAATGTTGGTGTTTGACGCACGAGCAACAACTATTGAGGAATAGAGTCAAAGAACGTTCCACATCCACAGAACATATTAACATTTTTCATTTTTTATTATCGTTATTGTCCTCTATTATTAATAAATATATGTATATTTTGAATTTATTTGTATTATTTTCTAACATTTAAAAATACATGCATGCAACACAAAGTTTTCCTCTTGAATGACAAAGATTGTTACATGCGTGAATAGTTTAGTGAGATAGCGCATGTGCCAGTTGATGAAAGAGCGCATGCGCTAGTTTATTTTCTTCTATAAATGGTGAGGTCTCAGTAACATCATCACCTTTCCTATCCACATTCTATTGCTATCACATATCATTCCTCAGACCTTAATAATCATGAGCTCTATGCCGCTATTGATTGCTGAAGATGGTTCACCACTTGTTGATATCGATCAGACTGATTTTGAAAATATTCCAGTATTACATTTATCGAGTCAAGATTCGATAAATGATTTTGATATTAACGACTTCGTTAACTTTGCAGATGTGCCAGAACCAAATGAGCAAATTATTATTGAAAATCCGATCGTTTCGCAATTATCATCACTCAAACACTCTTCATCTACCCTTCCTCTTGGTGTTGATAAGAAATCTAGAACAATCAAGAGGAAGGTTACTAAGGCATCTTCATCGATTGTCACTGACTTTAAAGAAAAGAAAGAATCCAAAAGTGTTGTGTGACAGAAAAAACCCGCAACGAAAAGTGACAGATCGAAGAGGAAGCCAAAAGGTACTCCTAAAGAAATGAAGAGTGATTTGAAAGCTGAACCGCTATCTTCTTTCAGTCCCCTCCATCGGTTTGGGGAAATGAAAAGGAAAGCAAAATGCCGTCTTGTAAAGGCACAGATGACTATTGCTGAACTTGAAAAGAGTGAGCGAGCTATTAATGCTAATAATGAAACTCTTGAAGCATTAGATGCCAAGATTGCATTAGCGAAGGTTGAATTGGCTAGAATGTCTAAAGATGCTGATGAACTCCGTTCAAAAATTGTAAAGATAAGAAATTCCATCGACGTTCGAGAATGCAAGCTCAGGCTGAGCTTGAGGAGTCGACTAAGCTTTATGAGACAGCATTATCAGTGAGAGATAATTGGCAAAAAGAGTTGGATACTGCATTTCAAAGTGACGGCGATTAGTTTTGGGAATGATAATGTGTTTTCAATATCGTGAGTTGAAAAATATAAGCGGGAATGGAGTATACAATTAATTTGGTTTGGTATACACAGAACATTGCGAATGGCTGGGGCAATGTTTACCGCTGCAATATTTTTCAGTTCACATACTTATAATTGAAATGAAAACAATAATGAACTTTAATATTACTTTATTCATAAAAGTCACTATTATATACATTTAAACCATATTTGATTCATCAATCCAAGAATTTTTGTTCGCTAGGAAGGCCTAACCACTTTACATATACTTTATTTTTTCTTCTCTTCAACACCTTCTCGATCAGATATACGTCAGGATTCTCGGTTCGTAATAACTCTTCTTCGTAAAAACATCCTCTAATCGGCTGTTCATTCATATCTTCAAGATTATAAGTCGTTGGGATGGTTTTATTAATTTTAACAATCTTGAATAGCTCCGTGGTAAAATTCGCAGTGTAAGACTTTTCAAAAATATTTTTGTATTTACTTATACGTACAATATCATTTAATTGGAATTTGGGTTTACTTTGTCTTTCCTCCAATTCCATTGATACCCTTGAATTTTAATTTTGTTGTTGAATCAACATTGATGGGTGCCATACCTATTGTACGATGAACTTTATTATTATATCTACTAGTTGTAATTGGAAGAATATCAAGCCATTTGTGGTGACCTCTCATCGAAAATTCCTTTGTAGAGCCATGCCTTTATTGTACGAATCACTCTTTCTGCTATAGCTGCCTTCTTTGTGCTAAATGTTGAATAATGATTGATATTATATTCTCGCATGAGAGATGAGAAGCTTTTATTGAAAAATTCTTTCCCTTGATCGCTTTGTATGTGTTTGGGGGAGTATTTGGCTTCTTTCAGTACATGTTTCATTGCATTAGTTACTGTACTACCTGTTTTATCTTTAACTGCTACAGTCCACAGATATTTGGAGTAACAATCTATCACTACAAGTATATATCGGTATCCTTCATTACTTTTTGCATAAGGTTGCAGTTCAGCTAAATCTATTTGCCATAGATCTGCAAAACCTTTGATGGTGGTTATTCTTCTACGAAAATTACGTCTTGCAGGTTTATGTAATTCATTAACAACTTGTCGTTTGACATCACTTATTTCATTAGTCATTCTATTTCAATATGATTAAAGAGAAAAGGTGATAATGTTACTGCATTGAATGATGATGTGACAGTGATCATTACATGTGAATATGTTAATATATTATAACTTCTTCACGTAATTCTTCAATTATTGAAATTATTTCATTATCATGTCCGGTATGTCCAGCTGACTTTGAAGCTACCAATAGTCGTAGGCGAGCAACTAACTCTTTCGGTGAATTCCAGTACACATAATTCACAGGTTTAGAATTATATATTTTCTCCATTTTCACTCGTTTGAGTGCTCCACCAATTTTACTTCTACTTCTTATTGGATATTGTCGTGAGTCTAATAGAGGTTTGATAACTTCACGAAATTTTTTAGAATTTGTATTTTTAAAACCATTCTTCAGATGATATTGTTTATATGGAGCATTCGTTATTTTCAATATTTTGGAATATACTTGACGAGTTTCTTCATTATCAACATCTTGTGGATTCTTCAAAAAAATCATATCATACAATTCTGGACTACCTGCGCATTCATATTTTTTCACTTTATTAGCATCCCAAAATGAAATGTTTCCATCTTTGAAATGCACCACTAGACTTCCCATTTTCAGCTTTTGTGTAATAGGATCCATACGTACGCCAAATGTTCCATCATATGCTGGATTTCTAGATTTTACATTATTCAAATGTTTCATCAAAACATCTTCACCACTTTCATTCATAACAGGTGAGATGTCAGGATCCGAGGAATCGATGTGGGACGATGATGGTGTTTCGAATAGAGTTGTTCTCATATCGTCTTGAAGTGTGCTCGTGTCACTATTCACAGATGATACACTACCAAAAGATTGTTTTCTTCCTATTGGAGTACTCATGGGATAATTTGAAGTAGATTGAACAGTTCCATGATTTGGTGATAACACTGGTGATTTAGAAATAGCGTTTGATGATAAAAACATTCAATGGTTTCATTATGGGCTCATACAATCTTTCAAGTGTCGTACGATTTTCAATATTATCATTCTTGATAGAGTTGAATTTCTGCCTGACAGCTTCTGTTGTCTCTACTAGTTGACGTTTCAAATTTATTTCATTGTTTTTATTTTCAGGATCTTTTTTTGTATTCATAATGCCCTTTTTGAATTAAAGCTTAATTCGCTGATGAAGTGACCTCTACAATATTCAGTGATCGAATAAGTTCCAAAAACAAGATCATGGGTATATAAAACTATCGAATCCTTTGCGATATCTACCTTCATCTATTTTCCTATCCTTATCAATGACTAGAAATCCATATTGGTCCTCCCAGCATTTAACACACATCAATTGGAATTGTTTGTTTGGGTACCCGTGAATATGTCTGTGCTAGATAAAAACAATCAACATCCTTATGACGTCCCATACAGAAATATGATCTAATAATATCTTGCTTTTCACATATCACATCATCGAAAATGAAAACAGAATTAGGCTTAGCGTCGGAGGGTTCCACTATTTCTGCATTATTGCTGAATGTATAAAAACCTAATCCTTTTATAGGTTCCAAAACACTTCGCAAGTACTGATATTTAGGTTGATTGAGTGATTTCGAATAGAGATACACATTTCTAAATCTCAGTCCTTGTGGATGTGTTAATAGTGATATCATTGCATTCGTCTTTCCACAATTTGAAGGTCCTATAATGAGTCCTCGAACTGATGATGGAAGTAGTGGACCATGTCTGAATACCCTTTGTCCATTCAATCCACACCCAAATTTCTCATCTAGATTATCTACAGCAAACTTTTCTTTCTGTTTTACAATGCGCATCGTGCCGTGGTTGGAGACTATATAAATGTTATTAGCTTATTCATTTCAATGTGTACCATCAAACGATACGGACGTATTGAAAGTGATCGTAAAATTAAAAGAGGTTGTGGTTTTGTTAATGATTTGATAAACAAACTTCCTTTCGAATTACATCTACCCGGAGGTTATCAATACTGTGGACCGGTACAAAATTGAAACAACGTTTAGCTCGTAACGACCCTGGAATCAATAAATTAGATATTGAATGCAAAAAACACGATATTCAATATTCTAAGCATCCATCCGATCTTGCAGCAAGACATTTAGCTGACAAAGAACTTGAATACAGCGCTTGGCATAGGGTTAAATCGAAGGACGCGAGTATTGGGGAAAGAGCAGCTGCATTACTTGTCACCAACATTATGAAAGCGAAAAGACATATGGGCATGGGTTGTAGTACCAATAAGAAAAAATGTAAGAGGAAACAAACGAAGAAAAATAAAATTGAAAAAGTTGCATTTGGTGCTGGGATAGTCCATAAAGTGCGAAATGTATTGAAGAAAGCTGGTGGGAATCAATTTGTGACGAATAATAGCAAAAAAGCTATCACTGTGGCATTGCAGGCGGCACGTAAATACCTTAAAGCTGCCGGTGGAAAGAAGAAAATCCGCACACCACGCATAATTCCTGTTCCCAAGATCGGTGGACTTTTACCATTGATACCAATTTTTGCTGGACTATCCGCACTAGGAAGTTTGGCGGGAGCCGCTGCTGGTATTACCAAGGCCGTGAATTCGGCAAAAGCCAGCAGAGCGGCTTTAATGGAAGCCAATCGTCACAATAAAACCATGGAGGCTGTAGCATTAGGCAAACGCGGAAGTGGAATATATCTCAAACCATACCGTAAAGGTTTAGGACTATATTTAAAACCATACAAAGCCACAAACAAAACAAAAAACTAATTGAACCCCTACCTCAGAGGCCTCTTACTGATCTCGATCTCAGTTATTATGCACAAAAAATGAAAATTCCACATTTTCGTGGTGTTTTTATGCGTGATAGATTACCATCTTCAGGTCCAAAACAAAACGAGACAGCTATTGTTAATTTAAATAGAATAAGTGGACCAGGAACACATTGGGTGGCATATAAAAAATGTGGGAAAGAAGTCACATATTTCGATAGTTTTGGAAATCTACCCCCACCATTGGAATTGACTCGATTCTTTCGAAAATGTTCGAATGTAAAAATCAAATATAACTATGATCGACAACAGAAATTTAATACAGTTCTCTGTGGTCACTTGTGCTTGCAGTTTCTCTCTAAATAATTTTCCAAATAAAAATGGATTCAACACCAAAACTGGATCGGGAGGCTATCAAGGGAATGGGGTTTTCACTTAGAATGTTTTCAAAATATGGTACCTTGAAAAAAATGGATAAAGTGATGCTTGCAAATATGCCTAAGGAAGTGATACTTGCATGTGTTGCACATGAGATTGCATATGTTTGGGAAAAGTTGCCTAAGCATCTGCAAGATGACATCGATATAATGAAACATAGATATTGTTATGAGCACCACCACCACGATCAAAATTTAGAATCGGATGTTAATGACGGTCCTATACCTCGGAAATCTATGTGTTGTATTTGTAATATAGAGGATGTGAATATTGGTATCAATAAAAATGATACTTATTACAATACAACACCTTCCAAAAAGTGTAAATTGTCTCAAATGTGCTGTTGCTGAGTACAATAATAAATTGAAATGTGTTTCAAAATATTCATCAGTCATGTCACGAAAGTTCGAGCTACAAGCTGTCAGGACAAGTGTCTTGAGTGCGGATTTTTTTCCACCAATTGAATTGGATAGGAACAGTCGTTATGGATTAGGACTTTTGGGATTCTATGGGTGCAATACAATCAATAATATAACTGAAGCTAATAACTTAGTTAGTTTTAGAATCAGTAATGACAACTCATCGATACCCCAAAAGTTGACAATTGAAATTCCATGTGGTGCTTATGAAATAGAAGAGATCAATGCCGTCATACAGAAACATATCATGTTCAGATTGTTTCATGATGATAAAAAACCAAATGATGTCGTTGCAGATGATATTTTCTATCTACACGCCAATAATAATACATTCAAATGTGAAATGCGATCCAAATATGAAATTGATCTGACACATCCAAATTCAATAGCAGAAATGATGGGGTTCGCTCATGAAATATTTCCACCAAATCAGATACATGAATCATCATTACCAATAAACATTACAACTGTGAGACTTATCCGCTTAGATTGCAATATAATATCTGGTTCATATATAAATGGGAAGAATCCCACATTCTTTTCTCATTCGATATTGATGTTGAACCTGGCTACAATCTCACTAAAGAACCACACAGTATTATATATATGCCTGTCAGTCCAGAAGGTCGTCAATTGATTCACAACATTACAGTGCGTATTTTGGATGAAAAAATAACCTTATCGATTTTGGAAGTGAAGAAGAGATTTTCATTATTTTGGAATTGAAGAAAATCGAATAACTGTTGTTATGGGTTTCATTTATAATAGACAAAATCGCATTGAACAATCCCAAACGAGTTGCACTATCAAAAAGAAAGGTGTGCATAAAAAGAAGCTCATTCCACAAGTGTATGCTAAACAGTTAGCACATAACGCTCTGTCTGTGAGTGATCTTAAATTTTTGAAATCGATTGGATTGAAAGTGAGAAAATAACAATGGTGCTCGAAACAAACAATGAAAAGTTGAATATATTCAATGAACCAGTGCTCGATCATTATCTCATAAGTTTACATGAGCACACATATAAGCCCTATGGATCACCGCTATTCAGGAATTCGGATGAAATCAGAATTGCAATCAATAATCAAGATGTTATACTAGATATTGCCGAGAGCTTCATTTACATAGAAGGTAAATTCACCCCCAAATATGTAGCGAAAACATGCTATCTCTCGAATAATGCAATTGCATTTCTCTTTGACGGAATTCGTTATGAAATGGGTGGTGAACAAGTGGCTGTTGTTAGAAAACCTGGGATAACATCTACAATGAAAACCATGATATCATTTGGAAAATCTCATGCTAACACATTATTGACATCTGGTTGGGGACTTTCACAATTGAAGCAAGATATCTTGGATACAAACAGTCATGTTTTTAGTGGAAAACTACCACTGAAATATTTGATGGGTTTTGCTGAAGATTACAACAAAAGTATCTTGAATGCCAAACAGGAATTGATTTTGATTATCGCTCGATCATTCAAAAACTCATATATAGGTGAGGTTGATGCTGATTTGGAAATAAATAAAATCGAATGGAAAATAAGGCATATTGTACCAGATGATAAACACAAGCTCAAACTTTTGAGTAGAATAAACAAAAGCGGTCTGAATGCCAAAATCAAGTTGGCGTATCGTATATGGGACCTCTATGAACTACCATCATTACGTGGGACTTCTTCAGACATATGGGCCATCAAAACAACTAACGCATTGGAAACTCCTCGTTTTGTCATCATCGCATTCCAAAGTACTACCACATCTGAAGATAGAACACAAGATATTACAAAATTCACAACTGCTGATATCAATAGTATTCGAGTATACTTGAATTCTGAAGTTTATCCATATGAGCGTTGGAATTTAAATTCGATAAAAAACTTGATGCTCCTGCTTATTATGCTTTTGAGAGTTTCCAGCGAAGTTATTATGATAAAGATATGAGTGAACCTCTGATGGACATTGGACAATTTAGAGAGAATCCACTATTCGTCATCGATTGTTCCCATCAACCGAATGCAACAAAATCATCAACTATTGATATAAAGATTGAGTTTGAGACGAGGAAGACCAAGTTTCCAGACAACACTAAAGTATATGCATTAATTTTGCATGATACAGTTTTAACATACAATGCATTGGATGGTTCAGTTCATAGCAGATATTGACACTTTTTTTTCACTCTATCATGTACTGTTTTATGATCTTTTTTTTATTTGTAACTGACTTATATCATGTATTGTATTTTATATCATATTTATTGTTTTGTAATCATTTTCTATTGTATTTCATCAGATTTAAATAAATAAAACATGAAAATAATACAAAGTTTTTTATTTGACATTATTTATGATTTACAGGAACATACAGACTATCTAAAATAACTTCTTCCTCATAATCATCATTTTCGCGACCATCTTCAATTTCCTCTCGATTTTCATCATTCAATTCAAAGTGATGAATAATCCATTCTGGCAAGAATGGTTGGAGGCTATACAGGAATCTTCTTAGGTTCAGTTCAATCATAACCTCACAAAGTTGCCACAATTCCAATTCATTATCCAAAAATTTGTTGCAAACTTCTGCACCACTCCAATAGTTCTCAGCATCACGAAGGCATAATTCGATTTGTTTTTCATCATAGCATACACTTATATCATAAACGCTTGCATGTTCGGCTCCATCACCCAACACCTTCAATTTAGACGACAAATGTTGAACCGATGATTTGAGATCTACAATATCGACCCAACCTTGACTTGCGTACTGCATCCACATCTTTAAATGGTGGAACTGAAATCGAATAAAAAAACAATAAGCAACCTCCAATTTTTCAGTGATATAATACTCACATTCCCATTTTACTTGTAGTTACAAAGTGAGTGTATTCAACTAAGTTAGTAATGTTTATATTTCCATATAATTATCATCTAATATATGAATATTAATAAAACAATAAGAAATTCATTATAATTACTATTATTATTCAATCATATTGAATTTGACTAGAGTTATCGTTTTCACACCAAAAAAACTTTGTAAGCTATGACCTAAAGAAATTCACTATAAATTATTACTATTATTCAATCATATTGAATTTGACTAGAGATCGCGTTTTCATGCCAGCAAAACTTTGTTGGCTCTGTCCTAAATACATCATCGTATATTTACCACCTGAGGAGTTGATACAAGATATATCGTCATCACTGAATTGCAACGAAATACGTTTTGGTAGCCATGTTTTAAATAATTTATCATTGCTCACATCTTGCAAAGTTAATAAAATTGATTTACCAAATCGTGTAGAATAAGTTGACATATTTTTAATTATGTATTGGCAATGATGATAAGGCCTTTTGCTCTAGTATTTCAACCTCCTGTACAATCAAATTATTAATTTTATTCAAGTCTACTTTTGAAACGGACATGATGAAAATATATATGAAAATATAAACAATTTCCAACAGACAAATACACTCACCGTCTCCCTTCTATTACGAACTGAATAACACTCTACCAATTGCTAACTGCTGCAGATATATTCGTCTACTGATTTCATAGTGTGCCAGGCATTTCTTTTATATTAAACAGTGTGAGTCACCCCCACCATGAAACCGTGAAAGATTCACATTGCTAGTTGCTATCCACTAGAGATGCCTGACGTCACAGCCAAGCCCATCTCCCAACTTGATGCGATAACAGTTGCCGGTACGAGCAAGCAATGGTCGTTGCGGTTTCGGAGAGGGTAGACGCTAGGCAGACGGTCCTCGGCTGCCGTTGTGTCACCATCGATAGCGGGGCTAGAGCGAACCTTCATCGCTTCGGGAGAGGTGAGGGCAGACCGATGAATACGCATTACTCTGCCACACGTCGTGGAGTGAACATGTCTCTCTCTAGCCGTTGAACGGTTATTGCTGTGACGTCACTCCACTACTAACTTGGTGCCCTAACACCGATGGAGCATTTATTACTTGGAGGATCTTCGAAGTATGCAGACGTATGTTTGTACATAGACAAACAAGCACATGATGAAACCCTGTACCGTGCATTCTCCTACACACACACACACACACACACATAAACACACAAAATCTCATATGAAAAAAAAAATCTGAACGATCCATGCACCAGACACTTCAAGGTCACAACGCCTTGACTTCACTGCACAATAAAAAAACTTCACCAAACAACAACCAATAAAAAAAGCAATTAATACGTCATAGTGGTGGGGGGAGGCCGAGAATCAGCTGTAAACAACTACTCTCCCTAGTGCGGATAGTTCAGCAAAAATTGGTATCAATGGCAAAAGTCCACCGATCTTGGGAACAGGAATTATGCGTTGTGTGCGGGTTTTTTTCTTTCCACCGGCAGCTTTGAGGTATTCACGTGCCACCTGCAATGCCACAGTGATAGCTTTTTTGCTATTATTCGTCATAAATTGATCCCCACCAGCTTTCTTCAATACATTTCGCACTTTATGGACTATCCCAGCACCGAATGCAATTTTTCTATTTTTATTTTTCTTCGTTTGTTTCCTCTTACTTTTTTTCTTATTGCTGCTACAACCCATTCCCATATGTCTTTTTGTTTTCATAATGTTGGTGACAAATAATGCAGCTGATCTTTCCCCAATACTCGCGTCTTTCGATTTAACCCTATCGCAAGCGCTGCATTCAAGTTATTTGTCGGCCAAATGTCTTACTGCAAGATCGGATGGATGCTTAAAATATTGAATATCGTGTTTCTTGCATTCAATATCTAATTTATTGATTACAGGATCGTTGCGAGCTAAATTTTGTTTCAATTTTGTACCCGGTCCACAGTATTGATAACCTCCGGGTAGATGTAATTCGAAAGGAAGTTTGATTATTAAATCATTAACAAAACCACAACCTCTTTTAATTTCATGATCACATTCAATACGTCCGTATCGTTTGATGGTACACATTGAAATGAATAAGCTAATAACATTTATATAGTCTCCAACCACGGCACGATGCGCATTGTAAAACAGAATGAAAAGTTAGCTGTAAATAATCTAGATGACGAATTCGGGTGTGGATTGAATGGACAAAGGATATTCAGACATGGTCCACTACTTCCATCATCAGTTCGAGGACTCATTATAGGACCCTCAAATTGTGGAAAGACGAATGCAATGATATCGCTATTAACACATCCACAAGGACTGAGATTTAGAAATGTGTATCTATATTCGAAATCACTCATTCAACCTAAATATCAATACTTGCGAAATGTTTTGGAACCTATAGAAGGATTATGTTTTTATACATTCAGCAATAATGCAGAAATAGTGGAACCCTCCGATGCTAAGCCTAATTCTGTTTTCATTTTCGATGATGTGATATGTGAAAAGCAGGATAATATTAAATCATATTTCTGTATGGGACGTCATAAGGATGTTGATTGTTTTTATTTCGCACAGACATATTCACGGGTACCAAAACAATTAGTGCGTGACAATACTTATTTCATCATAATGTTCAAACAAGATGAGACGAATTTACATCATATTTATTCAGATCATGTATCATCCGATGTAACATTCAAACAATGCCAATTGATGTGTGTTAAATGCTGGGAGGACCAATATGGATTTCTAGTCATTGATAAGGACAGAAAAATAGATGAAGGTAGATATCGCAAAGGATTCGATAGTTTTATATATCCGTGATCTTGTTATTCAAACTTATTCGATCACTGAATATTGTAGAGGTCACTTCATCGGCGAATCGAGCTATAATTTAAAAAGAACATTATGAATACGAAAAATGATTCTGAAAATAAAAACAGTGAAATGAATTTGAAACGTCAACTAGTAGAGACAACAGAAGCTGTCAGGCAGAAATTCAACTCTATCAAGACTGATAATATTGAAAATCGTACGACACTTGGAAAATTGTATGAGCCCATAACGAAACCATTGAATGTTTTATCATCAAACGCTACTACAAACATGGAAATGGAAATGGTCAATCTACTTCAAATTATCCCATGAGTACTCCAATAGAAAGAAAACAATATTTTGGTAGTGTATCATCTGTGAACAGTGACACGAGCACACGTCAAGACGATATGAGAACAACTCTATTCGAAACACCATCATCGTCCCACATCGATTCCTCGGAACATGACTCCTCACCTAATATGAATGAAAGAAGTGAAGATGTTCTGGCGAAACATTTGAATAACGTAAAATCTAGAAATCCAGCATGTGATGGAACATTTGGTGTACGTATGGATCCTATTACACAAAAGCTGAAAATGGGAAGTCTAGTGGTACATTTCAAAGATGGAAACATTTCATTTTGGGATGCTAATAAAGTGAAAAAATATGAATGCGCAGGTACTCCAGACTTGTATGATATGATTTTTTTGAAGAATCCGCAAGATGTTGATAATGAAGAAACTCGTCAAGTATATTACAAAATATTGAAAATAACGAATGCTCCATATGAACAATATCATCTGAAGAATGGTTTTAAAAACACAAATTCTAAAAAATCTCGTGAAGTTATGAAACCTCTATTAGACTCACGACAATATCCAATAAGAAGTAGGAGTAAAATTGGTGAAGCACTCAAACGAAAGAAAATGGAGAAAACATATAATTCTAAACCTGTGAATTATGTGTACTGGAATTCACCGAAAGAGTTAGTTGCTTGCCTACTACCATTGGTAGCTTCAAAGTCAGCTGGGCATACTGGATATGACAATGAAATAATTTGAATAATTGAAGAATAACGTGAAGAAGGTATAATATATTGATATATCCACAAGTTATGATCACTATCATTCAATGCAGTAACATTATCAACTTTTCCCTTTAATCATTTTGAAATAGAATGACTAATGGAATAAGTGATGTCAAACGACAAGTTGTTAATGCAACCAGAACCTTCCGGTTCTGGTTGCAGACCCAGGACAGAGATATCTACCTGCCTAGGAACTTATGCGACTGAATTTCAAGCAAAAATGTACGCTATTGAATTGTTTGCAGAGAGATTGGATAAATCCAACCACACACACAAGTCAATAAAAATATTCTCGGGCAGTCAAGTAGCTCTTGTCTCCTACCGAGCAATGTCAAAATTGGTAGCAAATTGCCAAAAACGACTCTCCTCGATAGGAAGACTTAACAGATTGTCCTTGGTCTGGATTCCTTGCCATATTGGCCTGGAAGGCAATGAAGCTGCTGACTACTTTGCAAAGGAGGGTGCTGCAAGCAGCTTTATCGGACCAGAACCTGTCATTGGCATCGATCTAGGCTTTCAAGCAAACATTGAACATCTGGATGGCAAGAAGATTTATGGACTTCTGGCAGAGTCTTTTAGGATTGGCTCACTCCAAGGCGTTTATTCGCCCTTCGAAGTTTGATACCAAATAGTTGTTGGACTACAGTAGGCTTGAACTACGATGTCTAGCAGGCTTTCTTACAGGTCACTGTCATTTGAATCATCATATGCAGAGACTTGGACTGTCCGAAGACAGTGTGTGTCGCCTCTGTTTGGGAAATGATGAAACAGCAGAACATATACCTGCCCCGCTGGGGACCGAATCAGGTTCTTAGAGTTCGGCGGAGCCGTTCTCCTACCATCCGACCTGAAACACCACTCACCAGACAAACTAATCGGCTTCGTTAAGAAGATGGGTTTATTTGGCCGGTGTGAATAGGTGTGAGCCACAATAAACCCTTGCGGGTTGTGGTGGATGGTCGAATGGACCCACTTACTTCAGACCTAACCTAACCTAAACTCTGAAATATTCTAGATAGTTTGGAAGTGACCTTCTTGATGAAGCATAAGGTTGTGAAAAGGTATTGGCTTGGGGCATTCCTTGTTGTATTTTATATATATCATTGATGGAATAGGTAGTTATATTGGTAGTTAAATTGGTAGTTTCTCGAGATGTAGGTGTATTCAACAAAATATTATTTATCAACCGAATAGGATAAAAATTTATGTGGAAAAATTTGAAACAATTTTAATGTTTTTATTGTGGAAATTTGTATCCGAGATTTTCAGCACTCTATTTTCCGATTGTTTGAGTAAGTTCACTTTCACCGATTGTTTGTGATACGATAGGTAGTTCATGTATCTACCTGAGCTGCATGGTTTTCTGCACCAGTCAATTAAGACTCTGTTGTCTGTTGTTCTGATAAACTTTGAATCGAGGAAAGGTACTGATTGTAAGTAATCTTCGGTTTCAATCGTGAACTGGATGTAAGGGTCACAACTCTTTAGGGTGTCAAGATTCTCGTTAATGTCATCATGGGGTATTGAAACTATGATATCGTCTACATATTTTTTTTATAAATGATGTTTGAAAGATTAGACTGGTAATACTGTGTCCAATACATCATACATCACGTGTGCTGTTAATATTGGAGAAATATATGCTCCCATGGGAGTTCCAACGGTTTGTTTATATGACTTCAAGTGAACCAGATTGGCTGTTTTCTACTCTAGATACAGTATCTCAAAATTTAACAGTTGCCACGAAGTCGGTATTATTTTCACAAAATTATGACTTTTTTTTTAATCACGACTTTTTTTGTTGTTATGTTGCATTATTCTATCGCTTCAGTAATTTTTTTTCCAATATTTTCTCTCAAAGTTATTATTATCCTTTTCAATGCTATCTGCGCGGTGTGATGGCATATAACAAAGGGCTCTGGCTGTCGTCTCTTGATATTGATACAGGTGTATCAATATCATTTGCCAATAGAATAATTCAAACCCAATGCTCAAGCAGAGTTGGAAATATTTTTGTTATTCGTATTCTAATAATACGAATAACAAACATATCTTAAAATGTGATGTCACGAAATTTACGACCCTCCAACTTTTGTCACACAATGTCACAATTTATCGACCTCTTTTCCCCACTTGAATTGTGACGTAATTTATGAATGGTCTCTAGTGATTATAGTTTTCCAGTAGGATTTGAAAAACAGGTTTAATTTCAATTTATTCATTAATTATTCACGTACAAAATTGCAGATAAAGATATTTTCACTTGACTTGCTGCCGAAGTTGAACTTCCTCATTAATAATATAATTCTGAAATAATAGAAAACCTCTGTTCCCCAGATGCATTCCGAAATAATACTCATCGACTCATTCAGCTCAGCCGCCGAATGCAAATTAATTCTAGACCGATCATAAATTCATTTCGCGCGACGCTGTAACGTAAATAAACTTCATAAAGTATTCCTACAAGAAGTACACAAACCAACTGGCAACATAATTTCCATGACATGGCAACATAATTCCGCCTATAAATACTTTAGAATAGTTACAACAGTCTTTGCTAAATTTCAATGAAGCTCTTTTACTTCTTGGACTGTTTGGTGTGTTTCAAATGTCGAAAAAAAAGGGAATGCCTCAATTTCTGCTGCGAATCTAAATTCGCTTTAATAACATACATTAAAACTTCAGAATTTGTTCGGAAGAGTTAAGCTCTACTAATTGCATGATAGAGCCAACTTACATTCATTGTTATTCTTTGCGACTCCAAAAGAAATGACAACGCGCTGCTTTGCTCATCGTAAACGACCAAATTGACATATAATTTGTCCCGAGACACTTCTTTGTTTTTGGAATTGTCACTTTGCTTATACTACTCTCGGGTTATTTTTCATTACAAGTTAGTGCCAAAATATCGATAATTACATTTAGTGGTGATTTTCCGTAGTTTATGCTCTAGAAACTTATAACTCGAAGGAATTTAGGTACATATATTGCGTGACGTAGGAATAATGTTATATTATACAAAGTATGAATAATCTCTGCATTATAAAGAAAAAATAGAGTGAAACACGTCTGGTTATTGAAATTTCGTAGATTTTAACCATCATCTACCTTAATTGTGATTGATCAGAGTTGAAATATACAAGACCCTCACATACATTAAATTCACACATTGTACCGGGTTCTTGTAATATAAAATAATCACTAATGTGTAGATATCAGTCGAAATGTTTCGTGTTTAATTGCAATTCCCTTTTTTCAATTTCAGCTGAAATTATTACAAAAGTAAAGAAATCTACCCCTCTCAACAGTTGCGCACCCGGGGGGGGGGGGCGATCACACTGAACATGATATGTGCCCTCATTTGTATGTAACTATAAGTTAGCAGTGGTACGTATGGATTTCCATATGCGAAATGACAAGTCTTTGTGATTTTGTTTTTTTTTATAAAGAATATTTTATTCCGATATCATTTTCAGTTTTCCCGCCTCAGAAGGGACAATACACGAAGATCGTACGGGACCCTATAGCAGCAATTGAAAGGAAGTTGTAGCAAAAAAGTCTATTTTTCGGAAAAGGAGAGAACATCGCTACCACCGCACCACCAGACCGTTCATTAACTCCAGAGATTCACCTATTCAAATTCAAATTTTTACTTCTTATGATACAACACTACAAGGAAAAACTTCATCTTTTGTGAAGAATTCGAGTAATTACTTGAGGAAATCGAAGTCACAGAGCAAGATCCATTGGTCAGTTTCAACGTGGAGAGCCTTAACACTAACATTCTTGTCGAAGAAGCACTCAATTATACGGAGGAGAAAAATACCTGGTCGAGGCAGGAATCGAACCCACGATCTTCCGATCGTGAGTCGGGCGCACTACCACCGCGGCCAATATATATTTATATATATGAAGCTCTATGACTTCTATTTGATTATCTGCGAGCGCTTTCGAAAGCTGGTCGTGCACTCATCTATCTGAACGTGTTATCCTGTTGTGTGTCTTTTCATACGGTCCAAACGCCTCAATACAGGTACTTCTGTTGCTTTAGGTAAATTTGCCTGTATTTGGATTACATCAGGTTAAATCTTCTCCAGGTTCATTGCTTCTAGGAGTGTATATTGATTTGTTTAATATACTGAATGTTAGGTCCTATTGTGTTTTGATTTGTACTCGATAAGTAATTTTTGACTGTTGAATTAATGGATGTTTGAGTTTTCCCAAATGTCCATGCGGTTTCCCTCATTGACTTGTTTGATGAGTTTATGTTCTCTGGTGGGGAAAAGTTATGTTTGTTTTGTATGGCGTGTGTTGCGAGGTTTGATTTATATACTATTGAGTTTATGTATGCCTTTTTATGTTCAATGTACCTTTGGATCAGTTTTTTCTTGGTTTGGCCGATATAGAATTTGTTGCAGTCCGAGCATTTTATACTGTATATCCCGTTTTGGTTTTTGTCTTTTTTTTTCGTAGCTGTTTATTTCTTGCGTTATTTTCGTGTTTGGCTTGTATGTGATGTTGATGTTCAATGGATTGAAGATGTTTGTTAGTTTTTTGGTTTGGTGTCCTACGTACGTAAATGATGTAAATCGTTGTGTTGTTTTGTCTGTTGGGTTGGCTTGATCCTTGTTCTGTATTTTTTGTTTGATTCTGTTTTCTAATTTACCTATTGTCTTTTGGGTGTATCCGTTTTCGTTCGCTATTTGGTATATGATTTTCCGTTCTTTGTTCTGGGCTTCCTTGCTGAGTGGTATCCTTAACATCCTATATATAAATGCGTTATATGCAGCCATTTTTTGTTATGGTGGATGGTTTGAACTTGCGGGTATGGTGGAGCTTGTTTGTGTACGTTTCCTGTATATTGCCATTTGAAATTGTGTTTTGTTGTGGCTATATCCTATGGTTATGCACTATTCAGTATGGAGTACCTCTGAGAACAATTTTGGGACCACTTCTCTTTAATATTTACGTGAACGGGATGTTTTTGCTGAAGTCTAGGGGAAAAAAATGGCTGATGATACAGCCATTTTTCACAGAGGTAATTCGTGGGATGAACTTAGGGACCTAGTTGCATCGAACTTTCATATTATTTGGAAATAACTAAATCATAAATTACCTTCAATTATGTTGATGAGACACACTTTCTCCCATTTTGCTGCAATAGGACAAATTCCCCTAACTTCGATAAAATTCAAGTTGATATTCCAAAAGAACAGTTCGTTATCAAATCGGCAACATCTTCAAAATATTTGGGAGTACACATAGATACGCATCTCAAGTGGAACATTCATATTCAATCTCTATGCCAAAAGCTGAGATTCATTCTCCACAAGTTTTAAGCCCTGGCATTCTCATTACCACTAAAACAAGTAAAAACACTGTAATATGCCCTAGTTGAGAGCCATCTTCAGTACGGCTCATAAGTATGGGGTAGTGCCCAAAAAACTCATTTATATCCTATAGAGGTCCTCCAAAGACGGTTTTTAAAAATTATCTTGAAGAACCCACTTTTCCATCTGATGCTCTCTATGCGGAATCTCATGTATTTGATGTCTACCATTTCTTTTTCCTGAAAATAAATATGTATTACCACCAAAATCAAAAATTTTAATTACCCACACATGAATATGATACACGTCAACGAACTCAACATATCACACCACAAATGCAAAAACTAATATCCCAACGCTCATATAAATACCTTGCTCCAAAATTATACAACATTCTTCCACATGAAATCAAATTGATTATGAATCCACATCGATTCAAAAAAGAACTGAAATTTTTCATACATAAAGAACCCTGAAAAAAAAATTCGTGAAGTCATTGTTGGTCGACTCAAATGATTAATACTTTTTATACTCTTTCATCTTTCCTCTCATTCACTACTTGCTAGTATATAACCTAATGTATTACAACATTAAATTATAGGTAATAGGTATGAGTTTATATTTCTCCATTGTAATTTTATCGATATTGTCTTTGTCTTTTGTCTTTCGTTATATATTCTTGTTTATTCATAAATACATCTTATATAATTCATGTAATTCGGCAGAATGAATAAACTCCATTATTATTATCAAATAAAAAAGAGTGGGAAATTTACATCTCATGATTTGTACACCAAAATTAATTAAATTTGAAAAAAAAAGGTAACCGGTATAGGTTATGAATAAATATCAGATGAAATCAAATTGATATCTGTTATGAAAAATTGAAAAAGACATAGTAAACTAATCGTAATCATTTAGGAATGATGAAAAATTCAAAAATTATTGTTGTGAACTATTTCCTTAGAAACGGACATCAAGTGATGCTTTTGAAGTATATTTATATTCAGACATAAGTGGGGTTAACTATTTCTGTACAAAATTATTGAATAAAAATGTATCTAAATTCTAGAACGAATGTGAAAATCATAGAATAGACAGTTTTTTTGATATTAAAGTTGAAAATTGGTAGTTATGAAAATTGAGAGGTGGTAACTAAGGGAAGTGAGAGATTATCAACTTTTTCATTAACAAGAAGATTCTTCTCAAGGCGACGAAGGTGAACGCCACGTAAATTTTCTGTTTCCAGAAATTTGAAAAATATTGTGAGAGAAAAGTTAAGAATTGAACATGATTGTATTGTATACTGTTAATTAAAAGTAAATTCACTGAAAACCTACCTGTCAAGCCCAGTTCTAGTCAAGTTTCCACGAGTCAGCTCCAAAGTTTAGAAAACTCACATCACAAACCAATATTGGAGAATAACAAGGTATTTACTGATTCCACTTCGAATAAAATATATGCATATAAAGAAGAAATTGTCCAAGAATAAAATAACAGGACAATCAAAACAAACTTTGAATACAAACTTCGATACAGTTGATCACGAACTATTATTAAAAAAATTGAATAACTATGGTATTCGAGGCAATGCTTTGGCTTTGATGAAGAACTACTTATCAAATCGAATCCAACGAGTGAAAATTGGAAATAAAATAAGAGACGAACTGATTGTACAAATTGATATACCACAGGGGACAGTTTTGGGGCCAATACTTTTTCTCATTTACATTAACAGTATAACAAAAATTAACAATTTCGAAGGTGATATAATATGCTATGCCATGATACTGCTCTAATTTTTACGGGAACATCTTGGAATGAAATAAGGGAGACAGTAGAAACAAATTTACAAAAAATATACATGTGGTTGAATAATTCTAAACTATCACTGAATGTAAAAAAGACAAAGTATCTAACCTTCTCCCCTATACTTCGTCATCAACCCAAAAACTACGAAATGAAAATGCATATACCGCTCTGTGATAATCAAGGTAGTTGTAACTGTCAGACCATAGAACATACTACATCTATAAAATACCTCGGAGTTATACTAGATCAGCACCTAAAATGGACAGAACATATCAACTTTGTTACAAAAAGGCTCAGAGTATTAATGCACACATTTCATGAACTACGTGACATACTATCAAAAAAAAATTTTTAATACTCTATACTCTCGTCGAATCTATAATAAAATATTGTATTCCTGCTTGGGGTGCAACATTCAAAAATGCTATTAGCCCGTTACAAACTGCCCAAAACATTCTATTAAAAATCATCTTTAAAAAAAATAAACTATTTTCAACAAGAGAGTTATATCGAGAAACCAACATGTTAAATATTCATTCGCTATACGCTTATCACTGCCTAATAAGAATGTTCTATAAACGAGCAGATTTTGCGCAGACACATTCAAGAGAAACTCGTTCAAAAATGAACCAGGACGTAAAAATTGAATTCTTCAACAAAACAGTCACCCAAAATTCTTTCTTCTTTCATGGTCGAAAAATATTTAACATCTTACCAAAAAATATAAAAGATATTACATCCTTCAAACGATTCAAAAAAGAAGCAAAAAAGTATGTATATGATCATACAGAAAAATTTGCAATTTTATAATGTAATAAATACTTACTTTTAATTGTTCCTATATATTGTGTATCTAGGCTCTTCACATACACTACCGGAAACTTACAATAAAACCACACCAAGTTTGAGGTTAGGTTATACCCCAATCGAAATCTTCAAATTGTCCAGTCTCTTTTGAATGCTAATTTTGGAATTTAAAAATGATATGTATATATATATGTATAATCATAAATAATGTAAGTGAACTGCATATGCCATCTGAATACAATTACATAAGACATACAATTGTACGAATGACATTCTGATTTAGACATCACATTACAGGCTATAATAGCCTAGCGTGAGTCTAATTCAGTGAGTCATTAAAAAAAAATATTGAACTGACCTATGATAGTAAACTTGAGAATTCAATGAAAAACTTGAGATCGGTTTTTTATGGCTAGAAGCTACATGAAAATGATTTTTTGAAATTTTTATCTGATATTCTTCGAGAAATTGTTATAAACAAATGCTTTGTGTGTGTATAGATGTTGAATTCTGTCATTTGTTAGGATAGGTTAGTATGTCTTGTACTGAGAATAGTTATTATTATTATTAAACACTTATATAGAAATTACGTTCGCAAACCAAAAATCAATGACAGTGACCCTGAATAATCAACTGACATTTTACAGACAAAGAGTGCGTTGCGATATTCACACTAAATCAATTCGGTGTAGGTTTAGGACATTTTTGAAATTAAATAATTTTCTCTTTTGGTAATTTATACATTTTTGAATTCAAAGTTTTTTTACATTCATTATTAAAATTGTTCTACATTTTCTGAGATCAGTTTTGTTTTTTTCAAATTTCTTCACAGAAACATCTGCACGTAAGCTCAAAGTTGGGTGAGTAATTGTTGTGTTTGTGCCTGAATCCACCTGAGGTGTTGAGAAAAATCTTTGTACACTAAATGATAGGATTTAAACTCAACATAAGAGTCTAGCCGAATAAAATTTTCATTTCAAGAAATAATAATAATTAGAAATTTATTTATCAAACCAACATCAACATATTTAACATCTTATAATAATATATATGAATACGAAGGTTATCGAGTGTCTTGATATAGATAAAGACGTTTTCATTCAGACATAGCACTCAAGAAAGTGGCAAACCATAGACACGTGTTCCGGGCTTTTGTCCCATCATCAGTATGGTGCAGCCAAGTGTAAGTATGGGATATATATATATATATATATATATATATATATATATATATATATATATATATATATATATATACAAATAGGAAAGTTATTGAGTGTCTTGATATAGAAAGAGAAGTTAATATCGGACATAGCACTCATGAAAGTGGCAAACCATAGACACGTGTTTCGGGCTTTTGGCCCATCATCAGTATGGTGCAGCCAAGTGTAAGGATGGGCAACACTTGGTTACCAAAAGATAGAAATACAAATGCACGGAGCCACCAACAGGAGCCAACCGCACATTTGTGGTTTCAGATGATAGATCTTGTGTTTACAAGAAAACTATCAAAATCACCACGGAGGCAGTTACAGCTACCTGCGTGACATCCGGGTCCAGGAAATTATACAAATAGGAAAGTTACTGAGTGTCTTGATATAGAAAGAGAAGTTAATATCGGACATAGCACTCATGAAAGTGGTGGCTCCGTGCATTTGTATTTCTATCTTTTGGTAACCAAGTGTTGCCCATCCTTACACTTGGCTGCACCATACTGATGATGGGCCAAAAGCCCGAAACACGTGTCTATGGTTTGCCACTTTCATGAGTGCTATGTCCGATATTAACTTCTCTTTCTATATCAAGACACTCAATAACTTTCCTATTTGTATAATTTCCTGGACCCGGATGTCACGCAGGTAGCTATAACTGCCTCCGTGGTGATTTTGATAGTTTTCTTGTAAACACAAGATCTATCATCTGAAACCACAAATGTGCGGTTGGCTCCTGTTGGTGGCTCCGTGCATTTGTATTTCTATCTTTTGGTAACCAAGTGTTGCCCATCCACACTTGGCTGCACCATACTGATGATGGGCCAAAAGCCCGAAACACGTGTCTATGGTTTGCCACTTTCATGAGTGCTATGTCCGATATCAACTTCTCTTTCTATATATATATATATATATATATATATATATATATATATATATATATATATATATATATATATATAATATATTGATAAAGGGAATAAACAATATCGAAAGCTCGACCATATAACAAAGAGTATTCTTTGAACAACAGCCCAGTAATTTTGACTGCATCCCCAACAATATTTCGTATTTCTATATATATGTAGATAGGTATTATCATTTTTTTTTGTATGATTTTATTTATAGTTTTCAGTTTCAATAATATTTTATCTAACTTTTGATTAGAATGATTTGGATATTTTCGGAAACCATGGGGAAGTCATAACAGAACAGAGGAAGAGGGTGAAAAACAATATATAATGTTTGGGCCAGAATTTGTGAACTATTAAGAAGATTAGACGATATTCACGAATAACCATCAATAAGACGGTGCAATATTCAAGTCGAGCCGTGACCTAATTGCACAAATACGCACACATTTCATCGCAAGCGAATATTGACGTTCAAGTTGGTTGATGAAATATATTTTTTGATCGATTACGAGGAGTTTTCATTCGTAATATATATATATATATATATATATATATATATATATATATATATATATATATATATATATATATATATATTAAGAAGATTAGACGATATTCACGAATAACCATCAATAAGACGGTGCAATATTCAAGTCGAGCCGTGACCTAATTGCACAAATACGCACACATTTCATCGCAAGCGAATATTGACGTTCAAGTTGGTTGATGAAATATATTTTTTGATCGATTACGAGGAGTTTTCATTCGTAATATATATATATATATATATATATATATATATATATATATATATATATATATATATATTGATGAGTACCATCCTGATCGTTCCCATATTGATTTCAATTTAAGAGCCACCGGTAGACAGCTGTTTCAGCCTATTGGGCATCGTCAGTACCGGGCAGGCGGTCCTCGATTGAAGACAAAATGTGAAAGATCAAGAAAAGTACTTTATAGAAATAACTGCGTAAACGCAAGCCAGACATAAGTGGAACCACCCAAGTCAACTTGCTACCGAAGACGATTGTAGATACTAACAATCGAAACGTCGTGAAGTAACTTGGCTTTAAATCTTCCAATTTTTATTTCAATTGTTGCTTGTATTTTATTTTATTGTAACTTCATTCGCGATTTTTTGCTTAACATAATTATTTTCAGCTAGTCTTTTTATTTTTCTGATATTTTATATGATTTTTCATATGATAGACAATGGAAGTCCAAAGTAGTGAAATTCAGCTCATTTCAAGATCGAGACATTCCGCCATTCACCTAGCTTTGACATTTCACAGTTGTTCGTTGAGCAGACTGTTGTGATTCGTTCAGACAGAACGAGGATCCAGTGGTGCAAGGATGAATTCCTGATACCGATACTTTGACAGCAAAATGTGTGATGTACTCGACTTGAGGCACTCATGCTTGTACTGAAGAGTATTTATAAATTTTGCACTGATTGAAGAAATTTATCATCAAATATTTTTTCTTTACTGGCTGACGTTTCAAATAACAATTTTTTTCCTTTTTCAAAACCCGTGATCAACTTTGGAATTTTTGCTTTGTATATTTGTATATTTTTTTAGATTGCGTTGTGTAGCGTCCATATGTAATATATTTGTTTCAACTCAATTTCAACTAGCAAAGACAATTTAGTATTATTAGTATTATTGAATGTTCATGACTGAAAATATCCGGTTTGTATTGATATTTTATGTCGGTTTGTATGGAAATGAAACTTCTGTGCATGATTTACATATTTATTGAAGAGTTTTCAATGATGCATTTACCTACTTCGTTTTTTTAAAAATTCCTTTTTATTTATCTACAAGTAGTGTCGATCAAATTACAATTAGATAGTGGTGATTTGGTCCCTGACCAGGTATTTTTCTTGCGATGGTATGGTTGAAAGAGGATTTATTCTGCTACGTATTATTATTACTGACGGAGTCCTTGACGGAGCGAATAGCCATGACATGGCGAATAGCCATGTCGCTCTCTATGTGGCACAATATACCCAGAACACAGTTCTGTTAGTTTTCGATGCCCTTGACACCTGAAGAATTGAATGATTTTGTCACAATTCATGTGATAACATTACGTAAACTATGAAGAAAGCCGTTTCGAAATCGACAAAGATATTACTTCTAAATAGGAGAACAAAATGCACTGTCATCCCTTGATGCATCATAATTTCAGAATTCTTGTATTACATGATGTGTCAAGAAGTCATGAGGGGGTCGGACTGCAATTACTCTTGTTTTCAATGGAGTAGATATATTCTGTGTTCGATTTTAACTTTTTTGTAGGTGTTTTTATATTCAAATTTTATATTTCTATACTTACATTTGTATTTATTTTTCACAAGATTTATCCATAAGATTTATTCTTAATGACTATTGTCATTATTATTATATAAGCGAACCAATGTTATTCACGTACTGTCATATATGTTACCATTCCGTGAAAAAAAGTAATTATAAACGAATTGATTGTTTTTCTTATAATGGTTTCCGTATTTGCTATGGATGTCTAGCAGTGAGGATGACTGTTCCATGTGAGTGAAATTTCACCTCCTTCATTATTTATATCGATCCCATATTCCACGGAATACAAACGGGATAGAGAAAAGGTTTTTTCCTATAGTTCAGCGACATATAAGAGTATTTGTTTCTGAAGTTATTTTTTCGTGTAATTCAATGTTTATATGGAAATATCTGTTTCGGGAGGGCTTTATCTTTCAGCATGATCTACACATCTTTAAACAGAGTTAATATTTTGAAAATGATTGTTCCCTTCCTTTCTTTGAGAGATTCCCACATTTCTTGTATCAAGATGGAGAAGTAAAAGGTCAAAAACTTTCTTTCCCAAAAATTAATCTCCCCTAAAAAAAATACCCTTTCAATTTGAACAAGATTCGTATGACAGGGATTTCATCAGATTAGCAAATAAATTATATTTACGCACTGTCATCGACGTTTATTGAAAAATAGCTTTTTCCGAAGGACTTTTCTTCCAGTTGTGTCTGAAAATCATTTCTTTGCATGACAGATAAAAGGACCAAACATTTCTTTCCTATCAATGAAAACTTTAAACTAGGACACAATAATATTAAAAGTCCAATGATTTTATTGGACCCCACAGGACATATTTCGTTGTATCCTTTCCGAACCTCTGCTCTATCAGATATATTCCTCACAGTCGTAAGTTTTTTAGAAACTCAAGTTTCCAAATGCACAAAATGGATGTTCCATTTACCGTAATTGGGGTACTGCAAAGTTTTCCCCAGTTCGTTAGCAGAAGCTGTGATGCTTCTGAAAATCTGGAAGGCATGTGCACCTTTGATGTCTCAATATTAGAAGTATCGCAGAAAACTTCGATTAATTTAAAAAAAAAAATTTCACAATTTTAATTTGAATATGATTGAATAATATTCAAAGAGACAAAAAAATACTGATGGCAAGATACTTTATAACAAAGGAAATTCAAACCAAAATAACAAAATGACAGTTGTTCACTTGAAACTAATTTTCATAAACATTACGCGTTGATAAATTTCAACGGTTTAAATATACTAAAATAGGAGTTTGAATTTCATAGAATTCAATATACACTCATTCATTCTCTAGATATCTCCCTCCACATGCATTGATTCATTCACTCAGAACTCACAGAATTATTTTAAAATCCAAACCGTAAACAGCAAAAAATACAATCTATATGTAGTGATCGGGATGGGTTTAATTGCCCTTTCTCGAACACGGGGAAGTTATAATCAACTTCGATATTAGTGGACTGGATTCCTTGTAGGTGGCTGGTTTTTTGAATAAATTGACGCTGAATCAGTTCGTTAACTAAATATATTTACAATCCTTAGCAGCTACCATCTTACAGAATCGTAGGACATACAAGTAACATTGGGCGTTGGCAAATTGCTTCTCATAAGATAGTCTGTGTTTAAATTACTTACAAAACGTTTCCTTCTTCAAGACACACTATGCACAATGTACCACTAATGTATGCAAATTCACCTTTTTTACTTATTAACTTGGAAAAATACAAACGCCGAAATTATTCGAGCGTCGTGGATAAATTGAAAATGAAGAGACTAAATGTTAGTAGGAGAAAGAAAAGCCAGTTAGGTTTCGTTACCTCGGAGGACAATCTCGGAATGCGTTGTACCTCTCTCGATTCTTTCTGGGAATTTTTAATCGCCACATGTCGACCGATAAGGGAAAGGGGCGATGTTTCTGGAATTCTGGGAATTCGTTGAAGGAACCTAATAGTTTACAGATGTGGGAGTTAAAAAGCAATAAATGAATTGACAGAGCGCGTTCAGGGATGGCTTAAGCACAATTTAAGTTGGAACTAAATAATTAATAAAGATCAGAAGAAGCTTGTTGGAAACTGTGTTTCCAACATATTCCCGCCCCGTTGAAATCTCAGAGATTTCAACAAGTCAAAGTGAGGAAATGCCATTAAAACACAACCGCGAAATCAAACGAAAAAAAAATGAACCTAATGACGCCAAGTAACTAACGCAGAGAACGCGTTACACTGGCTGAGTTGCACTAGGCAGAGGGCAGACCTTACTGATATGCCTGACGAAGACACCTTCTTGGGAGCGAAGTTTCACGGCACGGACCCTTTGGTCAGAGCCAGGAATGATTTCCACAATTCGGGCTAATGGCCACTTCAGTGGTGGGACATTATCTTCCTTTAATAAAACTAACTCATTAATTTCTAAATTTTTGGAAGGAGACAGCCATTTTGGCCGATTTTGCAACTGGTTGAGGTATTCGACAGTCCATCTTTTCCAAAAAAACTGTTGTATCTGGGAACACCTCTGCCAGAATGTAAGTCTATTTTCGGGCAAGTGGGTAGTATCTAATTCAGGTTAAGCTACGACCTATTAGGAAGTGGCCAGGAGTCAGGACTCCTAAATCCCGCGGATCATTCGAAATGGGACATAACGGTCTAGAATTTAGGATGGCTTCAATTTGAGCCAGTACAGTACTGAACTCTTCGAAGGTGAACTAAGAATTTCCAATAATGCGATAAAGGTGCTGCTTGGCTCCTTTCACTGCAGTTTCCCACAGACCTCCCCAATGAGGACTGCGAGGCGGTATGAATTTCCATTCAAACCCAGTTTCGGATGCGAAAACCTTCAAGGATTCGGACAGTTGGGACTTGGCGAAAAATTCGCGCAATTCTCGAAGGTGATTTCTTGCACCTACGTAGTTTGTAGCGTTGTCGCTGTGGATTACAGCAGGAATTCCTTTACGGGATATGAAACGTTTTGGGGTTAAGAGAAACGCTTCGGTGGACAAGGAGGAGACTAACTCCAAATGCACAGCCTTGGTAGCCATACACACGAAGACGGCCATGTAACATTTAATAGTCGGTGCCTTTCTGAGGCGCGAGGACTTTATTAAGAAAGGACCACCGTAGTCTACTCCTACCTTCTGAAAAGGTCTAGAAAGAGTGACTCGATCAGGAGGTAAATCGGACATAATCTGTTGAGCCGCTACGGCTCGAAAACGGAAACAATTCATGCATTCATGAATTACTCTCTTTACTTCCCTGATTCCATTCAGAGGCCAATATTGCAAACGAACATTAGCAAGGACAGTTTGGGCACCAGCGTGACCCAACCGGATATGCTCCCTTTTGAGTAGGAGGGACACTACAGAATTTTTTGCAGGGAGAAGTATGGGGTGTTTTTGGGGTTCAGGGACGTTTGCGTGACGCAAACGCCCTTGTAACGTAACTTGTTTGTCTTTTGCTCGGGTATAACACTTGAAGGGGGTTTCAAGATGAATTTAGGCAATTCCAAATTTATTTCGGAAAGGAAATCAGGACCGTGCCACTACAATTCTGAATTCAGGAGATCAAGAGCTAATACTCCCCTAGAAAGTAAGTCAGCGGGATTTTTAGAAGAACGATTGTGTCTCCACTGAGCTTGTGGCAGGAAAGTTTGAATTTGTGACACTCGGTTGGCCACGAAGGTGTGCCAACGGGATGGATGGGACTGAATCCAGTGCAGAGCTATCTGCGAATCAGTCCACAAATTTACAGATTCGAAAACTAAGTTTTCGACAAAGATTTGGATAACCCTTTTTGCTAGTTTGGTGAGCAATACCATCGCACACAATTCCAGACGAGGAATTGAAACAGTTTTCAGCGGTGCTACTCTGGATTTGGAAGTGACTAAGAGAGATGTGACGGTATCGTCGGAATAAGTAGTTCTGAAGTACAAACAGGCACCGTAAGCACGTCGCTGCTGTCAGCGAACCCGTGGATTTGGATTTGTACAATGGACTTTGAGGAAAATAAACATCGAGGAATTTTAAGAAATTTTAGGGATTCAATTGAATCGATGAATCCATTCCATTCTTGGAACAATTCAACAGGAAGCGGTTCGTCCCAGGAGATTTTTGCTAACCAAAGTTTTTGCAGGAAAATTTTAGCAAGAACTATGAACGGGCCCAGAAAGCCTACCGGGTCTAACATTTGAGCAGTGATTGATAACGCCTTGCGCTTAGAAGGAGTATCATTACAAGAAATTTTCGGTAGAGAAACTGCTAAGTTGTCAGAACAGGGATTCCAAGATAAACCTAACACCTTGCTAGGGTTGTCTTCCATTTTAATTTCGTATTTGATTGGATCCGGATCTTCACAATATTTTTCTCTGAAATGTGAAGAATTGGATGACCACTTGTGCAGTTTAAAACCTGCAGAATTTAACAAACTATTGAGTTGATGATAAGAATCTTCTAACTCGGAAAGGGAATCTGTGCCATGGAGCACATCGTCCACGTACGTCTGTTCAATAATGCCTTTTTGGCTAACGGGAAACCTTTACAATTGGAAGCGAGCTCCTTCAGAACACTAGTTGCTAAAAAAGAGGAGGAAGTGACCCCATAAGTCACGGTGGAAAGTTGAATGCATTTTAGCTCTTCTTGGGGGGAGTTTCTCCACAGGATGTTCTGGAGATGTCTTTGCGATGGATTCATTTTAACCTGGCGGTACATTTTCTCAATGTCGCAGGTCAGGACATAAGAATGCTGATGGAAACGGCAAAATATATCATACAATTCTGGCTGTACTTGATAACCCTTGTGTAGAAGATCATTCAAAGAAAATCCAGTAGAGGTTTTAGTGGAGCCATCGAAAACTACTCTGAGTTTCGTGGTTTCACTGGACTCCTTGATAACGCAGTGATGCGGAAGGAAATATTTTATCTCAGCGGATTTGTCAGTGGAATTGAATGGAACATATGTGGCATGTTTCAATGACACATATTCATCAATGAAATTTTTATAAGTGGAAAATAATTCTTGATTCTTTTGGAGCCGTTTCTCTAAATTGGTAAATCGCCTTTCTGCGATATGGAAGGAATCCCCAAGAGGAATCTTCTCAGTGGGGCAATTGAACGGAAAATCTACTTGGAACGTACCATCTTTGAGACGCACATGCGTTTGAATAAAAATTTGTTCAGCAAGCTCTTCGTCTGCTGATAAGAACTTAGACTCTGGAAGCTCTTCGAATTCCCAGAATCTAGAAAGAATTTCACCTAATGAATCTGTGGATTCGCAGGCATTTTGGCAAAGGAGTGAAACCTTGCCTTGTTTCGGAACCCTCTGAGGAGGCAATTGTCCTCCAATAATCCAGCCGAGCCTCGTCAGCTGAAGGGTAGGAAGTTTGGGACCTACCCTGTGGATTTGTGGCAGTAAAATGTCGTAATAGGCGTCAGCGCCCAGGAGAACGTCCACATCGGATGGAATGTGAAATTTTGGATCAGCAAGTCTGAATTCTGACGGAATATTCAACCTATTTTTGTTTAGCGGAATTCTAGGTAATTTGGAAGTGATTACCGGGAGTATTGCACAAGACACCTTGAGTCTAAAATTCTCATGAATATTGGAACAGATAACAATATTTAACATTTTGTTAGAAACAGTAGGAGTGCATCTTATGCCGGAAAATTGAATTTGATTGTCGTAAGTTTTATTATTCAATTTTCTTACGAATTTTTCAGAAGCGAAGGAACATTGACTGCCGTTGTCTAGAATCAGCCTAGCTTTAACGGGATAACCGTTTTCGGAAAGAACATCTACTACGGCTGTGGCTAATAGAATTTCATGATCTTCTTTACCAACAAGAAGTTCGGATGGCATCGAAGGTGCCGGAGTAATTGGCTGAGGTTCGGGCTCAAGGGATCGGAACTGAGCCGTATTGTCAGCATTTGGAGTGGGAGGATTAAGGGGAGAAGAACGCCAATTTTGACTGGGACTTGTAGTTTGAACTAATTTCGGAATTGCCCCCGTACTACCGTGAGGCCTGGGACTATCTCTCGGACTATTATTTGAATTTTGGGAATTTTTTGGAACATGACCTTGGGAGAGTTTCTGTGAAGTAGTGTGTGGTGTTTTCTACCACATAGGGTACAATTTTTAGAGTTACACTCGGTCAGCAGGTGTTTGCCACCCAGACAGTTAAAACAGAGGGCCAAGGACCTAAGAAAACTGTATTTTTCATCAGTACTAATTTTGGAAAATTTATAAAATTTATAAATATCATGATCAGGGACCTTACAGAACCAACAAATTCGACCTTTACTGGTCGGGAAACTACCATATACATGTAACGCGGTTTTTGAACCTGTCCTTGAGAACTTTTCTGATTTCAATTCATGCGACGCGGAATGAGAGGAAGGAGTCAAGGATTCTAAAGCACTGCATCTGGCCTCAATGATTTGAAAAAATTCCTTCAAAGTAGGATTAATTTTCAAATCTCTACTGGACTGATACTCCTTTTTAGTAGCGTAATCTAACTTTTTCATGACAGCATTAAGAATAATTAAATCCCAATGTTCAATTGGGCATTTCAAATTTTTCAAGGCATCCAAGTTTTTTCGAATATTTACTAAAAAGTCTCTGAGGAAGGAAGAAGTACATTTTGTAATGTTCGGACAATCCATTATAGAATTTAAATGTGAATTTATAATAGCTAAATTATTTTCGTACCTTTTTTCTAAAATATTTATTGCAATTTGGAAATTTTCATTTGTGATTTCAAGTGACTCAATGAGACACAAAGGCTCTCCTTTCATATAAGAACGCAAATAAATTAATCTTTGAACATCAGTTAAGGAGTTGTTATTTTTTATCAAAGCAGTAAACAATTGATAAAACGGCGCCCATTTTGCATAATCACCCTCAAATTGGGGTATGGAAATTTCAGGAAGTTCTACTCGTCCACCTTGTTCATTTAAGGCAGGCACGGATTGCATACTATTTGAAATGGAAAGGGGAGACAGAGAGGTGGAAGGAATGGTTAAACTGTGAATCTTTTTTCTAAAACTTGCAACGGATAAATCAAAATTATTTTGTAAACTATCTCTATTTTCTGTATCAGATTTTTCTAAGTCTAGTTCCTCAATTTCATCATGAGCACTGATATACTTAGTAATTTCACTTTCTAAATTATCTAATTTAGTTTGAAGGAGAAACAAATCATTTTCGGACTCTAAATTCTGAGTAGCCCAAGTTTGGAATAGTGTAATCGCGGCTTTAGCATTTTTTCTTTGTTTCTTTAAGGACTGCATTGTGTGTTTCGAATTAAGAAATCGTAAAGTTGTCTATAGTCTAAATGGTACAACTATTCTAAAATGGAAAGAACCACGCAGGATTCTGTGGACGAACACTAAGCTCTGCCTTTCGCGACGTAGATTTAAAATTTTACTTACGGCACAAATTTTTTCGACACTGAAAAATTAGCGTAAATGTTCTTGCTAACGTTGGGACCACGTAAAGTTTTTACACAATGCAATAACCGCACTAGAACATAGGACATAAATCAACTCAATCAAAATATCAGTGTGCGAAAAATATCACTAAACAATGTATCAAGAAAATTGCACGGAAAAAATCAAATATGCGATAAATCAAAAATGTACAGCAAATCAAACTGGTATAGTCAACTTCATTTAAAATTTTATTTCATAAATAAATCGCTACGGGAAGAAAGGGCTGCGAAATTTTAAATACGGCCCTGGAGTATGAAATTGATTACTTTAAATTAATTTTTTCGACGAAAAAAAAAAGAATCAACTCTTTTCAGAGCCGTTCCTGGACGGACTCAATCAAATTATTTCAAATAAAGCCGACTCTAATAGGACAGAGCAAATGCCAAAACAAAGATTTCTTTCTTTTTGGATACGTAAGAAACGCACAACAATATCTTAAACTAAGTCAACCTGTAAGAAGAAATAATCGGCAGCAAACTGAAACGGCAAATATGAATTTATACAAGAGTTTTTGAATGTTAACACTACGCTGCGCGCGGCGGAAATGTTTTCTGGAGCGAATCGTTACCTTTCAGTTGACGATATCCTCTATTGGAACTGGAACTTGGAAATTGTATTTTTTGTAATACAACTAGGAAATCCGAATAATCGAAAACAAGCAATGTTGTTTCTGCAACATTAATCGAAGAACGAACTGTTCAGCATCCGGCTGTAAAGGACCACATGATCGGGATGGGTTTAATTGCCCTTTCTCGAACACGGGGGAGTTATAATCAACTTCGATATTAGTGGACTGGATTCCTTGTAGGTGGCTGGTTTTTTGAATAAATTGACGCTGAATCAGTTCGTTAACTAAATTGATTTACAATCCTTAGCAGCTACCATCTTACAAAATCGTAGGACATACAAGTAACATTGGGCGTTGGCAAATTGCTTCTCATAAGATAGTCTGTGTTTAAATTACTTACAAAACGTTTCCTTCTTCAAGACACACTATGCACAATGTACCACTAATGTATGCAAATTCACCTTTTTTACTTATTAACTTGGAAAAATACAAACGCCGAAATTATTCGAACGTCGTGGATAAATTGAAAATGAAGAGACTAAATCTTAGTAGGAGAAAGAAAAGCCAGTTAGGTTTCGTTACCTCGGACAGAGACAACCAACGAGACTGTTGAGTTTATAGGAAAAATGGTTCTGTTGTGAAGCGATCGCTTCAATCAGGTCAACTATCCATCGATCCTTTTCTGGCACGTTATCTCTTAAGGAGAGTAGCTCTCTTTAAATATATATTTCTTCTTTCTCTTGTTCATTAGATTTGTAATTAAACTATTTCCCTTCAATAATTAAAAGCCACAGGGTGATGGCGCTACTATCGCGACATGGAGTGTAGCAACGTTGACGAAGTTCACTATTTATCTCTACAAATGCCAATGCCATCATTCAACTGTGTAAAAAAATAAATATTTATAGTTATTGCGTAGAAAGTAAAAACTTAACTCGTAAACATAGTTGAAGTATAGCGCTTTGAATTATACGATATATAAAAATTTTGAAAATAAAGGAAATGAAAATAGGAAATTATTATTGTGAACACCTCCATAAAATTCGATATGAAAGACGGCAACAGTGTATGTTCGTGATTTTATTTACCTACCTAACCTGACCTAACCTATAGATCAAAAACGAAACGACCCTGTTTGCTGTGGTTTATTACATTTGCTGTGATATTGTTGTTGTCCTTTCAATCTGGTGTAAGTAGAGATATTTAAAAACAATGTATTGTTTAGTGTGTGGTCGTGATGAAAATGAGGTGCCCAAGATGCATTGCTTTCCAAGGAATGCTGAGAAGTAAGTACATAAAATGTGTTTCATATGTTTGTGACTGTTATGAAATATACTACATGTCCAGAGCATTGCAAAAAAAACTAGTTGACGAAATGTATTTTCGCATTATTGTATCTTGTTTTGTCATACAACACTGCCTGATACGTTTTATAGCAGATATATTATAGTAGATAACATAGAAAAACTCCAATCAAAAGCAAACTGTCATAAGCCATATCAGTGTAAAATCTGATGTAATCTAACACTTTTGCAAGGTATATAGCTCAAAGATAATGAAAATATTGGTTTGACTCCATCTCAACAATTGGAGTTCTTGTAATCGTTTAATGCTTATTTAAAAGATTAAATTGTGTTCTGATAACTCATATGCCTAAACTGTAGTACATGAGGGTGGGATATTGAAAAAGTTGCCTTTACTTCTTCTGTTTGTAACTATAGTTCAAATTTTTTAGGTGTAAGTTATGGCAGGATAGTCTGGGAATTCAGTATCCAGGAAATATGAGACATTTGAGAATCTGTAGCACTCATTTCAACAAAGCTGACTATATAGAGAAGTCATGGAAGTTAAAATCCAATGCTCTTCCAATTAAATTTATGGGAGAAAAACAAAATGTCAAAATAAATGAGGAGAAAAGGATTATATTAATATGAATTAATTTTTTGTAAATAAAATATTTTGTTGTCTTCTAATTTGTTGTCTTTTTTATATATTATTTATTATGTTTAACCAAAAAAGTATGTTTTATTCAAATAATAAACATTAATTATAGTCCTAAAAATCAAGATAAATGTATCAAATAGCAGCAACATTTATACTCAATTTCTTAGTAACAGATATAATTCTACACATAACTAAAGATATTTCATTATAATGGGAAACATAAATCAGTAGCTTGTCTGCGAAACACAACAAATCTCAATTATCTGAAATTGAGTTGGGACTCTATTCTAATATTGCAAATAGAATAACATCGAATGGATATAAGTTAAAATACTTATATCCAATCAATGTTATTCTATTATTGATACTAGAACTGAGTTCTCACTCAATTCCTGTTAATTGTGGAATTGTTGAGTTTTGCTAACAAGTAACAACTAACTGAAGTTTAAACGGGGGTCTAGAATACCTGGCATAATATTTGAATTTTCCCGCCACACTTTCAACTTTCCGAAGAGGACACGAATAATGCCGAAGCTATGCAACTTGACTGCGTGTCATAGAACTAAAGTCTGGGGTTGTTAGTTCTATACTGCACGCCCTCTACAAATGGCTTTCTTTACAGTTCGCCAGTGCAGTTTTCACCGATCAAAATTTTATCATTAAGTTACTCGTCTCGTTGGTTGTCTCTGCCTCGGAGGACAATCTCGGAATGCGTTGTACCTCTCTCGGTTCTTTCTGGGAATTTTTAATCGCCACATGTCGACCGATAAGGGAAAGGGGAGATGTTTCTGGAATTCTAGAAATTCGTTGAAGGAACCTAAAGGTTTACAGATGTAGGAGTTGGAAAGCAATAAATGAATTGACAGAGCGCGTTCAGGGATGGCTTAAGCACAATTTAAGTTGGAACTAAATAATTAATAAAGATCAGAAGAAGCTTGTTGGAAACTGTGTTTCAAACATGTAGAAGATAGATATTATTATAGCAAGACGCCTGAATTTTTGTATTGATCATATTTTCATTAAAACTAGTAGCCAGAATCTTGAAAATGTAATTCCTATCATAAATCATACAAATATTACAGATCACTCAGCCATAGTTCATCAAATGATAACAGGGAAAAGAAGGATGATCAATTAAAAGAAAAAATGTGGCATTTTACAGAAAAAAAAATCATTGAAAGCATAAAGAATCGAAGCTGTGAAGAAATTTATTCAGATAATACCCTGCATTTTATTCTAGAAAGGTTATCACAATTTTGCAAGACGAAATGGAAAAATGTACTTACTATCAACTCATTCATTTAAAATGCTAAAAATGAACACTCTAGAAACAAACAACAGAAAATCAGCAATAGTCTACTCAAGTTTTCAAAAAACATAAATGAAATATTTGGTGGGAATGGAAAACTTGAAATAAAGTTTATGAAAAATGATGAAGAGTACGTAAACAGAAATTGAATTTTCTCTATCCGGCTACTTTAACAACACTCAAAAAGAAACAAAGCATCAGGGAGATAACTTGAAGAGTGAAACTATCACACTAGTGGCTCAGCAGGACCGATAGCCCACATATTTAATAGAGTAGCAGAAATCGGTTACTTTCCATTGTGCTCAAAAACTTCAATATTATTCCTATGTTTAAGATAAAGTGGTTAACAAAAAACCATTATCTTCAATAACAAATCTCAGAAATTCTAGAAAAATAATCAAAATAAGCTACCCATTTATATATTTATATGATATTATCTGACTGACAGTTTGGATTTCGAGTAGAAAAGCTACCGATAATGAGGTTTCAGAGCTCACTGATTATGTTTTCGAAGCACCCGATAGAGGTAACCATTACTAGGGATTTTTATTGACCTATCAAAATATTTGATACGAGTAACCACTCTATCTACTATGCACTATGTAAAATATTGGAATAAAAGATTTAATGCGATAAAGACATATCCCACGGAGAGAAAATAGATTGTGAGAATAAGGAATAGAAAAAGCAGTGGAAAAAAAATCAATGTGGGCTGCCGCAAGGAACTATCTATCCTGAGTTCATTGCTTTTTAGTAATTATGTGAACGTATTGTTTTCGATTGAAACCACAGGACGCATAAACAGTTTTGCCGACGAAACTGTTGTTCTTACAAAAAATAGTGAAATTTGGTGTCAATTTGAAAGTCAACAAAGATAATATCTATTATAAATATTCCAATTTCAATAGAGGTTTCGCTGCTTTCATTTATTATTGATAAAACTGCATCGTGTATTTTATTTTATTCTACCACAGTTTTCACATTGAGATTCATTACATCACCTCGTTTTGTTTTGTTCTCCACAAATTTTATTCTGTTGTTTATTTGCAATGTATTTCTCTCTTCTTTTGTCTTGTATGTGAGCAAATAAATATTATTATCATATAGAAAAAGCTATTCGGTAAACTTATTGAGATGAAATGAAAATACACTAAACACTCTACTCAAAATCATTTCATTTGATCGAGTAGAGAATCTTTGGTATTGAATGAACCCATTTTTTGACATAACTGAACCACTAACTTCTGAACCACTCGGTATAAACCCAAATATTCTATATTTTTGAGAAACATCAAAATTATAGAATAACTGGAATTTTGTTCCGGACTCTTATTCAAGTGCACTGTCATTGTATCATCAGAGAATATTTCAAACAATCCGAGTGCTTCTTCGTACAGAGTTAAGCGTGTTATTCAAAACGAGAACAAAGGTGGGTAGCATCAATAAATCATTATATCATCTAATAATACTGTAATTGAAATTTCATACTACCGCTGGGGAAATTCATTAGGACCGATTTCAAGAATTGTGAGGGAAAATGATTGTAGTACTTGATTATTTCGAAATCTGAAATCTGAGAAAATACACTATTCCCATCACTAAGGCCAGTTTGAGACAGTATTTTGATACGTATTCGTTAAGATTATTTTTCAATGTGATTCTGCAGAAAAAAAGACAATAAATATGTGACTACTGATCTCGACCAGAAAGTGGATTTTATGTTAGGAGGATAGGCACACAATTTTTAACCCATATACCTATGTACGCAGGAATTGATACAGTACAAGCGTAACTTCTCTATGGCTTGGATCGATAACTGCAAGGCATTTGGTACATCGTCGCAAAGGGCCCACATAAAAATTCATTTAAAAAATCCGTTTTTCCGTTAACCAGCTGTCGCACCCCTACGAACGATACCCTCAGAAGTCGAAACTTGTGCGAGCTAAGGACTCACGAGGTCTTCTCTTTTAACGTGTAATTCCTAACACGGGTTGGGCGATAGCAAGTGAAAATCGATTTTTCAGTCTGGGGCTTGAACCAGCGACCAACACCGGCGTTCGCGTTTGCTAAAATACCTTGCGGTACCCGACACAATAGTAGACCGGTTGAACAACTGATACCACTCTGGTGGACTCGCTTCATGATAACATCTGGTCAGACTAGAGTCCAAACAGGGTGGGTCACTTTCAGAAGGGGTGTATATTTCAGATTTCAGTGCGATTCCTCGGTACCCTTCTCTTCTGCATCTCACCAATGCCATTATCCGTTGAGCATAAAAATACTTGCCCATCTGTTTTATATGGATAATCTTATACTTTATGCCTCTAGAGAAAATTATCTTTAATCTTGAGGGTGGTGCATGCATGCTATCGGTATAGACGATGCAGATCCATCCCAAAAGAGGATGATTCGGGGACGCGCATGCTATCGGTATAAATTCGGTATGCGGGGAATACGGAGAGGATATGCAGCTCGTAGATAGGAGCATCCTGCGTCATCTGGATGCCAGAGAGAGTATAGTTACTCAGGAATGGAACAACGCTACTCACAAGAGGTAAGAGCGTGAAGAACTCTCTCTGCTGGGCAAGTATCAGTACAAACTCCGACAGACCTGGTTATCGAAACTCGGTGAAAAACAAAGTTGCTGCAGTGAATACGCTTGCTGTTCCAATGTTACTCTACTCGTTTGGAGTAGTGAATTGGACTCGGGAGGAGCTGTATCAATTCGATGTCTAAAGAAGTCTGCATTCCAAATCGTCCGTTCCACTGTTGTACTTTTTGCGACAAGGAGGCCGTGGACTTATGAGTTTAGAATGTCTACATGACAAAATAGTTTGGATGTAGCCTGTAAAGAGAGAACAGGAATTGGAGATTTCTCTTCAGGGCAGCTACCCAAGCAGCTGATGAACTCGGTATAGTTTTCGACACTGCACAAGGTGATCATAGAGTTATGATCACTACGGAGTTGTCACCGGGTTATAGAACCCGTTCAGTAAAAGGTCCACATAAAAATTCGTTTGAAAATCCGTTTTTCCGTTAACCAGCTGTCGCACCCCTACGAACGAGGCCCTCAGAAGTCGAAACTTGTTCGAGCCAAGGACTAACGAGGTCTTACCTTCCAACGTGTAATTCCTAACACGGGTTGGACGATAGCAAGTGAAAATCAATCTTTCAGTCTGGGGCTTGAACCAGCGACCAACACGGCGGTCGATTTAAGTGAGTGAACAAAGCACCCACGTTGAACCGACCAGCAACCATCCGACCACAGAGATAGATCACTTTACTTCTGTGAAAAAACTTACCGCGGGTCAAGTTTGTTGAAGTCGAAAACTGAAGGTTTCATCATGGCAGGCTATGACAGGTCAAGAATAGTATCTATAATATCTTATTCTATGCAGGTTCTCTCGCGAGGCGCCTGAAACCTTATGGACTTGCGTCAGCATTTTCACATATGCGTTCTCAGCCTATTTGCATTTATCACGGCACTTTCACGGTATCGACAAAACTCCAGTGTTGCCCTACGCTCCGTTGTCGGAAATGAGAAGTGCCGAATTCATTAGAATTATTCAATTTCCACCCTCTGACTCATACAAGCAATAGGTCTGATGTAGTTTTTTGACCAACATATCAAGACGATATCCATCGTGGAGTTTTCAGCTCCCGGTGAGGCTAATATCGACCGAAAAAAGTAGAAAAAATGGAAGGAGTAGCGAGACTCTATTTCGAACTCCGCAGACTCTATTCAGACCACTCTGTTAATATGGTTGGTCTGACTATTGGAGTCCTCTCGAATATCAAGATCATTCCTGCCACACGAAGGCAGAAATCTTAGACAAAAGCAAAAAGCTGTCATTGTTGGCTCATTACATCTGCTTAGGACACCGAATGATCGTTCACCTCACGGTCTGGAAAGTAGTTATTGGTTAACGATACTGGTACCTTCCCGTATGTGTTGGACTTTCGGGGACAGGGCCCGATCAGCTTACCCTTCGGTGGAAATAATAACAATAATGTTTCTTCTAGCTCCGCAGACTTATTCAGATTGTTTTTTTTTGATTATAGGATATGCTTGGTGAAATGACCCTCTCTGGTCTGAATATCATACTGGGTTGATGCAGACTCGAAACCTTTTTTTTTTAACATATACCTACCGCAGAATATTATAGGGAAATATCGTTGAACCTCAACTTTCAGGAGGAAGGGTCAAAGGTGTAGCTATAATGAGGTTTCATATGCATAGCAGACTGACGAGTTCAACTTCTTTTCGGAATTCAGATTCCACATTTCTTCAAAGTTTAGAGTTCAGAGTTTATTATTATTAATATTCGCATGTATAATTTTCACGACCCATATTTCTGAAGCTGTATAACGAATGTCCCACATGCGATAACTCACCTCAACTTTTATTATTACTATTTTAATTATTGCTATTCAATAGTTTCCGCTTCTTTCGATTGGTCTGTTTGACTCTGTCTGTTTGACTCTATTTTGTTCCATTGATTTCTCTATCTGAATCTTCTTCCCCAATAAATGAATTTTCTAATGAGCGTGCTAGAATCAGAATGAGTTCAATATGCAATAGAAAAATTTCGTTGATATTCTCCTCTCAAACCCATTTCCAAATTGCATTTTTTTTTATTTAATGAATTTTCCAATCACCTTATTGAGTGGATAAATTTCATAAATCCCAGGAGTAAGTTTCATAATGATGGGGAGTGAGTTAGCTCTTTTAAAATAGTGATAAACACATTGAATATGGAGTTATGAGAGCCCAAACTATAATTACTGCCGGTGATTATGGTTTACTGAGTATTCCGACAATAAAAACGTACGTGACATGATGATGAATTTTCACTGATTCATCAGTACCAATTCATCGTCAGTATTGCTACCGTTGAAGTCATGCTCTTGGCATTATTGGTACTTCAAGACATCAGTGACATTTTATTGGTTTTGTGGTGCTTATAAGAGATAAGCAGATGTAATTTTATGTAATGCACACCCAATTAACACATCATTTTGATGCTCTCTCGCTCTGGGACAAACACAAATGAATACACTCCATACATATACACCATACTGTGTTGAACTGTTGTTTAGGCCCATAGATATATGTTAAATTATTGAGAGGGTTGATTAGAAAAATATTGAATTCATTCCTTGGGAGGGGGCGAATCACCAAACTATTAGAATATTCCACCGAGGCGCCACTTTTCCTATATGCTAGACCATGTTGACTATCCAAATATCATGGCAGATTCATATCGAAGTCCTTCTGAAAATGATTCAACTTCACTAGCTCAACTGAAGGAGCTTCTGTATATCAAAATGCTTTTTAAAAGAAGTGATGATTATGATTTATACAAAAAGTTGCGTATTCTACAAAACTGTATTTCCAACACTAAATAATGTTTTCTGCATTATGACTTATTACCGTTATATTTAACGGATTGAACCTCCCTGTGCCTCGAAGAGTATACAGTGTGTAAAAGCCAAATGAAATAAATTCATTTTTTTGATTACGATACATATTCTAACAAAATCCCGAAACACGTCAAATTAAATTATATACTACCCCTACCTTCAACCCCCTTGGAATGACAAGTGCAATCCCCAAATTTTTGAATGGGAAGTATACGCTTGTGATATATCGTTTGAAAGGTCTATTCATTTCTTCATTCTCTATTCAAAAATGATATCGGTTTCCAGTTAATTGTAACAATTAAGGTAGAATATATTGAAATCATGTAGTTACCCAAATTCGATAAAATATACTCAAAACTTATTGCAATATGTTGAGGTATTGAGAAAGTAGGCAGAAACTATAGCAATGTACTTTTTAGATGATATTCGTTTGAAAACTATAAATAATTTCCGTGTCAACGTTAGTTAAAACGTCTTGTTTTGTATGTTACAACATCAGTTGTCAGTAATTCAATTTATGTTTAAAGTTCGGTAATTTCAAGTATGACAAATGGTTAGATTAACGGAAATGCATAAAAATAACAGTTTTACAAATGATTAGTTGCGGAGATACAACCCGAACACAACAGGAAGTAGCTCGTCTATTCAATGAGAAATTTCCTAACTTACCGCCCATATCTCAAGGAACAATAAGCAAAATAGAGAAGCAGTTTCGCGAGCTTGGTCATGTGGGTCAGATAGATAAAAAGCTGCCAATGCAATGAGTGATGAACTCAAATCAGATGTGATGTTTGAGTTTGAGGAAAACCCACATACATCGAGTAGACAGGCATTCACTACATCCAGTGATAGCCATACATCGATAGTAAACATATCAAAAAATAAATAAAATGTATCCCTGTAAAATGATAGAGCTCATGGAAGACGTTTTGATAGAACAATCTATTTTTGTGAGCGAATGATGGAAATGTTGGATAACAATATCATCCAATTGGAAGACGTTACGTTTTCTGATTGATATACTTTGTCACATAACGGTCATTTTAATCGGCAAAATTGCCACTACTGGTCAACGGAAACCTCACTGGATGAGAGAAGAATACACCCAATACCCTCAAAGGGTTAATGTTTGGGTGGGGATTGTATAAAACCATATCATTGGTCCTTTTTTCATTGAGGGCAACTTGAATAGCGATTACTCGACACTACTTCAAAATGATGTCATTCCAAGTTTAGCAAATTTATATACTGATCCAGGAAACCCTCAAGTTCCAGTGAATATATGGTTCCAGCAGGATGGTGCACCACCTCATTACCAAGTTGTTCGCGCATTTTGAACATCTACTTCGATAGTAGCTTCTTTTTCATATTCTACATTTCATTACGTTTTGAGTGTATTTTCGAATTTCGTTTACAATAAACTTGAAAGCGATAATGTTATCGCTTTCAAAAACCCTTTTTAATAAAGAATGAAGTGACCTCTCAAACGATATATCACAAACCTATATTTCCCATTTAAAAATTTTGGGGGTTGTACCTGTCATAAATAGGGGTGGCATTTTCACGTTGAAGAATGTCAAATTATAATACATTCGACGTGTTTCAGGAGCCACCGAAATAATGAATTTATTCTATTTGCTTTTACACACTGTATAAGAACTACCCAAATTTGCAATGCAACCAATAAAGAAATGTGATGACGAGAGAAGTTCGAAAAATACTTTTTATATCATAACCAAATTTAGAGAGTATAATATTTAAAATTTCCGTTTCGACGCAATTCACGATAAGCACTGGTGAAGTTCGTTCTGAAAAATGTACTTTATTTTATTCCTGTACAAAAGAGAGAAAATTAAATACTTCTACTTTTCAAACTTTTTCGCCCCGTTACGTTTAATTTGATGTAGTATTTTTCAGTTTGAATTGGTTTCCTGATATTTTCATTAGTGTGTTCTAGTTGGGGAAAGAATGATAATAATAATTTGGTCATCATTTTGTTATTGTCGGGTAGAAAAACAAAGTTTTCTGATGTTTGAATCTCTGAAACAATACATTCAAAAACTGAAATTTCATCGGATTTGCTTCTCCTAGAAGAGAATTGAAATGTTTTAACATTTCAATGTTTATATTAGGTGTATCCCAAATTAAAAGAGATCGTGATGTTATCAAACACAAGTTACTGAAGATTTTCAAGGTGTCTAAGATAAGAATTTTACAAAACTAGATTTTGAGTCAATCACATTTAAGAAAATCATATGATAATTTTCCCGTCTGCAATTGGGATTACTAGTAATTTTTGGGTTGGGTGGGATTTTTTTCAGGAACCAACCGTCATCTGCTCGTAAATAGCAACTTCCAAAAGCCAAAAATTTTGCAGTTGATAATTAGCAGGGCCTTACCTTTCAATCTTTGACTGTATCAAAAGTCAAACAAAAACTGATGGCTTTATATGACATGTGAGCATATTGCTCAGCAGAATATATATTCCTGCTTCCTGCTCAATTCAATTTCAATTAATGATACTGAATAACTGCAGAATGCTATAATAATAATAGTTACAAATATCTTCATGGACAACGACAATGAACAAGAATGGAGGATTCAAAATAGCTTCCTGAGTCAATGTCAATTCTCAACACTGAATGTAGTGATTAAAAGCCCACATCGAAGCTGCAGAGACCAAAATTTATATGATTTTTTTTCCAACAATATGAAGACCTCATTCTGTTTCTATTCTTGTATGTGATAGAATGAAGTCGAAAATTGAGGAATTTATCATGGCCTGCCAGGATTGTCTCAATAACAGTAGGAGCGTACAGATGTTCACCCTCAAGGTGTATTTGATTTCAAAACACTCTTGAATACAAAGTGAATTTATCTTTATACAAAAATATAGGGAAATTTCCGAAGACCGAAAGGTAGTAATTGCCTTCAACCCTCCCGAGGAGTCTCCACCTTCTCGTGGTGGGAGGGCTTGCGTACTATGATGAAGTTACGGCGGCAGCTCAGTTACTGGTAGGGTCTCCAAGAGGCCGTAACAGAACAGTTAGACTGAGAAGGACCCCGGCCTAATCCAAGGTGTTATGCGACCCGTGCCAAAGGATGAATGGTACCTGAGACTTGGATGGAACAAGGAAATAAAGAACTACCAGAATATCAGAGGAGGACTCTTCGAGCGACTCCTCGCAAAATCTGACTATCCCTGGAGATGTAAACTGACCAAGAAAGTCATAGACAACGGCGGGAAACAACAGTCCCGCCAAAAGCGTAACTGCAGGATTGACGAAAATCGAACTGCAGAAGAAAAGGCTATCAGTGGCGCAGAGGCGCAAACTCATGTAAGCGAAGAAAATAGCTGCGGGAATGTGGATTAAAAATCCATGTAATACAAAAGACCGCAGAAAAACAGAAAAAACCAGTGCAACTTCTGTGGCAAGGGCCAAAAAGAGACCTAGAGAAAGTGTAAAAACTCCCCCACAGGTACTGAAAAAACTCACTGCTCCCAAAGAAACTGGAAGTTATAGTGAGGCTGCTAGGGGCCTGAGGTTGGCGGTCACTGACATGCGATACTCTGAGGTCACCCTGAGTCAGGGTCAAACAGACCTGATCAAGGAGGGGCTTGTCCACGAATTGGACAATACTCCCTCTGGTAGCCTCGAAAACCTACAATTTGGAAAGACCTCATTCGGCGCAGGGGTCCTATGGATAATCTGTGCGGATGAAGGGACGAAAGAATGGCCCAGAGAAAGCATTGGAAACTTGGGCAATCTTTGGGAGGGGGCGGACTTAACCGTGGTCGATGCCGATGAACTCCTTAAGAGACCGAGAGTCCTAGTCTTCATTCCGGGCCAAAAAGACGTGAAGGCTACAGTTAGGACACGCCTCAGTAAGCAGAATCCTGCCCTGGGAGTGGAAAACTGGATCCTCCTGAGCAGAAAAATGGAAGAGGAAGGACAAATCCTGACCTTCTCCATGAATGAAAGTTCCTTCAGGGCCTTGGAGGGGAACATGTTTGAAGTCTAGTATGAGCTGGGCATGGTCACCTTGAAGGTCCTGAAGGGTCTTAACATCAATGTTGAGAGTAATACTAACAAACCTGCATCACCAAAGTGATGGATGGGGTTTGATATTGTACAGGGGAAAAATAATGGGATTGGGGGCATCAGAGTGGAGTTAATTTATAACAGAGCCTCAGAGACCCCAAATAACTTGGATATTTTAAACATATGCAATAAACCTACTTTCGTGGATGCGAGACGTAGTGAAGTGATAGACGTAACGATAGGAACTACATTTGTAAGTAACTGTGTTCGGAAATGGAATATGTCCGATGAGGAAAGTTGTTCAGACCATTGGCACATAAACTTTGAAATCGGAGGATTCCAGACCTCGATCCTAACATATCGAAATCCCCGGAAAACAAACTGGCGAACCTATACGGTGGACCTGGAAACCTGTTTAGACCGCATGGAATTTGACATCAGAGATTCCATAGACCTAGAGTTGGCTGCAGATCGATTACAGGGAGCTATCATCTCTACGTACAACGAACATTGCCCCATAGTTAACCAAAGATCAAACAGGAATGTGCCCTGGTGGAATGAAGATCTGGCGAGGATGAGACAAAAAACTAGAAAAGCCTTCAAATGTGCAAGGAAATCAGATTCATGGGACCAATACAGAAGATCCCTAACTGAGTATAACAAAGTCATGAAAAAATCCAAGAGTGATACGTGGAGAAGGCAATGTGAGGAGGTCGAACAGACCCAAGCATGTGCCAGGCTCTACAAAACACTCTCGAAGGAACCTCACGTCTCAATAAATAATCTGAAAACAAATACGGGGGAGTATACGAAAACCCGAGCTTTTCCGGGTACACTATCCCGGGTCAGAAATTACAAGTCCTGGGCGAATTCACAACTGGAGACCCCAAAAAGGACATCCAGTGAGGATTGGCAAAAGACAAAGAAGATGATAGATTTGGAGCAAATTAAATGGTATGTGAACTCATTTCAACCCTATAAGTCGCCAGGACCTGATGGCTTACACCCAGTAATGCTTCAAAAGGGACCGGAAGTACTTTTCAAAATATTGTGTATAAATCTCAGGGCACTGGGACACATACAAAAAATTTGGACACTGATCAGGGCCACCTTCATTCCGAAACCTGGAAAATCGGACATGACTCGGCGAAGGCCTTGAGACCAATCAGTCTCATGTCATTTGCGTTGAAAACGCTAGAAAAACTACTTGACAGGCATATCAGGGACATAACATATCAGATCATTACATCGAGACCAATATGCATACAGGTCAGGTATGTCAACAGAAACGGTGTCAGGTAACAGAAAAATAAGAACATACTTTTGTTTGAAGGTGATTGACAATGTTTCATGATGAATTTCACTAGTTCGGACTTCCATTGTCTACTATATAAAATGATTTGAAATCCCTGAAACAACTAAAAAAGAATAATTGAAAATGAATAGCTGAAAATAACAATTATATTAACCATGATAAACCTGAAACGAAATAATAGTGAAATAAAATACAAGTAACAATAGAACAATTGAATAAATTAAAATGAAGGAATGAAAAAAGAAAATAAAAATAAAAATAAAAAGTGGAGAGATTCCAAGTCACGTTAGTTCACGACGTTTCGATTGTTAGTATTTACAATCGTCTTCGGGTGATGACTGGACTGATTCCTCCGAGAGATGACTATTTATAGGTCGTTCGAGTACTTTCACTTATCCCCGCTTTCCATTTTCCGCTTCACTGGTTCCGTGGGAGATGAACAAACGTTGAATACCCGGTACGGACCCGGAACCAGCGACTTATTCCGAGGATATGAGAAGACTATGGTCAAGCTTACAAAGGAAGAAAGTCACCTCAGTTTTCTGTGCAGAGCGAGAGACAACAACATCATCCCCAAAGGTTTTCTGTTGAAATCGCCAATCCCAGGAGAGAGAGCTAAACGCATATTGAAACGCGCCAGCCGAGCACTGATAAGGTCTCAAATCAATTATTCCGCCAAAACGGTCATCTCCCACGGAACCAGTGAAGCGGAAAATGGAAAGCGGGGATAAGTGAAAGTACTCGAACGACCTATAAATTAGTCATCTCTCGGAGAAATCAGTCGAGTCATCACCCGAAGACGATTTTAGATACTAACAATCAAAACGTCGTGAACTAACGTGACTTGGAATCTCTCCACTTTTTACTTTTATTTTCTTTTTTCATTTCTTCTTTTTTATTTATTTAATTGTTACTTGTATTTTATTTCACTATTATTTCATTTCAGGTTTATTTTGGTTAATATAATTGTTATTTTCAGCTATTCATTTTGAATTCTTCTTTTTTAGTTGTTTCAGGGATTTCAAATCATTTTATATAGTAGACAATGAGAGTCCGAACTAGTGAAATTCAAGAACATACTTACAAAAACAAGGAAGTACTTTTAGCTGCTTTCTTGGACATTGAGGGCGCATTCGATAATACGTCGTTAGAATCAATCATCCAGGCGTCGCGGAGAAGAGGAATACAAGACAAGCTGTAGGTGGATAGACTGCATGCTTAGGGAAAGATTGGTATATACAACCATTATGGGAAGAACAGTCGTGGCACGGGTAGCAAGGGGCTGTCCTCAGGGGGGTTCTATCCTCTCTGTTATGGAACCTTGTAATGGACGAATTATTATGTCTCTTGAGTGATATAGCTATAGGAGTTCTAAGCCATTCCTCATGGAAAAACACGTGGAAATTTGAGCAGGTTCATTCTGGCGTTTTTTGGACCTCAGGCCCACTTCACACGGAAGGGGCAAAGGTCAGCGCCTCGTCTCTGCCAGACGTCCATCATGTGTAAACTGAGCCTTAGCCTTCAAAGCCCACTTCAGACCACCTCCACTTCTCCACTTTTACTGTCATTCAGTCAACCAATCAGCTATCGCGCATACAGCGAGAAATTCAAACCTGTAGATGAACAACGCCGATACGAGCCCAAAATCCCATGTATTTTCTTATGGAGCTAAACTTTTTGCAATTTTTGGTTCAAACAGGAGTGGGGGAAACGACGCAGGATGGAATGACTATCGGAGAGTGTGGGCCTTCTTGCCCTCACTCCTCTTAGTACTCCACTTCACCACTCAGGCCCTCTTGAGACTCCGCATCACCCCTCGGGCCCCCTTGTCACGTGTTCCTAATTAAAAGAGGTTTATAGTCATGAGAATCGAACTCAGGACATCCACGTGGTAGACAATGTCCTAAGCCTCTACACCAACGTGAGATATTGAAAGTAACTGCGAATGATGGGTATTTACAGCGAAAGTTTTGTCGGGACCGAAATTGACTCATTTTATATACTTGACCGCATTTTATTGATTTCCGTATAATGTTAGGGGAGTTGTAATCGTCATTATCATGTTGAAGATGGAAAAATATACTTAGATTTGGAAAAGAATATTCCATATAAAGATGTGTATGTGTGTGTAAGAGCAAGAGACGCGTGTGACGTAATCGAGGCAAAGAGAGATGAAGATGGTATCGAGGTTTTACGTTCCTGGCGCAAGCAAGTGTTGCCGGTTATAAAATAAATCGTTATTCATGGAGTAATGTAGTGTTGCCGGTTTCAAAATTAGGCTTGAACGATTCGCTGAAAATTGGAAGCGCGAAAGTGACATATTGATAATGATAAATCACATTTTAGAAAAAATATAACAACCCAACAGTTCAACCTGCGATCCCTCAATGTATACGGGGTGTTTCAAAATACATCATTAAAGGAAAAAACATAGCGTCGAAATGTACAAGATGCGTCAAAATACATACATCATTTAAGAGAAAGAAAACATAACAGTTTCACGAAGCTGTGAGTTTTCAACGTGCGATCCCTCAATGTGTTCGAGGTGTCTCAAAATACATCATTGAAATGAACATGGCGTCGAAGTGTACAGGGTACGTCAAAATACAAAAAATATTCAAAAAAACATGCCGGTTTAAAATATGATATCAATCTGTATATAGGGCGCTTCAAAATACATCATTTAAGAAAAAAACAGACAGTTCTGAAGAAGTCTGACGTTCCAACAAGTCGGAAGGACAATAACTCTCGTATCTTTGTCAACCAAGTTAGCATCATTAGGAGAAGGAGGAGATGGCACCAAAGGAGTCGAGGAGTTATGTATGAAGTTAACATTCGAAAATGGGGAAATCGACCGTTTTACAAGCGTTTCAATCGTGTAGCGTGCGACCGTTTTGCGTGCGTTTTCGACCGTTTTGCGTGCGTTCGTTCGTTATAGTTTCATCGTTATTGTCGTTACCGTTTTTCGTGTTTCAACATGACAGTCATTTATCACTTAACGCGTTTCGCTAACCAAGTAAGCATCATCAGGAGATGACTAAAGTCCATGCTTTGTCGTATGAAGGTTCGTTTTGCGAATTTTCAGACTCCTGAACGGAACCATGTGGACCACTCAGCCTAACTTCTGTTACAGAGTGATGTCGGTCAGCCAATCAAAATGGAGGAATCAAATATCGGTAGATTGATTGTGTTAGATGAAATTGAACTGGAGAATGAGGGTCGAATAATAATAATAATGATAGTGATAAAACATTAAAACTTCAAAAGTGACTTAGTCAGCGTGAGAGGTGGTAGAAAATATGTGATGATTTGTGGAAATGAATGAATTATTGGCAGAAAAATGGCGCAACTGTCAGAAAAGCACTAAGTTATATATTCACTAATAAATAATGATCGGATCGTCACGTACATCATGTTGAATGAAAGGATAATAAATGCAGAATTCATCGAAAAAGAAAAAACAAAGATAGCGCAACATGTCAGAAGGAGACTAAGTCAGCACATCAAATGAAAAGGAAACGAATACAGAGTGTACCGATAGAGAAGAAAAAAAGATGGCGTAACAAATATGAAATACAGCGTCTAGTGTGAAATGGCATGGGAAGAATTGCAAATTGAAAGAAAGTCATTGAACATACTTGGAATTGGAAGATGTTGAGTTATGAACAATTATGAGTGTATTCCAATTGCAGAAGCTTGATTCAAAACATAGAATTCATTGACAAAGAAAATGAAACAATCATTGTATACCAAAACATGATATATTTGGATTCCTTAGGGTGAGAAGGTTTCGAATCCGTCAAAAACATGTCACTTCCGGTTTTTACTTCCGGTCGTTCGATTTCGATGATTTCAACATCAATGAATTCGTTAACATGTCATGAACCATAATCAATCATTTGTCGAAGCCAAGAGGACATTATAACCTATTTTCATTATACAAGCTACAACAGACCGATGTGGGTACTCATTTTGAATGCTTTCATTTGTGGATCATGAAAAGTATAATAACAGCGTCGAATGTGAAATAGCATGAAAGAATTGCACATTCAAAGAAAAAATGAACAAACTTGAAATTTAAAGTTGTTGGGTTATGAACAACTACGAGTGTAATCCAATTGCAGAAGTTTGATTCAAAACGCAGAATTTGTTGACAAAAAATATTTAAAAATCATCGTATACTGAAATATATGATATTTTTTGATTCCTTAGGGTGAGAAGGTTTTGAATCCGTCAAAAACATGTCACTTCCGGTTTTCACTTCCGGTCGACCGATTTCAATGTTTTTGACATTAATCAACTTGTTTGGATATCAAAAACCATAGTTAATCATTTTACGAAGCCAAAAGGACCTCAAAACCTATTTTCACTGTAGTAGTCGCAACAGGTCGATGTGGGTACTCATTTCGAATGATTTCATTTGAAGACTATAGAAAAAATAATTTTGCAAAGAAAATCATTGAAAAAACTTCGGATCGTCACGTACAGCATGTCAGAAGAAAGAATAAGAACTGCAAAATTCATCGAAAAAGAAAAAACAAATATGGTACAACATGTCAGAAGGGCACTAAGCAGCATTATTAATATATGAATCTTCTCTCAGCTAAATTGCAGTCAGATACATATATACTAATAATAATGGGCTAATCGTCTATATCCATAGCATTTGATGTTTGAGGGATAGAATAGTGACCCCAAGGAAGCGTATTGTGAGTTATGTGAAGAGATTTTGCAGACTATCCAAGGAAATGCAGTGCTTGCAGATTCTCACCCCGGATCCAGAAACGATTATCATCATAACTTTTTACTCATTAATTTTGCAGATCTCGATGTGAGAAGTTCTCTAGAAATTTTGTATTGTAATTTTGAGAAAAATAAATTGTTTTTAAAAACGGTTTTCGACTTCAAAGTTACTTAACTGGCACAGTCGCTGTAGGATTATTTCGCAGTTCGTTTTCGCGAAGTTCACGGCATCGGGTCCGATTCCGAAAATTGAACGTGAGTTTCAACTCTTTGGCCTTTACTACCTACCTCTGGAGTTCACACGAGGAAGCAGAAGAATCACATCAAAAAAGCAGCTCTGAAGTACAAGTAAGTACCGAGTTCCTTTTTTACCCATTTCCCTGAATAGAGAAACATTAGATTTAGGCAAACATATATGAGTATCTTTTTCTTGATTCTCAAATCCAATCCTGAATAGGATATTACATTGCATAATAACGTAAAATTTTGATGAATCTTGATTCAGAAATTGAACATTTAATAAATAACTTCAATACTACTGTGGTTTTAGAAGGAACAATGCCTAACGGAAACACAGAACAAATTAACGTTAGTATGCTTAGATTATATGTAGATATGATCACGCCATACGATGGCAATCAAAACGGATTAAGTCAGTTCATTTCAAATTGTGATTTTCTAAATTCAACTTACTCGAATTCAACAGATCCTATTTTCAAACAGTATTTGCTGAAGGTTATCCAATCAAAATTAATTGGTAGGGCCAATCTCTTAGTAGGAAGTAGAATAGAGTTAAATAACTGGGCCTTAATTAAAGAGGCGCTCATTCAATGTTTTGGAGATGAGAGAAGTTTGGAGTGTCTAGAACAAGACCTTCTTGTAGCCAGACCTTTCAAAAACGAACAACTTTTAGATTTTGCGAAAAGACTACAAGTTCTTCGTAGTCATTTGATTCAAAGAATAAATTCTTATAGCATTCAAGAAATGGATGAAGCAACAAAAATTATTTATAGGCGACAATATCAAGTTATGTCATTGAGAACTCTTATAAGGAATCTCCCGGCTCCCTTACAACAAACAGTTAGATTTAAAAATCCGGACAGTATTGAAACTGCTATTAGTTATATGATAGAGAAAGAAAACTTTTTCTATGCACAAAATAATTTTAGACAACTCAGTAACCAAAACAATTTACCGAAAAATACCCCAGATCGTCCTAGACAGCAAACAACCTATTTGCAAAACCCCATTTCCAATACACAGCAATATTCTCGAACATTCCAATCAAATCAATCAAACCCCCCAATACAGCGGTACACGCAGACAGTCCCTAACCACCAAATTCCACCTAGTTTTCAGAATTTCCAAAATAACCCAAACAGATTTCCTAGTAAACCCATACCGATCCAACCTAGACCCACTGTCACAAAGTATCCGACAAATAGACAAGTATTCGGTCCCCCTAGAAATGTATTTAAGCCCACCGGACACGTTCCGAATTATAATCCAGAACCAATGTCAACAACTTCAAGGAATACATATAAAACTTCCAACATTCCCAAATTCAATCAATTTAGACCCACGGGTCCTCAAAATTTCCAATCTGAGGAACTTTACCAAATTGACAGTAAAGAAACCTCACCCGAAAATGATGACTATTTTGACGAAACTACTCAAATTGCCCAAAACGAAAATATATACTTCGGTAATACCGAAGGCTATGATTACGAATATCCAACACACTACGATAATATCGAAGAAAAAAATACTGAACCCTCTCAACCGAACCCGGATGAAAATTTTTGGTCAACATCTCAAACCGATCCCCCTGTATAAACGAGATTTTCTCGGATGCCCACTCAACCGACCTACCGTTCATTGAAATTAAAAATCCGCCTATCAAATTACTAATAGACACCGGTAGTATGAACTCCATATTAAATCCAGCCATTGCGGGAAAATATTTTCCAGAATTTATATACCAAAATCCAACGAAAATCAAAACAGCTATCGGCGAGAAAGAATCCTTATTTAGAGCCGAAATACCGGCCTTTCCTGAATTTAAATCTTTCAATAAAATAAATTTCATATTATTTCAATTTCATAATCAATTTGATGGGTTACTTGGCCTTAACGATATTCGAAATTTAAAATTTTCTATTGATTTCAAAAGAAACCTACTTAGTAATGAAAATCTATGCATTCCAATTTTTTATAAGTTGAATAGACAACATTTCACAATCTCAGTGGATTCACATGAAATCGCGGCTATTGAAATTCTTGTTAATTTCTATGAAGGCGATGTCATTATACCCGAGATGAAACTTGACACCCTTTATTTACCGGAAACCTTATCTACTGCGAAACACGGATTTGCAAAGACAGAAATCATAAACAACACTGATACACGAGTTACCGTGGTAATAAAAACACCTATAGAAGTAATTCCTTTAACAGGGTGTCTCAAAGGAAAATTTGAATTTTTTCACGTTGAAAATTTTTTGCCTGAAAATTTAAAAATCACTTAAAAACAAAATATAGAACATCTAATTAGGGTCAATCACTTGAATTTAGAAGAAAAACAAGCAATTATTAGGCTATGTAAAGAGTACATTGATATTTTTCATAAAAGCAATGAGAAACTTTCCTTCACAAATCAAGTTAAACATGAAATTAAAACAACGGACGAAGTCCCGGTCCATTCGAAATCATATCGGTACCCCTTTATTCATAAAGAATGCTAGAAGACGAAATAATACGACCCAGTCAGAGCCCATGGAGTAGTCCAATTTGGGTAGTCCCGAAGAAGACAGACGCAAGTGGTAAACAAAAGTGGCGAATTGTGGTAGACTACAGGAAAGTGAATGAAAAAACTATTGAAGACCGGTATCCCTTACCTAACATTAATGACATTCTGGACAAACTTGAACGTTGCCAATATTTTTCCACACTAGATTTGGCATCTGGCTTCCACTAGATTGAAATGGACCCCAACTTAGTTTCGAAAACTGCTTTCAGCGTTGAGCAAGGTCACTACGAGTATCTGTGCATGTCTTTTGGTTTGAGGAACGCCCCATCTACATTTCAACATGTATGGATGACGTCCTAAGAAATCTTCAAGGAAAAGTCTGCTTAGTTTACATGGACGACATTATTATTTTCAGTTCCAGCCTCGAAGAACATATCGCAAACCTCAAACAAGTCTTCCAACGTCTCAGAGAAACCAAACTGAAGATTCAGCTCGATAAATCTGAATTTCTCTGCAAGGATGTGGAATTCCTTGGACATGTAATCACTCCAAATGGAATAAAACCGAATCCGAAGAAAATAGAAGCCATAAAAAAATTCCCCTTGCCAAAAACTGCAAAAGATATTAAATCCTTTCTCGGACTTTTAGGCTACTACAGGAAATTTATCAAAAACTTTGCCAAAACCACTAAACCATTCACAAAATGTTTGAAAAAAGGTGAAAAAATCGAACACAATCCTGAATTTTTGGAAACCTTCGAACTTTGCATAAATATCTTGACTAATGACCCAATACTTCAGTACCCAGTTTTTTCTAAACCATTTAATCTTACGACCGACGCATCAAACTCCGCAATTGGAGCAGTCTTAAGCCAAGGAAAAATCGGAAACGACCTACCAATAGCTTACGCCTCAAGAACACTCAACCCATCTGAGATAAATTACAGCACAATTGAAAAGGAACTTTTAGCTATTGTTTGGGCAGCCAAATACTTCCGCCCATACCTATTTGGGAGGAAATTCAACATTATAAGCGCCCCTTAACCACTCAAATGGTTGTTTAGTCTTAAAGATCCCAATTCAAAACTTATTCGCTGGAGGCTCAAGTTGGAAGAGTACGATTATGACATCCATTATAAAAGTGGCAAATAAAACACAAATGCTGATGCTCTTTCACGTGTTGAAATAAATGCTATTGAGAACGAATCCATTATTTGCAATCCAGGTGACATCGATGAAGAAATTGGAAATTATATACGGAATGCTTTATTAGGAATAGACCCGAATGAAATTCCACCACCAATCGAGAACAATACTAATAGTCAACTCTTAGACGAGAGACCCAACAACGAAGAAATACAAGAGATCCCCGAAAACCCCGTTGAGCAGGAGGTTACCACTGACGAAACGGTCCATTCAAATGCAGAGAATCCTGTTCTTGAAATACCGTATACTGAAAGTGTCACAAATTCATATAATAATCAAATAATAATAAGAAAGATCGATTCTAAAGCTTTCTATATGATAAAAAACAAACCTTTCATTTCAAAATCTCGATTGACATTAAACTTCACCAAAAACCTCGAGAAAGAAATTATTGACACCTTCAAAAATTATATTGACCCGAAAAAATTATTCTGTATTTATGTCAAATAATCAATCGAACATTTTATTCCAACGCTTGTAAGAACACTTCAAAATACATTTAAAAATAATTCCTATCATTTGGTTATTTCAAAGAAATTCGTCAAAGACCTAACAAACTCAGATGAGATAAAAAGAAATTTGAAATACCACCATGAGGGTAAATTTTGTCACCGCGGCATAAACGAAACATTCCAAGCATTAAGAAATAAATATTACTGGCCGAATATGAAAACGGATATCATCCGGTATATAAATGCTTGTGATATCTGCCAACAAGCCAAATATGATAGATACCCTCCGAAAATAAAATACTCCATCACTCTCACACCCACTAAACCCTTCGAAATGATACATATTGATGTATTCCAGATTCTACAGACGAAATTTCTAACAATCTTCGATTCCTTCTCTAAGTACGGACAAGCATACATCTTAAATAGCGTCAACATTGTAAACGTAATAGAAGAACTATACCTTTTCATCACTCATTTTGGCGTACCATGTTCCATTACTTGTGATAGTGGAACCGAATTCAAATCAGAACTCTTTATGGAATTTTGCAAACTTCACAAAATTCAACTTCATGTTACTACCCCACGCAATTCGAACAGTAATAGCCCTGTTGAAAGATTTCACCTATCTCTTCTTGAAAATATTCGCGTCCTGAAACTACAACATCCCAACACACCCATAAAACAACTAGTCCAACTAGCGATTATAGGGTACAATTCGTCAATTCATTCCGTGACAAAATACTCCCCTTACGATGTAGTCTTGGGTAATACAAAATCACTAGACCCTTTTGACTTAACGGACGAACACATAATCAATAACTTCATAAATGACAGGAAAAGTAGGTTGGTTACTCTCTACGAGAACATCCAAAAACGTTGTCAAAATAATAAAGAACGTGTTATCGATAAAAGAAACGAGACTCGCGAAGACCCTGTAGAGTTCACAGAAAATCAAGATATATTTGTGCAAAATCGCGAAGCTGCTCGTAACAAAGCCAAACCTAGACACATTAAAAAACGAGTTTCGAAAGACCTAGGACTCAAAATTAAAACAACAACAGGAGCAATAATTCATAAATCAAAAATAAGAAAACCACCTATTCACTCTCGACGTTCTTTACAAGAAGATAGAACGGACCACACCGATCCTAATAGTATCCCTTCGACTTCTCATGATGACCCAGGTGATAACCAGCCAAAAAATTGAAATCCAACAACTCGACACTCCACTCTTACCATTAGAACTTGGAAAATCAAGAATCATTCAAACAAAACATACATTTTTACATTATATTGAAACCCCTCTCTTAGAAATGCAACTCAGAAATATTGAATTTTTCTACGAGAGACTAATAATATCGATCAATAATAAAACTGAATTGGAAAAGGACCAGATCATTCTGAATGATTCGTTTAATCAAGCTAAATATTTCCTAACCACTACAAAAACTAAATTGAGCAATATAATTTCAAGTAATCGCAAAAAACGCGGACTAATTAATGGTCTAAGCATAGCAAGTAAATGGCTTTTTGGAACGTTAGACCATGATGACGAAATTAAATACGATTCACAAACTGAAACACTATTTGAAAATCAAAATTCTCTTATTCATCAAATTAAACTACAGACTTCTCTCAATCAAAAACTGATAAAAAAACTACAATGAAACCATAACTGAACTTCACGATAATCAAATCCTATTGAGAGATGAACTTAACCAACTAAGAGAAGAGCTTAATAACCGAACTAATAATCTATATTCTTATTTTGCATCCTTGGGGGCCTTTAGCAAAATAATAGAAAATTGCCAAAGTTTGATAACATTTCTTGACAATTTAGAAAATGCAATCATGTTTGCCAACTTAGGTTATCTCCATCCTTCAGTAATTTCACTAAACGATTTAGTAAGTGCTATCGAACACATGGCCAATATCTATGGTCATAAAAAGATCCTCAAAGCTCAAAATGCATACCTTTATTACCAGCTGGCAGGAACCCAAGTAAAAATTGAGAAATACAAAATTATTTTTGCAATACATATACCAATTTGCCTAGAAGACGATTTCCGAACCTATAATCTTATTAGTTTACCATACCAAAATACAATCATCACCCCCTATAAACCTTTCCTCATACTTGGTACCGAATATCACCAGTTTGAAGATAAACCATGCCCTCAAATAGATGGTTTGTTCCTGTGCCAACATCATGACGAAAATATAATCGACACCTGTATTATTGCTCTGATGAAGGACAAAAAACCCAATTGCCTGACGAATGAAGCCATTCTGAATCACCCCATAATAGAAGAAATCAATGACCGATTTCTCCTAATCCTGCCATCCAGTGAATCCGTTATAGCCCAAGCGGATTGCGAGAAAAGAAGTGTACACAGAATCGAAACAAATACTCTTCTGAAAATTCCAGAAGGCTGCAGTGTCGTTGTGAAAAACTTCACCTATAAAAACGAAGAAGAAACTATTTTGGGAAACCCACTTATCCTTCCCAAACTGAGATGGAATATGGCTTCCAAATCTAATGGTGACCAACACGAAAACAAGCCATTGATACTGAAGTCAATCAATTTCCAATCCATACGAGAACTTCAAACAGAAGCCAAGCTACTCCAAACGCCATACCTTAACCAATTAATACACCCAGCAATTTGGATTATACCCGGTGTAACTATATGTGTTCTACTCCTTACCGGATTCGCCATACTTTGGTTTTGGATGAAAAATAAAAATGGCCATCGCAATACCAACCGACAGAAGGACCCTAAAGAAAACAACCCTTTATCCGTATTGTTTTCTCCTGAGGAGGGAGGAGTTATGTGAAGAGATTTTGCAGACTATCCAAGGAAATGCAGTGCTTGCAGATTCTCACCCCGGATCCAGAAATGATTATCATCATAACTTTTTACTCATTCATTTTGCAGATCTCGATGTGAGAAGTTCTCTAGAAATTTTGTATTGTAATTTTGGGAAAAATAAATTGTTTTTAAAAATGGTTTTCGACTTCAAAGTTACTTTGAATTATCTGGAATTATATAACGCTTATCATCTTCAGGGCTGAGGGCAATCTTGTATTGGGCGATGGAATGTACTTGATGTAACATCAAAAATTTTGGATGACACTCATATTCTTCCAATTATCTAAGCTATTCACATAATCATCGAGAGTAATTTTATTCTTCACCACAGAAGATTTGACTTCCTTTGCCTTCTTGGTAACCCCCAAGCATGAGATCATTTGATTGATTTCTTCCTCATCATAGTCATCATTTACCAACTGCTGACGCTTCTTTTTGATGCTATCCTACGTCACCAAAACCCAAGTTGTATACAATTTCAATCTTAGGCCTACGTAATCAGTCATCGGATTTGCGTTACTCTCATCTTTCATCATACCGAGAATTCACCAAAGGAATGTTAAACTGATGGAGGGGTAATCTGAAGTATCGAAGAATTTGTGACATTCTTGATCCTGATTGCATATTTCATAAATTAGACTATCTGTTTCGGTGTAGAAAATTACACAATCATCTCCGAATCGATGGCGCATATAGCCATAATGAAAATCGTATATGGTAGTCTTTGCCAAGTCTAAGATAGCTTGTCCTGCATGTATCGGTTTATTTAGATGAACTTGCAGTTTTCTCAGTTCGGCTGCCATCAAATTCTTATAGAATATCATGCAATTTTAGAACTCTGGCCTAGAAATAGTGGTGAGAAGTTTAATGTTGACTCTTTTACTAATGTCTTCCTTCGTTTTTCCGAACACTGCAATGTTCATTAGCTTGAAAGTGCTCATACGATGATACTCTATCCTTCCATAGGGCATATCTTGAAGAGGATTGTATGCAATGGTTCGCTGATGAGATGGGTCAACTAGCTGAAGATGTGGCTACAGTGTTTTGGTGTCCATACTACATCAATATGAATGAAAAGCAAGAAGTTGAATTTCGGAGGGCTACACATCTGCGTCGAGCTCTTCATTCCTGAAGATAAGAAAGTACGCGATCAAAACCATCTCATACCATGTGATAACTAACGTATCCCGGCACACGAAAGGTGTAATATAAACTACAAAGATAGCCATGTAGTTCCCGTAGTCTTCCACAATTTGAGTGTCTATGATGCACATTTCATCATCACAGATATTGCATCTAGACTGAGAGGTACGATCGACCTGCTTCCCATCATGGAAGAAAAGTACATCTCCTTCACGAAACATGTGGATGATATTTCAGTGCAGTTTCGATTCATTCGTTCTTTCCACTATTTGAATTCATCTCTGGATATGTTAGCATCATACTTAACAGAGTTTCCTAATGTTAAGGTTCAGTTCACTGAGCTACCTAAAGACTTGGTTAAATTGCTTACCAAGAAAGGGGTAATGCCTTATGATTATATTGATTCCTTTGATAGATTTGATGAAACTTGCTTTCCCCCTATTGATGCCTTCTACAACAAATAAGAAGATGAGCCCTGTCCCCGCAGATTATATCAACGAGCCCAGGATGTGTGGAAGAGTTTCATTTGTCAGACTTTGGGTCAATATGTGGATTTATATATGAAAATAGATATCCTCCTCCTCGCTGACGTATTCGAACAATTTCGTGCAAGCTGTCTCAGGACTCATAATCTGGACCCTGCCCATTACTATACTCTACCAGGCCTTACGTGGGATGCGATGCTCAAATATACCAAACTCGAATAGGAACTACTCACAGACCCCGACATGTTTCTATTTGTTGAACGAAGGATTCGAAGTGGACTTAGCCAAGTTTGTTCGAAGAGAAGAGTTCATGCGAACAATAAATACTTGAACAATTATGATCTTTCTAATCCTGACACATACCTCATGTATTTAGACGTAAGCAACCACTATGGGTGGGCGATGTCTCAGTATTTACCATAAAATGGGTTTGAGTGGTGCGATACCAATATTGACGTTTCATCAATATACGATGAGAGCGACGTGGCATATATGCTTGAAGTTGATCTGGAGTACATATCCTAAATATCTACTTGATTCACATGAAGATTTGCCATACTGCCCTGAACATATAAATCCAAAAACAAAAAAAAAACCCAAATCAATAAAAGAGCTCACCAAATTGAGATAATCTCCAATACAAAGCAAAATATGTGATCCAATATCGGCCCTCAAACAGGCCATTGCTAATGGTCTAGTCATCACGAAAATTCATTTAGTACTTCAATTCAATCAATCACCATGGTTGAAGTCCTATATTGATTTGAATATTGAGTTGCGGAAATAGGCAACGAATGAGTTTGAAAAAAACCTCTTCAAGATAATGAACAACGCAGTATTCAGGGAAACGATGGAATACATTAGAAAAAGAGTCAACACTAAACTCCTCACCAAATGGGCTGGTCGCTACGGAACCGAGGCCTATATTTCTAAGCCAGAGTTCGAAAATTGCATGATATTAAATGAGAATTTGGTCGCCGTCGAAGTGCAAGTTTATCTAAATGAACCAATACAAGTAGGACAAGCTATCTCAGCTATCAGGATCAAGATTGTCACAAATTCTTCGATACTTCGGATTACCCGTCCAATAATCAGTTTAACATTCCTTTGGTAAATGAAAGGTTCTCGGGATAATGAAAGATGAGAATAACGCAATTCCGATGACTGATTACGTAGGCCTTAGATCGAAATTGTAGACAACTAGGGTATTGGTAACGGAGGATAGTATCAATAAGAAGCGTCAGCAGTTGATAAAGAATGGCTATAATGAGGAAGAAATGAATCAAAAGATCTCATGCTTGGGGGTTACCAAGAAGGCAAAGGGAGTCAAATATTCTGCGGTGAAGAATAAAATTACTTTCGATGATTATGTGAATTGCTTAGATAATTGGAAGAATATCGAATTCGATCCGATAAACATTAAAAACATTCTATCGCCCTATACAAGATTGCTCTCAGCCCTGAAGATGATAAGCGTTATATAATTCCAGATTCACACATTACGCTTCCTTGGGGTCACTATTCTATCCCTCAAACATCAAATGCTTTGGATATAGACGATTAGCCCATGATTATTAGTATATATGTATTTGACTGCAGTTCAGTTGAGAAAAAAATTCATATATTATTGATGAATGTTCAACTAATTACTTTATATTATCAGTAAAGTTGAGGCTTAGAGATTTGAAAAACTTCATCAATGAATATTTTGTAGTATATTGTTTGAATTTATGAATAATTCCTTCTTACGTTAGGAACTTCCAAACCCATTTTCTTTTCCGGTTCCCGGTTCAACTAACCCTCACTCATAACTGACATGATGCTAATTACAGTCTACGTGCAATTTCCATCTGCTCGAAAGGTGAAATATTGCTTTTTCACGTGGTGGCACAGTTATGAATTATTATTTAACCAAAGAAGACTGATTTTCTATTTTCACCAATATCCTGAGTGAAAATTCTCTGCTTCACAAAAAAGGTTTTTTGATCAATTCAAAAAGGAAATCAAAGAGTCTTTGTTCAGTCGTTTTGAGGCATATTGTCAGATGCCTATTCAGCGTTGACATTGATCCATGTTACCTTGGGTATGAATAGCGCAACAAACACATGAATTCTTCTTTTTTCTAACTTTGTGTTCTCTTGGCATCGTCTACGTTTTTTTTTCTCTGTCGATGAATTCTGCATTCGTTTCCCTTTCATTTGATGTAATGCACGTTGAGATCCAACTATCATTAACGAAGATGTGGCTGAGTGCCCTTCTGACATGTTGCACCATCATTGTTTTTCCTCTGTCGATGAATTCTGCATTTCTTTCCCTTCCATTCAATGTGCTGCACGTTGAGACTCAGTTATCATCAACAAAGATGTGGCTTAGTACCCTTCTGACATGTTGCAACATATTTGTTTTTTTCTTTGTCGATTAATTTTGCAGTTCTTATTTTTTTCTTTGACATGCGATCCGGAGTTTTTTCAATGATTTTCTTTGCAATTCTCCCTATGCTGTTTCACATTAGGCCTCGATATTGTATTTTTTATTGTCTACAAATGAAATCATTCAAAATAAGTATTCACATCGACATGTTGCGACTAGTATAGCAAAAATAGGTTATGAGGTCCTTTTGGCTCCGTAAAATGAATAACTATGTTTTTTGACATCTAAACGAGTTCATTGATGTCAAAATCATTAAAATAGAACGATCGGAAGTGACACCGGAAGTGACATGTTATTGACGGATTCGAAACCTTCTCACCCTAAGGAATCAAAAAATATCATGTATTTCAGGATACGATGATTTTTAAATATTTTTTGTCAACAAATTTTGCGTTTTGAATCAAACTTCTGCAATTGGATTACACTCGTAGTAGTTCATAACCCAACAACTTTAAATTTCAATTTTGTTCAATTTTTCTTTGAATGTGCAATTCTCCCATGCTATTCCACATTCGAGGCTGTATATTATACTTACCATAATCTACTTATAAAATAATTTGAAATGAGTACCTACATCGATCTGTTGCGGCTACTATAATAAAAATAGGTTTTAAGGCCCTTTTGGCTTCGACAAATGATCAATTATGTTTCATGACATGTAAACGAATTCATTGATATTGAAATCATCGAAATCAGACGACCGGAAGTGAAAACCAGAAGTGACCGATTTTTGACGGATTTGAAACCTTTCCACCCTAAGGGATTCAAATAAATTATATATTTGAGTAAACAATGCTTTTTTCATTTTCTTTGTCAATAAATTCTGTGTTTTGAATCAAGCTTCTACAATTGGAATACACTCATAATTGTTCATAACCCAACATCTTTCAATTCCTAAAGTTGTTCAATGACTTTCTTTTAATTTGCAATTCTTTCTATGCCATTTCATATTAGACGGTGTATATTATATTTGTTTCGCTATCTTTGTTTTTTTTTCTGTCGGTACACTATGTATTCGTTTACCTCTTATTTGATGTGCTGCGTTGAGATTCAACTATCATTAACGAAGATGTGGCTTGGTTCCCTTCTGACATGTTGCGCCATCACTGTTTTTTTTTCTCGATGAATTCTGCATTTCTCATCCTTTCATTTGACGTGCTTTACATGGCGATCCGATCATTATTAGTGAATATTCAACTTAGTGCCTTCCTAACAGTCGCGTTTTTTTTTTAAATGACTCATTCATTTCCATAAAGCATCACACATTTTCTACCACCTCTCACGCTGACTATGTCACATTTAAAGTTTAAATGCTTAATCACTATTATTATTGTTATTCAAACCTCATTTTCCAGTTCAATTTCATCTAACACAATCAATTCGAACGATATTTGATTCCTCCATTCTGATTGGCTGACCGACACCACTCTGTGACAGAAGTTCGGCTGAGTGTTCCTCAAGGTTCCGTTCAGAAGTCTGAAAATTTGCAACATGAACCTTCATACGACAAAGCATGGACTTTAGTCATCTCCTGATGATGCTTACTTGGTTTGCGAAACGCGTTAAGTGATAAATAACTGTCATATTGAAACACGAAAAACGGTTACGACAATAACGATGAAACTATAACGAATAAACGCACGCAAAACGGTGGAAAACACACGCAAAACGGTCGAAAACGCACGCAAAACGGTTGCACGCAAAACGGTTGAAAGTCTTGTAAAACGGTCGCTTCCTCCATTTTCGAATGGTGACTTCACAATACATAACTCTTCGACAACTTTGGTGCCATCTCCCTCTTCTCCCGATTATGCTGACTTGGTTAACAGAGATACGAGACTTATTGTCCTTAAGACATGTTGGAACGCCAAACTTCTTTTGAACTGTCATGTTTTTTTCTTGAATGATGTATTTTGAATAGCCCTGTTTACAGATTGATATCATATTTTGAACCGACATGTTTTTTTCTTGAATGATGTATTTTGACGCACCCTGTACATTTCAACGCCATGTTTGTTTCCAATGATGTATTTTGAGACACCTCGAACACATTGGGGGATCGCACGTTGAAAACTTACAGCCTCGTGGAACTTTTATGTTCTCTTTTCCTCAAATGATGTACGTATTTTGGCGCATCCTGTACACGCCATGTTTTTTTCTTCAATGATATATTTTGAGACACCCCGTACACATTGAGAGATCGCAGGTTGAATTGTTGTTATATTTTTTGTTAAATCTGATTCATTTTCATTAGTATATCACTTTCGCGCTTCCAATTTCCGTCGAATCGTTCACGCTTGGTTTCAAAACCGGCAACACTACATTACTCCATAAATTACGATTTATTTTATAACCGGCAACACCTGCTTGCGCCAGGAACGTAAAACCTCGATACCATCTTCATCTCTCTTTGCCTCGATTACGTCACACGCGTCTCTCGCTCCTACACACACATACACATCTTTATATGCAATATTAATTCTTTCCCAAATCTAAGTATATTTTTCTATCTTCAACATTATAATGACGATTACATCTTCCCTAATATTCTACGGAAAGCAATAAAATGCGGTCGAGTATATAAAATGAGTCAATTTCGGTCCCGACAAAACTTTCTCTGTAAATACCCATCATTCGCAGTTACTTTCAATATCTCACGTTGGTGTAGAGGCTAAGGACATTGTCTACCACGCAGACGTCCTAAGTGCGATTCTCATGACTATAAACTTTTTCAATTAGGAACATGTGACAAAGGGGCCTGAGGGGTGATGCGGAGTCTCAAGAGGACCTGAGCGGTGATTTGGAGTACTAAGGGGGGTGAGGGCAAGGGGCCCACGCTCTCCGATACTCATTACATCCTGCGTCGATAACGTCACACGTTTCCCCCACTCCTGTTTGAACTAAAAATTGCAAAAAGTTTAGTTTAGTTCTATAAGAAAATACAAGGGATTTTTGGCTCGTATCGGCTTTGTTCATCTACTGGTTTGAATTTCCAGCTGTATGCGCGATAGCTGATTGGTTGACTGAATGACAGTAACAGTAGAGAAGTGGAGATGGTCTGAAGTGGGCTTTGAAGGCTAAGGCTCAGTTTACACATAATGGACGTCTGGCAGAGACGAGGCGCTGACCTTTGCCCCTTTCGTGTGATGTGGGCCAAAGGTCCAAAAAACGCCAGAATTAACCTGCTCAATTTTGCACGTGTTTTTCCATAAGGAATGGCTTAGAACTCCTATAGCTATATTACTCTCTTCGACCACAATGGGTATAAAGCATTAGGTTATGCAGACGACTTAGTCATCTTAGTCCAGGGTGAACACAATAATGTATTGAAGGGATGCATACAGCAGGCCCTGAATATTATAACAAGATGGACAGAAGAAAAAGGACTTAACATAAGCCCATCCAAATCGACCATGGTAGCATTCACCAAGAGGACTGAAACGGAGGATCTCAGACCTCTAAAACTTCGAGGTTAAGGAATACAAGTGTCGAGGAAGGTTAAATATCAGGGAGTAATCCTAGATTCCAAACTGACCTGGAACCAACACTTGGACAGGATAAAGAGGAAAGCGGAAGTAGCACGCTAGGCAAGGTGCAAAGACTTGCATGTTCAGAAATGACAGGAGCAATGAGAACTACCCCAACAGCTGAATTGAAGACACTCCTGGAAGTAGTTTTTTACAGCTGATTCTCGGCCCCCCCCACCACTATGACGTATTAATTGCTTTTTTTATTGGTTGTTGTTTGGTGAAGTCAAGGTGATGTGACCTTGAAGGGTGTGGTGTATGGATCGTTCAGAAATCCTCACCCCACCAATATGACGTGTTATTTGCTTTTTTTGTTGTGCAGTGAAGTCAAGGCGTTGTGACCTTGAAGTGGCTGGTGCATGGATCGTTCAGATTTTTTTTTCATATGAGATTTTGTGTGTGTATGTGTGTGTGTGTGTGTGTGTGTGTGTAAGAGAATGCACGGTACAGGGTTTCATCATGTGCTTGTTTGTCTATGTACAAACATACGTCTGCATACTTCGAAGATCCTCCAAGTAATAAATGCTCCATCGGTGTGAGGGTACCAAGTTAGTAGTGGAGTGACGTCACAGCAATAACCGTTCAACGGCTAGAGAGCGACATGTTCACTCCACGACGTGTGGCAGAGTAATGCGTATTCATCGGTCTGCCCTCACCTCTCCCGAAGCGATGAAGGTTCGCTCTAGCCCCGCTATCGATGGTGACAAAACGGCAGCCGAGGACCGTCTGCCTAGCGTCTACCCTCTCCGAGACCGCAACGACCATTGCTTGCTCGTACCGGCAACTGTTATCGCATCAAGTTGGGAGATGGGCTTGGCTGTGACGTCAGGCATTTCTAGTGGATAGCAACTAGCAATGTGAATCTTTCACGGTTTCATGGTGGGGGTGACTCACACTGTTTAATATAAAAGAAATACCTGGCACACTATGAAATCAGTAGACGAATATATCTGCAGCAGTTAGCAATTGGTAGAGTGTTATTCAGTTCGTAATAAAAGGAAGACGGTGAGTGTATTTGTCTGTTGGAAATTGTTTATATTTTCATATATATTTTCATCATGTCCGTTTCAAAAGTAGACTTGAATAAAATTATTAATTTGATTGTACAGGAGGTTGAAATACTAGAGCAAAAGGCCTTATCATCATTGCCAATTGATGAAGTGTACATAATTAAAAATATGTAAACTTATTCTACACGATTTGGTAAATCAATTTTATTAACTTTGCAAGATGTGAGCAATGATAAATTATTTAAAACATGGCTACCAAAACGTATTTCGTTGCAATTCAGTGATGACGATATATCTTGTATCAACTCATCAGGTGGTAAATATACGATGATGTATTTAGGACAGAGCCAACAAAGTTTTGCTGGCATGAAAACGCGATCTCTAGTCAAATTCAATATGATTGAATAATAGTAATAATTTATAGTGAATTTCTTTAGGTCATAGCTTACAAAGTTTTTTTGGTGTGAAAACGCTAACTCTAGTCAAATTCAATATGATTGAATAATAATAGTAATTATAATGAATTTCTTATTGTTTTATTAATATTCATATATTAGATGATAATTATATGGAATAATAAACATTACTAACTTAGTTGAATACACTCACTTTGTAACTACAAGTGAAATGGGAATGTAAGTATTATATCACTGAAAAATTGGAGGTTGCTTATTGTTTTTTTTATTCGATTTCAGTTCCACCATTTAAAGATGTGGATGCAGTACGCAAGTCAAGATTGGGTCGATATTGTAGATCTCAAATCATCGGTTCAATATTTGTCGTCTAAATTGAAGGTGTTGGGTGATGGAGCCGAACATGCAAGCGTTTATGATATGAGTGTATGCTATGATGAAAAACAAATCGAATTATGCCTTCGTGATGCTGAGAACTATTGGAGTGGTGCAGAAGTTTGCAACAAATTTTTGGATAATGAATTGGAATTGTGGCAACTTTGTGAGGTTATGATTGAACTGAACCTAAGAAGATTCCTGTATAGCCTCCAACCATACTTGCCAGAATGGATTATTCATCACTTTGAATTGAATGATGAAAATCGAGAGGAAATTGAAGATGGTCGCGAAAATGATGATTATGTGGAAGAAGTTATTTTAGATAGTCTGTATGTTCCTGTAAATCATAAATAATGTCAAATGAAAAACTTTGTATTATTTTCATGTTTTATTTATTTAAATCTGATGAAATACAATAGAAAATGATTACAAAACAATAAATATGATATAAAATACAATACATGATATAAGTCAGTTACAAATAAAAAAAAAGATCATAAAACAGTACATGATAGAGTGAAAAAAAAGTGTCAATATCTGCTATGAACTGAACCATCCAATGCATTGTATGTTAAAACTGTATCATGCAAAATTAATGCATATACTTTAGTGTTGTCTGGAATCTTGGTCTTTCTCGTCTCAAACTCAATCTTTATATCAATAGTTGATGATTTTGTTGCATTCGGTTGATGGGAACAATCGATGACGAATAGTGGATTCTCTCTAAATTGTCCAATGTCCATCAGAGGTTCGCTCATATCTTTATCATAATAACTTCGCTGGAAACTCTCAAAAGAATAATAAGCAGGAGCATCAAGTTTTTTATCGAAATTCAAATTCCAACGCTCATATGGATAAACTTCAGAATTCAAGTATACTCGAATACTATTGATATCAGCAGTTGTGAATTTTGTAATATCTTGTGTTCTATCTTCAGATGTGGTAGTACTTTGGAATGCGATGATGACAAAACGAGGAGTTTCCAATGCGTTAGTTGTTTTGATGGCCCATATGTCTGAAGAAGTCCCACGTAATGATGGTAGTTCATAGAGGTCCCACATACGATACGCCAACTTGATTTTGGCATTCAGACCGCTTCTGTTTATTCTACTGAAAAGTTTAAGCTTGTGTTTATCATCTGGTACAATATGTCTTATTTTCCATTCGATTTTATTTATTTCCAAATCAGCATCAACTTCACCTATATATGAGTTTTTGAATGATCGAGCGATAATCAAAATCAATTCCTGTTTGGCATTCAAGATACTTTTGTTGTAATCTTCAGCAAAACCCATCAAATATTTCAGTGGTAGTTTTCCACTAAAAACATGACTGTTTGTATCCAAGATATCTTGCTTCAATTGTGAAAGTCCCCAACCAGATGTCAATAATGTGTTAGCATGAGATTGTCCAAATGATATCATGGTTTTCATTGTAGATGTTATCCCAGGTTTTCTAACAACAGCCACTTGTTCACCACCCATTTCATAACGAATTTCGTCAAAGAGAAATGCAATTGCATTATTCGAGAGATAGCATGTTTTCGCTACATCTTTGGGGGTGAATTTACCTTCTATGTAAATGAAGCTCTCGGCAATATCTAGTATAACATCTTGATTATTGATTGCAATTCTGATTTCATCCGAATTCCTGAATAGCGGTGATCCATAGGGCTTATATGTGTGCTCATGTAAACTTATGAGAGAATGATCGAGCACTGGTTCATTGAATATATTCAACTTTTCATTGTTTGTTTCGAGCACCATTGTTATTTTCTCACTTTCAATCCAATCGATTTCAAAAATTTAAGATCACTCACAGACAGAGCGTTATGTGCTAACTGTTTAGCATACACTTGTGGAATGAGCTTCTTTTTATGCACACCTTTCTTTTTGATAGTGCAACTCGTTTGGGATTGTTCAATGCGATTTTGTCTATTATAAATGAAACCCATAACAACAGTTATTCGATTTTCTTCAATTCCAAAATAATGAAAATCTCTTCTTCACTTCCAAAATCGATAAGGTTATTTTTTTCATCCAAAATACGCACTGTAATGTTGTGAATCAATTGACGACCTTCTGGACTGAGAGGCATATATATAATACTGTGTGGTTCTTTAGTGAGATTGTAGCCAGGTTCAACATCAATATCGAATGAGAAAAGAATGTGGGATTCTTCACCATTTATATATGAACCAGATATTATATTGCAATCTAAGCGGATAAGTCTCACAGTTGTGATGTTTATTGGTAATGATGATTCATGTATCTGATTTGGTGGAAATATTTCATGAGCGAACCCCATCATTTCTGCTATTGAATTTGGATGTGTCAGATCAATTTCATATTTGGATCGCATTTCACATTTGAATGTATTATTATTGGCGTGTAGATAGAAAATATCATCTGCAACGACATCATTTGGTTTTTTATCATGAAACAATCTGAACATGATATGTTTCTGTATGACGGCATTGATCTCTTCTATTTCATAAGCACCACATGGAATTTCAATTGTCAACTTTTGGGGTATCGATGAGTTGTCATTACTGATTCTAAAACTAACTAAGTTATTAGCTTCAGTTATATTATTGATTGTATTGCACCCATAGAATCCCAAAAGTCCTAATCCATGACGACTGTTCCTATCCAATTCAATTGGTGGAAAAAAATCCGCACTCAAGACACTTGTCCCGACAGCTTGTAGCTCGAACTTTCGTGACATGACTGATGAATATTTTGAAACACATTTCAATTTATTATTGTACACAGCAACAGCACATTTGAGACAATTTACACTTTTTGGAAGGTGTTGTATTGTAATAAGTATCATTTTTATTGATACCAATATTCACATCCTCTATATTACAAATACAACACATAGATTTCCGAGGTATAGGACCGTCATTAACATCCGATTCTGAATTTTGATCGTGGTGGTGGTGCTCATAACAATATCTATGTTTCATTATATCGATGTCATCTTGCAGATGCTTAGGCAACTTTTCCCAAACATATGCAATCTCATGTGCAACACATGCATGTATCACTTCCTTAGGCATATTTGTAAGCATCACTTTATCCATTTTTTTCAAGGTACCATATTTTGAAAACATTCTAAGTGAAAACCCCATTCCCTTGATAGCCTCCCGATCCAGTTTTGGTGTTGAATCCATTTTTATTTGGAAAATTATTCAGAGAGAAACTGCAAGCACAAGTGACCACAGAGAACTGTAATAAATTTCTGTTGTCGATCATAGTTATATTTGATTTTTACATTCGAACATTTTCGAAAGAATCGAGTCAATTCCAATGGTGGGGGTAGATCTCCAAAACTATCGAAATATGTGACTTCTTTCCCACATTTTTTATATGCCACCCAATGTGTTCCTGGTCCACTTATTCCATCTAAATTAACAATAGCTGTCTCGTTTTGTTTTGGACCTGAAGATGGTAATCTATCACGCATGAAAACACCACGAAAATGTGGAATTTTCATTTTTTGTGCATAATAACTGAGATCGAGATCAGTAAGAGGCCTCTGAGGTAGGGGTTCAATTAGTTTTTTGTTTTGTTTGTGGCTTTGTATGGTTTTAAATATAGTCCTAAACCTTTACGGTATGGTTTGAGATATATTCCACTTCCGCGTTTGCCTAATGCTACAGCCTCCATGGTTTTATTGTGACGATTGGCTTCCATTAAAGCCTCTCTGCTGGCTTTTGCCGAATTCACGGCCTTGGTAATACCAGCAGCGGCTCCCGCCAAACTTCCTAGTGCGGATAGTCCAGCAAAAATTGGTATCAATGGTAAAAGTCCACCGATCTTGGGAACAGGAATTATGCGTGGTGTGCGGATTTTCTTCTTTCCACCGGCAGCTTTAAGGTATTTACGTGCCGCCTGCAATGCCACAGTGATAGCTTTTTTGCTATTATTCGTCACAAATTGATTCCCACCAGCTTTCTTCAATACATTTCGCACTTTATGGACTATCCCAGCACCAAATGCAACTTTTTTAATTTTATTTTTCTTCGTTTGTTTCCTCTTACATTTTTTCTTATTTGTACTACAACCCATGCCAATATGTCTTTTCGCTTTCATAATGTTGGTGACAAGTAATGCAGCTGCTCTTTCCCCAATACTCGCGTCCTTCGATTTAACCCTATCCCAAGCTCTGTATTCAAGTTCTTTGTCGGCTAAAAGTCTTGCTGCAAGATCGGATGGATGCTTAGAATATTGAATATCGTGTTTTTTGAATTCAATATCTAATTTATTGATTCCAGGGTCGTTACGAGCTAAACGTTGTTTCAATTTTGTACCCGGTCCACAGTATTGATAACCTCCGGGTAGATGTAATTCGAAAGGAAGTTTGTTTATTAAATCATTAACAAAACCACAACCTTTTTTAATTTAACGATCACTTTCAATACGTCCGTATCGTTTGATGGTACACATTGAAATGAATAAGCTAATAACATTTATATAGTCTCCAACCACGGCACGATGCGCATTGTAAAACAGAAAGATAAGTTTGCTGTAGATAATCTAGATGAGAAATTTGGGTGTGGATTGAATGGACAAAGGGTATTCAGACATGGTCCACTACTTCCATCATCAGTTCGAGGACTCATTATAGGACCTTCAAATTGTGGAAAGACGAATGCAATGATATCACTATTAACACATCCACAAGGACTGAGATTTAGAAATGTGTATCTCTATTCGAAATCACTCAATCAACCTAAATATCAGTACTTGCGAAGTGTTTTGGAACCTATAAAAGGATTAGGTTTCTATACATTCAGCAATAATGCAGAAATCGTGGAACCCTCCGACGCTAAGCCTAATTCTGTTTTCGTTTTCGATGATGTGATATGTGAAAAGCAAGATATTATTAGATCATATATCTGTATGGGACGTCATAAGGATGTTGATTGTTTTTATCTAGCACAGACATATTCACGGGTACCCAAACAGTTAGTGCGTGACAATACCAATTTCATTATAATGTTCAAACAAGATGAGACGAATTTACATCACATTTATTCAGATCATGTTTCACCCGATGTAACATTCAAACAATTCCAATTGATGTGTGTTAAATGCTGGGAGGACCAATATGGATTTCTAGTCATTGATAAGGATAGAAAAATAGATGAAGGTAGATATCGCAAAGGATTCGATAGTTTTATATACCCATGATCTTGTTTTTGGAACTTATTCGATCACTGAATATTGTAAAGTTCACTTCACCAACGAATTAGGCTTTAATTCAAAAAAAAGGGCATTATGAATACAAAAAAAGATCCTGAAAATAAAAACAATGGAATAAATTTGGAACGTCAACTAGTAGAGACAACAGAAGCTGTCAGGCAGACATTCAACTCTATCAAGAATGATAATATTGAAAATCGTACGACACTTGAAAGATTGTATGAGCCCATAATGAAACCATTGAATGTTTTATCATCAAACGCTATTTCTAAATCACCAGTGTTATCACCAAATCATGGAACTGTTCAATCTACTTCAAATTATCCCATGAGTACTCCAATAGGAAGAGAACAATCTTTTGGTAGTGTATCATCTGTGAATAGTGACACGAGCACACTTCAAGACGATATGAGAACAACTCTATTCGAAACACCATCATCGTTCCACATCGATTCCTCGGATCCTGACATCTCACCTGTTATGAATGAAAGTGGTGAAGATGTTTTGATGAAACATTTGGATAATATAAAATCTAGAAATCCAGCATATGATGGAACATTTGACGTACGTATGGATCCAATTACACAAAAGCTGAAAATGGGAAGTCTAGTGGTACATTTCAAAGATGGAAACATTTCATTTTAGGATGCTAATAAAGTGAAAAAATATGAATGCGCAGGTAGTCCAGAATTGTATGATATGATTTTTTTGAAGAATCCACAAGATGTTGATAATGAAGAAACTCGTCAAATATATTCCAAAATATTGAAAATAACGAATGCTCCATATAAACAATATCATCTGAAGAATGGTTTTAAAAATACAAATTTTAAAAAATTTCGTGAAGTTATCAAACCTCTATTAGACTCACGACAATATCCAATAAGAAGTAGAAGTAAAATTGGTGGAGCACTCAAACGAGTGAAAATGGAGAAAATATATAATTCTAAACCTGTGAATTATGTGTACTGGAATTCACCGAAAGAGTTAGTTGCTCGCCTACGACTATTGGTAGCTTCAAAGTCAGCTGGACATACCGGACATGATAATGAAATAATTTCAATAATTGAAGAATTACGTGAAGAAGGTATAATATATTAACATATTCACATGTAATGATCACTGTCACATCATCATTCAATGCAGTAACATTATTACCTTTTCTCTTTAATCATATTGAAATAGAATGACTAATGATTTAAGTGATGTCAAACGACAAGTTGTTAATGAATTACATAAACCTGCAAGACGTAATTTTCGTAGGAGAATAACCACCATCAAAGGTTTTGCAGATCTATGGCAAATAGATTTAGCTGAACTGCAACCTTATGCAAAAAGTAATGAAAGATACCGATATATACTTGTAGTGATAGATTGTTACTCCAAATATCTGTGGACTGTAGCAGTTAAAGATAAAACAGGTAGTACAGTAACTAATGCAATGAAACATGTACTGAAAGAAGCCAAATACTCCCCCAAACACATACAAAGCGATCAAGGGAAAGAAATTTTCAATAAAAGCTTCTCATCTCTCATGCGAGAATATAATATCAATCATTATTCAACATTTAGCACAAAGAAGGCAGCTATAGCAGAAAGAGTGATTCGTACAATGAAGGCATGGCTCTACAAGGAATTTTTGATGAGAGGTCACCACAAATGGCTTGATATTCTTCCAATTATAACTAGTAGATATAATAATAAAGTTCATCGTACAATAGGTATGGCACCCATCAATGTTGATTCAACAACAAAATTAAAATTCAAGGGTATCAATGGAATTGGAGGAAGACAAAGTAAACCCAAATTCCAATTAAATGATATTGTACGTATAAGTAAATACAAAAATATTTTTGAAAAGTCTTACACTGCGAATTTTAATACGGAGCTATTCAAGATTGTTAAAATTAATAAAACCATCCCAACGACTTATAATCTTGAAGATATGAATGAACAGCCGATTAGAGGATGTTTTTACGAAGAAGAGTTATTACGAACCGAGAATCCTGACGTATATCTGATTGAGAAGGTGTTGAAGAGAAGAAAAAATAAAGTATATGTAAAGTGGTTAGGCCTTCCTAGCGAACAAAATTCTTGGATTGATGAATCAAATATGGTTTAAATGTATATAATAGTGACTTTTATGAATAAAGTAATATTAAAGTTCATTATTGTTTTCATTTCAATTATAAGTATGTGAACTGAAAAATATTGCAGCGGTAAACATTGCCCCAGCCATTCGCAATGTTCTGTGTATACCAAACCAAATTAATTGTATACTCCATTCTCGCTTATATTTTTCAACTCACGATATTGAAAACACATTATCATTCCCAAAACTAATCGCCGTCACTTTGAAATGCAGTATCCAACTCTTTTTGCCAATTATCTCTCACTGATAATGCTGTCTCATAAAGCTTAGTCGACTCCTCAAGCTCAGCCTGAGCTTGCATTCTCGAACGTTGATGGAATTGCTTATCTTTACCAATTTTTGAACGGAGTTCATCAGCATCTTTAGACATTCTAGCCAATTCAACCTTCGCTAATGCAATCTTGGCATCTAATGCTTCAAGAGTTTCATTATTAGCATTAATAGCTCGCTCACTCTTTTCAAGTTCAGCAATAGTCATATGTGCCTTTACAAGACGGCATTTTGCTTTCCTTTTCATTTCCCCAAACCGATGGAGGGGACTGAAAGAAGATAGCGGTTCAGCTTTCAAATCACTCTTCATTTCTTTAGGAGTACCTTTTGGCTTCCTCTTCGATCTGTCACTTTTCGTTGCGGGTGTTTTCTGTCGCACAACACTTTTGGATTCTTTCTTTTCTTTAAAGTCAGTGACAATCGATGAATATGCCTTAGTAACCTTCCTCTTGATTGTTCTAGATTTCTTATCAACACCAAGAGGAAGGGTAGATGAAGAGTGTTTGAGTGATGATAATTGCGAAACGATCGGATTTTCAATAATAATTTGCTCATTTGGTTCTGGCACATCTGCAAAGTTAACGAAGTCGTTAATATCAAAATCATTTATCGAATCTTGACTCGATAAATGTAATACTGGAATATTTTCAAAATCAGTCTGATCGATATCAACAAGTGGTGAACCATCTTCAGCAATCAATAGCGGCATAGAGCTCATGATTATTAAGGTCTGAGGAATGATATGTGATAGCAATAGAATGTGGATAGGAAAGGTGATGATGTTACTGAGACCTCACCATTTATAGAAGAAAATAAACTAGCGCATGCGCTCTTTCATCAACTGGCACATGCGCTCTCTCACTAAACTATTCACGCATGTGACAATCTTTGTCATTTAAGAGGAAAACTTTGTGTTGCATGCATGTATTTTTAAATGTAAGAAAATAATACAAATAAATTCAATATATATATATATATATATATATATATATATATATATATATATATATATATATATATATATATATATATATATATATTAATAATAGAGGACAATAACGATAATAAAAAATGAAAAATGTTAATATGTCTCTGTGGATGTGGAACGTTCTTTGACTCTATTCCTCAATAGTTGTTGCTCGTGCGTCAAACACCAACATTGAAAAAAATGGATTCTCCTATTGGGGTAGAGTTGACCAACCTTCTCACACAGATCCCAAGTACTTCTACATGCATTGCATACATGATTCCAACAATTCATGGAATATGTATCACAACGCAAACAACGTTGCAGTGGAGTTGTAACGGCAGCACAGGTACCACAAATATTTCTACAGATACCTATATTGTTAAATATTATAGGTTCGGAACACTTCAGACACTGTAACTGTTGTCGACGATAATCCGATTTTGTTCGCTTCGGTGGATGAGAAGGAGGCGATAGTTGAATCCGCAACACGCAATCACTACACATACCAGTACATGGATTGATTGAATCCTTAGGTCTACTTATTTGACAAAAGTAGCACACAATAGCCCCTGCAATCATCATTGGGTAGACACACACTTTTGGTTTTTCATTCCACTCTTTTGGAAACGGCATTTTACTAATTCGATTAGAAATATTAAGAGATGACTTACAGAAACTCTGAATGCTCTCTCCTATACCTACGATCTCTATTTATACAAATCAACATCATGTGGAAGTATAGTGGGATAACTTCTCCTACTATTCCACTCTAAACGAGTCAAGTGGGAGTCGCATCACCTCCTATATAAGTTGACTTGCAAACCTAGAGTTCATTCATTCACTCTCTATAACTGTGAGCAAACAACAACAAGATGAATTCTGCAAAAATAAATGCTGCATTAAATAGAATATCTGCTGTTGATGAAAACAATTGGATAGACGAATCAGATGATGAGGATGTCAATGTTCCGCTAGAGGAAGTAATAGTTGAAGCAGAAGATGTTGGAGTCGATGAAGATGAGATAGACGAAGTTGAAAACGAGGCCAACCAAAGCGACGAAGATGATGACGTGATGGAGTTTGAGAGGGTCATGGATGAAGAAGGAGATGATGAAGGGATAGAAGCTGACACAACTGAAGGTGATGGTGCTATGAGGATCGGTATGCGAACACTCAATGTCAGTGAGACACTGGAAGATCCCTTGGATTTGTATTGTGCAATGGATGCATACGTATTGATCAGCACAATAGATGGAGAGAACAAAAAACTATGTTGGTGCTGCTTTCGGTTTTATTCGCATAGAAACAATAACACTGTCTCAATTATGGAAATGGGACAGAATTGGTGTGAAGCTTGCGAGAGGCCACTAACAAACTTCACCCGAGTATCTACATGTATTATATGTAATAATGTCCAACCTGTGGCCCAATAACCGTGGACCTACCGGTCAAAAAAAAATCAACAGCCCTTTTCAGGGCTACATTATTCACACAAACAGTAGTTAGTTGTATTAGTATTCATAAATTATGTGACAAATGAATACTTTGACTAATAAAAGTCTAAGTTGGAAATTTGTTAGTCTTCGAATATCTATACATTATATGACAAATAAATTACTACTTTGACTGAAAAGTCGAAATTTGGAATTTGATAGTCATTGAATATCTATGCATATGATGAGTACTACTTTAAATGAAAGTTGAAGTTGGCATTTTGTCAATCATTGTATGCATATAATGATGAATACTTTCACATACATATATTTCGTTTGAGATTATAATGTTAACATAATGTTAACAATGGTATGAATCTGTTTCTGTTTGAAAGTATAATGGTAGCTCTGAAAAGAGCTATTTTTTTTTATTGTTTCAGTCTTTAATTGTAGCCCTGAAAAGGGCTGTTATTTTTTTATTAATCCATGCAATGATATGGACTAATGCTCCTCATCATCAGAAACAATAATTATGGTATCGTCATCTGAATCAGATGATATACTAATGATATCATCCTCATAGTCATCTGAATCAGATGATATACTCATGATGTCGTCGTCGTCATAATCATCTAAATCAGATGATATACTAATCACATCATCCGCATTATTATCGTCAACAGCATCTATGTCGTCCTGAATACCTTGTTCCACTCGTTCTGCGAAATCATCAGGAAGATCATAGATTCGCTGCAGAAATTGAGCGAAGGTTGTACTCAAATGATCAGACGTTGAATCTATTTCATGTACTTGGATGGGTCCTGTACTCGACATTGTGGAAGAATGATATAGAACTGGGATTGTTGCTATATTTATATTGGAAGAAATGAAATGGAGGGGGTGAAATGTAGAACAGTGTTTGAGATTCGAAAACATCAAGAATGAAACTCTGAGCGATTATTAGGAGAAATTCTTAGTGATTATTATGGAAAAAAAAACTAATAAGAGGGGGAGGAAGGGAGGAAGACACTGCCCCAGCCTCGCAGTGCCTCGTGTACACCAACCAAAAAGTGTGTACTCCGTGGAAGGAAAGGAAAGGAAATGATGGACGAGTAGATGATTAAATGTCATCATCGGAATTGAGGACATCATCATCGATCAGGATTGGGGATGGCGGAGGACTATCCTCGATGAGGATAGGGGATGGTGGAGGACGTCTAACGTCAAGCTCGTCATCAGCATCATCGCCAGAGTCGTCGTCGTCATCATCGTCGTCGTCGCTGCTCATTGGGACAATGTCATCATAAGCAGGGTCCCACCATCCGTCAGGATCTGGATATTCCGAATCGTCCAAGTGTCCTTCGTCACTGCCAGTGACATGTTGAACTTGCATCCTGATGTCGTGATCCCGGTATTCATATGGCGGACTGTGGGGTTCCGTGGTGGAAGAGACTAGCGGTACCTGGCTGTTATCCCAGTAATTGAAGTTGTACCCCTGATCCGGGCAGCTATAGGGTTCGGAGGTTGAATCGGGTTCCATCTCGATGCTAGCTGATCAACTGAATGTTTCATCAAATGATTTCTACTTTTATACTTTCGAGAGGGAGTGGGAGAGGAGTGGGACATTGAGTAGGGGTAAATTGCAGTGAGACATAAGACATATTCAATGAGTAAGGGTAAATTGCAAAGTGACATAAGACATATTCAATGAAAGAGATACTTGAATGGATAAAATACAAATGAAATATACTTGTCGATTTCACTATGGAACATGTCTATTTTTTTATTTTTTGAATTTTCTTCACATGAAATTATTTACAAGTGATTAGAGAACACAAAAATTGATGTGAGGTATTTGTCTAGAAGAACTTGGAATTGAAATAAAAAATAATAATAATAATAAGAGGAAGTGAAGAAAAATGCTCCAACCATCGCATTGTTCAATGTGTACCAAACCAAAAAACAGTGTACACCCTTTATTTCACTTCCTTTTCCTTTATTCAATATAAACTTAACAAATATAAACTTAAAACTACCATAATTAAATATTCCTAACTAACCTAAAACTAATCTTATATTTACACTTCATCTACAAAAAGAGTGTCCATAACTGTCACTACTTTTTTGTACAGCTCTATCGAAGAGGTCTCTGCTTTACACCTTTCCTGCAGAGATGCATAATTCCGATCTATTTCGGCCATTTCCTTTTGGAGTTCCCTCCGTCGGTTATCCATTTCAGCCATTTGTCGCTTCGCGCGCGCGTTCCTAACATAATATGCAACCGAACACCTAACCTAACGTATGTATTAACGTAACCTAACCTAGTACGCTAACCTACCGCTATGCAACCGAACACCTAACCTAACGTATGTATTAACGTAACCTAACCTAGTACGCTAACCTACCGCTATGCAACCGAACACCTAACCTAACGTATGTATTAACGTAACCTAACCTAGTACGCTAACCTACCGTAAGTCATAATCTTACCTAACCTACAGTAACTATTAACCTAACCTAACCTAACCTAACGAGGGAATACTAACCTAACACCTAACCTAACGTAAGTATGCAGCTAACCTAACGTAACTATTAACCTAACCTAACGAGGGAATACATTCACCATGTTGGTTCCATTAATACATTATCAGTTGGTTTTGGTTTTGGTTGTATTATTCTATGATTTGGATTAATGTTCAGTCCTGGATATCCCAGTCCACCTGATGATGATGGCCTGACTTTATAGTTTCTCTCCAAAACTTCTCTATGGTTTTTCTCCAATACTTCAACTCTCTGTTCCAGTACATCATACTTTTTCATTGTAGTCCCTGTTATGTTTGACATAGCATCAAATTTTTTATTTGTAGACGCTGTTATGTCAGACATTTTTATGTCTACATCACTTGTTAGTTTGTCAAATTTACGAGTGAAAGTTATCCGAGCCTCTGCAATTTTATCGTCAAATGCTTGCCGGGCGTCCCGAGCAATATTGCCTATTGTGGATTGGATTGCAGCTTGTAGGGCTAGAAGTATAACTTCCTTTGCTCCATTAATTTCCCCCTCAAGATATGATACAGTCACACAATCACTCTTGTCAATTGGTTCACTTGTATTTTTCAATATTTTCCTTTGCATGTCATAATGACCATCTTTTGTTAATTTAAAACCATTCCCAGGAGGACCTCGAATGACATTACCACCCCATTTTCTTTTTCTACCAAACTTATCGATTGTTTTAGACATTGTGCACTCTACGATGATTCTCTTCAAACTGATATTTCTGTCATTTACATTATACTATATATTGCAGTAATTGATTAGGGAAATAGAAATAATACAAATGAAATTTTAATCATTTTATATTCATTACAGTAATACATATACATACATACATAATACATCAATATCACATTACTTCTATCATATATTATTAATTATAAATGGCTACATAAATATCAATATTGAATTTTCCGGTTTTGAAGATATTGAATGATATTTCAATCATTGATCTCGGCAGATAATAAATTAATCAATTGATCCAATGGAGTCTCCTGAGATTGTGATTGTTGAATAATATTACTTTTCCAACGAATGTTCTCATTTGGATCGTTTTCATAAAATTCAATATCATTATGACCCCAAGGAAGAGTGTGGGTAGTACTCGGAATGATAAATCGTTTATCGTCATGATATGATAATGCAACTTTATTTTTCAATTCAGTATACATATCATGTAACACGCTTCTAAATGAATTCATCTTTCTGAATATCATACCACCTTGTTCGACGATTTTTTGATAATCTTCGCATTTCAATTCATTCTTTATTACAGATCGTTTAACCCCTTTGGCTTCCTTAAATTCACCATCAACAGATTTCACATAATATGCTTTAGCACCTGTACCATAAAAACTCATGATTGGATCATTTGGAAATTCATCTTTGAAGTTACCCAAGACTGAACTTGTTACTGGAATATTGAATTGGTTAACTATACTGTAATTGGATGTATCAAATCTACTTATGTTAGTTTTTATGAATTCATAAAAATTTTCTGTGTTTACTTTAAGAATGAGCGAGTCGGTATCTGTGTAAAGTAAAGAGACATTTTCATCAAAGTGTTGTTTGATGCATTCATAGAAAAAGTCATACATGACTGTTTTAGATAATTCTAATATGGAAAAACCCAAATATAATGGTTTATCGTAATGAACCTTCACTCTACCCAATTGAATGGCAACGAAATTATCAGTGAAAATTGAACAATTTTTGAAATTTGGTTTGGCTATGAGAGTGCTGGCACCTATATTTTTCTTTATATTTTCCCAATGTGTAACGAGTCTAACATCAATTCGATTATCTACATTCTCCATTGTCTTTCCATACACCGCATTATTCATTAGTTTATAGAAATCTTTAACAGATTTGTTGTTAGACCTATTACGCATTTCAGTATTAAGATCTATATAGGGTTTCATCCAGCATGATTGTTTGAATTTCAATACTCTATGTGTATTCATTACAATCAATCCATTTTTGACAGCTTGCTGTAGATTCCTATAATGAACAATATATTTTCTTTTATCATTCAAATTTGGAATTAATTTGGGAATTTTCGATTGTGTACGAGGTGGTATTATTTTTTCGACTAAAAATGGAAGGTCAGAATGTTTATCATGCAACTCTTGTGGATAATGAATGTCCACTTCAAATACATACCCATACGGACTATCAGTACTCACATCCATCACATCAAGATTAAGAATTTCATTTGGTGTCAACCATGTAAATTCACTTGTTGGTAGAGGTTGTGACATACTGTGACCGTATAGATTTGTTGCATCTAAATATGTAATGAATGTGGAAGGTTCATTGGGATTATAATTCGGTAAAAATCTATTATTTGCTATATGTTTCCTCTCGCTACATTGACTAATTCCACCTCGTATACCTTTTTGAAAAAAGTGAATCATATCAATGTCAGTTAGTAATTCCAATTCAACATTAGTGAACTTCAACATGGCATCCCATGATAATCCAGGTGCAGTGTAATATTGTGCCGGATCTAAGTTATATATCTCTAAACTTGTGGTGCGGAAGTTTTCAAAAATATCACATAGTAGCAATACATCCGACTTCAAATACAAATCACAGTATTCCCCCAAATTCTGACACTCGAATAAACTCCAAACATTTCTAGCCCTATCATAATCAGTTTCCGATATATGTTCACAATTGAGTGTGTCATAAAACTGATTTTTTGTCGGAAGTAATGGATAATTCAATTTGTCAATGTCATCAACAAAACTATATGGAAAAACACCTTTCTGTCTCATCAAATTGAATTTCTCAATTTGTGGGAAATGTTTGTGCATCTCCAAACATTGATCGGAGGTCAAGTTTGCACCCAACTTCTCCAACGAATTAGTCATAAATTTATAACTATCGATAAATCTCATTTTGAGATAATTCTTCCTAACCACACCATCTTTATCGGTATAGCTGTGTGTAAAGAGATGCTTCGTGAAAGATATATATTTCTCTTTAGTTTGCGGGATAACATCAACTTTCTCTTTATTCCTATACAATTCTTTTATGAATAAATGACAATCATAACCACTTAAATTATGAAAAATGATAGGTATGAAGTTTGGTATTTTGAAATTTAAATTACATTTCGAGTGAGCGGCATGTGATCTTTTCTTTCCTGTGACATGACAATGATCTCTTACTTTGACTTCACCATCAGTAAATGCTTTATTACATATACCACAAGTTCTGGCTGCAGCAAACTGTTCTTCTTCTTCGACAGTTTGTGTATCTATTGGTTTAGGGTTTCTGAGATGATTTTCATGTATCTCTTTCAAATCATCTTCAATGCTACTCACAAATTTCTGAGCTGCATCTACACCCCTATATGTAACAAATTTTGACAAATCATCATTATATGAACACTTTATCAAATAAGCAAATGAATATGGGGCATGTTTGAATGTTTCAATCGTGTATGAACTTTCAGGATTTGGCTCATTCACATGAATCGGTTTAAGCACTGATTCAAAATCAGCATACACTACAAATGGCACCCTCATTTGCCTCTCAAAGTTTTCAAACATTAGTTTATTTTCCGCAACCATTCTACCATATTTATTGATCTTTAAATCAGTAGTTGGTGTTGTGGTACTAATGTGATTACAATCATACATATTATGACGTAAAAGCAATCTCTCATCAGAAAAATATATCAAACATCCGTCACAAAAATATTTTTTCTGTCTATGAGCTGATAGTTGATTAGAAACTACTCTTGAAAGATCTTTGATCCAACAATGGTGACCATTACCGGAGTCATCAGTTATAAACAACAAATTGACATGTCTCCGGAGTCTTCTCTGTGAGTATCGCAATGGACCAATCACTTCATACTTCATTTTACCCTTCTCAAATGTACTCTCTAAACCGTAAACATTAATTGAAATATCATTCCTATCTTCGAATATTTCAATACTCTTATTATTAACTTTAACCGGAAAATCCATACCTGTGACATCTAAAACAGTGGAAAAATGTGGATATGACGTAAGTTCGGACACTCGACTATCTGCAGGATATAATGCTGATGTTATAGCCCAAGCAAAACAATATTGATCTTCATTGCGAACATTCACAACAGCTTTCTTCCATTGAATACATTGAGGCAGCTTCACATATGAACGTCCTTCCAGTGGACTGTATTTATTAATGTTGACCTCGAGAAACAATATTTTTTCACAAGTCCAACCTGAATTATAAAAAAAAATATTACTATTCAATCTTATTGAAATTTTTAAAAAATAAATACCTGAGTCACGATCCTGGAACTCAGTCGTTTGAGCCACAATTACATCACGGAATCCATCAAAAACAGCATTCAAATCTGAAGATTGGTCCACTATTTTATTTTGGGAATTAAATGACTTCGTGTCCCTCGAATCATCAGTCTGAAGAATATAATTCCCAAAAACTTCCATATTCACCTTAATGCTTTTATGGATCCTGATGGCTGATTCCAGTAATTCAATGACCTCCTGCCCAATCTCATTGAAAAATAAAATGTAGTCACTGGTTACAATCGAACTCTCCACCCTGTATGTAGCAATGCGGCAATTGAATGCATTCGTTATAATTTGAACACCGTCAGACAATTGAACACATGCATTATTTTTATGACTCATGGTTCTTCGGTGAGAATTCACTTGGGTCATAGGAATTGTCACATTACAACAATTGCACGTATACATACGTGTTGCATTATCCACTCTCACCCGTTTCACTGCAGGCCTTCCTTGGCAACTCTGGAGCTGATGCCGACGAAGATTATCACTACGAGTGAAAGATTTACCACAGTCACAGGAATACATTTTATATAATAGTTCTCACTAACTCACTTGATGTAAACTGACATAGCCAACACTCGTACGCTTCTTAAATACACTCTGATAGGACCCGTCAAGACGTCATAGCCAACCCCACTTCTCAACTACATGCGCCAAGATTACCTCCCAACTGAATGCGATAACAGATGTCGATATACGAGCAAGCAGTGGTCGTTGCGGACTCGGAGAGGGTAGACGTTAGGCAGACGGTCCTCGGCTGCCGTGGTGTCACCACCGATAGCGGGGCTAGAGCCATGCGTTACGTCACAACCTTCATCGCTTCGGGAGAGGTGAGGGCAGACCGATGAATACGCATTACTCTGCCACACGTCGTGGAGTGAACATGTCGCTCTCTAGCCGTTGAACGGTTATTGCTGTGACGTCACTCCACTACTAACTTGGTGCCCTCACACCGATGGAGCATTTATTACTTGGAGGATCTTCGAAGTATGCAGACGTATGTTTGTACATAGACAAACAAGCACATGATGAAACTCTGTACCGTGCATTCTCTTACACACACACACACACACACACACACACATACACACACAAAATCTCATATGAAAAAAAAATCTGAACGATCCATGCACCAGAGACTTCAAGGTCACAACGCCTTGACTTCACTGCACAACAAAAAAAGCAAATAACACGTCATATTGGTGTGGGGAGGATTAGAACCGGGAAAAAATTTCTGAACGATCCATACACCACACCCTTCAAGGTCACATCACCTTGACTTCACCAAACAACAACCAATAAAAAAAGCAATTAATACGTCATAGTGGTGGGGGGAGGCCGAGAATCAGCTGTAAACAACTACTCCTGAATCTACATCCTTTACACTTTGGGATAATGGGGGAGGCCAATTCACACTGGAAAACTCACCGGACTACAAAAGATCGGACCAAACAGAAATTTCGGAACAAGTGGAGGTACACATATTGAATATGTGCACAGACCATATGACACCGAAGTACACCTTTAACACAAACTTCACGGCCAAAATTATAAGCCGTGAAGAGTGGAAGACCATTAGTCATCCCGAAAACATGTTTAAAAAAAACACCTGTTATACAGATGGATCGAAGACCAAACATGAAACTGGAGCTGGAATATACCGAGCGGATAGGAATTCAAACTACAGCTATCCGCTAGGACTATACACACACTGCTATCTTGCAGTGTGCAAGGCTTATTAAATTGAAACCTCAAAAAAATGAGCCGATCAATATTTTTACAGACAGCAAGAACGCTCTGACAAACCCGAAGGTGACGTCAAAACTAGTGCCATGAAGAAATGAATAAACTTGCAAACAGGTACAATTTAACTTTGTACTAGTTGCCAAGGCATTCAGAAATCACAGGTAATGATAATGATGATGACCTGGTTCCGCAAGACGCAAATTATATTTCTCGTTCACACAAAAGGGTTTTTAAAAACTTTTTATTTGAACAGAGTAACAACTAATAACTATGAAATATAAGTACTGGCTATAACAAATCAATTGCACCTATTTATATATAAATTATTGCCGACTCTGCCAATATCAGCAAAATAATTGAAGTCGTCTTCGGGTCATCGAACAATATCCTGCTGATGTAACGGGTTATCGAACTGTAACTTCTCCATCCCCTGGGGAAGTCTTGTAAGGGACGAACAAGACTGAAGATGATGCTTCGTGTTTGGGAACTGGTGGATCATCATTGGATGGTTCTTTCTTCGTTTGCCTTTTCAATCTGTAAATTACATATAGAATGAAGATGGTGATTGAACTGTAAATGGGAGTCATCCAGAAATGGCTATTATCAGATTGTCTGGTTTCTTCTGGGATGAGTTGTAACCTCTCTTCTTCTAGGGTCAGATATTGTAGTTTATCCAAGGGAATTTCAATGGTGTTTGAATTGAAGCGAGGAATTGATGTGAGCTGCCTTGATATTTGGTAAAGTGAGGGGCTCGTCTAATATGACACTTTTGGAGTTTATGAAGGCTTCGTTGTTGGTTTTGAATTCACAACCTGGTGGAAGTTTTATCAGATGCACTCCTTCCAGAACCATAACTTTCGTACTGGAACAATGTGTAGATATCTTCGTGGCCTGTGGAAATATTCCTATGTAATGGGCTTCTGACATTTCCAGAATCAGTGTTGCATTCATCGAAACTGGAACGTGTTCACATCTTGCTTCTTCATCTGTTATTTCCAACATCTGGGTAACACAGTCAGGGGATCTGCCAGTATCTTGGAGGAAATTTTCTTCGCAAAGGTAATCCAGGCCAATTCGTTCACAAGGTGAATTTAGGTATTGGTAGAGGCAGGGACTGACTGTTAGGTAAGGAGTTGGTGGAATGAATATTGTGGAATTTTGTGTAAGAATGGGAAATAAGTGGAAGTAGGTGGATGTATCAGGGAATATTAAGGGAACATGAAGGATAAATACGATTTTACGATCCGTGTGGTAGGCGTCTATTTTGATGACGTCGTAGTATTTATGGATGTATTTCTCCTGGTTATAGTAACTGGTTTTCTGAGTGATAGGTGAGCAGTGTCCTTACGATCCAACTCAAATCTTCGCTTTTGAGGACACTGTTATGGACTGTATTGATCCTTGCCAGGGATACTGCCATTTCTAAGTCATTCAGTGTTTGTAAAATAACTTGAAGTATCAGGTTGATTTGATCCAATACGTTTCTGGTTTCCAGATAGTGATTGAAGTCAAAAACGAGTCTATTGAGATCGGTTTCAATCTCTTGACTTCTATTGGGATGGTATCTTGATTATGTGTTGATAGAGAGATGGTTTCATTGTAGCTCTCCATTATTCTTGTGTTTGAACTGATGTGTTGGTTCACATGACTTATTATGTTCCTTTGGTTGTTTTCTAGGGAAGCAATAGCATTCTCATATTTCCTTGCATCTTCTTGGTCCAAGTTTCCAGAAATTGCTTTGATCACACTTCCTAAGCCATCTATGAGTCCTCTTTTGGGTCTACTGAGAGGATAAAGAGTCTGTAGCTTTTCCTTGGCAGTTTTCAGTTGGTACTTCAGTCCTCGATCGAAATTTTGCAAGTTGAAAAAATAAGGGTCACTTAGTCCGTTACGAATTGCTGTGGAGACGGCATCATATTGGGATTCTATAGCGAATATCTCTTCGTGGATGGGTTGAAGATCGTAGTAGTGGATGAAGTCGTGGGTACTAGTCTTGATCTCTGCTTGTCCCATCTTGAGGGGAAGTAGTCCTGGATTTGTCTTGAGGTTCTGGATTTCGATCTCCTGTCCTCTCGTCAGATGAAGGCTGTAAAGGGACGAAGAATTTAGTAATCTTATTAGGCAAATGTCTTCTTATATTTTTCTTATGGACGTTTGCATTTTCTGTCTCGACAGTTACTATTTGGTCTTTTTGGATGGATTTTGGGAAGAAGGGTGGTAGCAGTTTGTTTCTTTTCACTGTTTTTCTTGTGTACACCTTGGTGCAGGGTTTGTAGGTAATAGGAGTTTCTCTTTTCTTGTTTCTCTTCTCTATGATATTTGTTTTCTGTTTCTGTAAATTTTTGTTGATTTTTCTATATATTTTCTTCGTTTTTCCCTATGTTGCTGGACATAGTTGTTAATCAAGGCTCGTCTTATGTCGATATCGAATGGGTCTTGACTATTGAGATGTCCGTTCAGAATATCCATAGGTTTCTGTCTTGTTGCTGAATGGATAGAGTTGTTGTATCCTAGGATGACATAGAGCATCTGTTCTTTGATATCTCTTTTCTTATGCGTATCTCTCAATATTCTCAAGTGCTCGATCAATGTGGATTGAAATCTTTCGACTATTCCGTTTGACTGAGGGTTTTCTGGAGTGGTATGGTGAATATTGACTTTACGTGTGTCAACAAATTCTTGGATCAGTCCATTTTTGAATTCCGTTCCATTATCAGTGACAATCATATGTGGTATTCCATGATGGTTGATGAATACTAAGAGAGCATTGAGAGTGTTGATAGCATTACATCCCTCTATTGGATACGCCTGGCCATATTTTGAAAATGCATCCACAATTGTCAGGAATTTTTGTCTACTAGCCTGAAAGGTATCCATATGTATTATTTCAAGAGGCTTTGTTGGAGTAGGTGTCAGCATGAACTTTGGCTTCTCTGGTCTTCGATCATACTTGTTGATTTGACAAGTTTCGCATAAGTTGATAGCTTCTTCGATATCCTTTTTTATATTGGGCCAATAGGACAATCTTTTAATCCGAGTTTCCGTTTCGGTGATCCCTCTATGGTTTGTTTTTCCTTCCTTCCTTCCATCAAAGCGTATTTCTTTCCCGGGCTGATATATTCTTTGAAAAAGTTGGAAACATTTTCGTCCATTTTGTCGTTTCCCAACTGAGTATGGTATCTTCTTTTATTCGGGAATATTTCTTCTATCACCGTTCTTGCTGGGTTATGGCTTACTCGTTTGAAGATGACTTGGTTATTGAAGACATTGAGAGGTTTCTCTGATATTGATATTTCTAATATTGGACTTTCTCTGGCTGTATGGTTGATGATTTCACTAGTATCTTCGTCTGGGGTAACTTCCGGGTTCAGGTTCACGCATTCCTTGTCTCCTTCGGTTGGGGGTTCATTCTGAATTTTTTGTTCTTGCGGTATGGGGTCCTTATTTTCAGGAAAATGGTGATGGAAGCAATCTTTAAACAGATCATTGATGATGTCATCTGCAGACTCAGGAACTTCTGATGGAGGATGGTTGAATAGAGATGCCTTGTCGTCTTCATAGTTTGCTTCATGGAGCTCATGCTTCTGGAGAGCGCATCGGCGTTGGTATTGCTTGTGCCTTTGTAGACCACTTCGTAGTCATACTCTTCTAGCTTCAGGCGCCTTCGGACCAGTTTTGAGTTTCGATCCTTCAAGGAGAAGAGCCACTGGAGGGGACGGTGATCTGACAGAATTTTGAATTTTCTGCCGAAAAGATACGGTCGGAAATATTTGGTGGCCCAAACTATTGCTAGCATTTCCTTTTCGATGGTAGAGCACATCATTTCAGTTTCGTTCAGGGTCCTGGATGCATAGGCTATTGGCTTGTCTTTTCCTATGGGTCCTTGGGACAGAACGGCTCCTATGGCAAAATAGCTGGCATCTGTGGTCAGATTAAAGGGCTTTGTGAAGTCCGGATACTGTAGTAGTGGTTCATTGGTGAGCAGGTTTTTACAAGTTTGAACACATTTTAAGAATTCTGGCGTATGCTCTATATGGACATCTTTCTTGAGACAGGATGTTAACGGTTTGGTAATCTTGGCGAAGTCCTTGATGAACTTCCTGTAGTGACCTAGGAGTCCTAGGAATCCTCTGATCTCTTTGACAGTTCGAGGTACAGGATAGTCCATGATTGCTTTGACTTTTGCTGGGTTTGGTTTTATCCCATTTGGAGTGACGATGTGTCCTAGAAAGCTGACTTCTTTTTTCAGGAATTCGCACTTGTATTTTGAAACCAGTTTCTCGTAGACGTTGGGAAACTTTTGTGAGGTTGACCATATGCTTCTGCCTAGATGTAGAGAAGATGATCATGTCCATATCCATGTCCATTATCCATATAAACCAAGCAGATAGTCCCTTTTAGACCCTTTAGGACATTGTCCATAACCCTTTGAAAGATCGCTGGAGCATTTTTCAGTCCAAACGGCATATGCAGGTACTCGTAGTATCCGTTTTAGACGTTGAATGCGGTCTTAGGGATGTCCTCCTCTGCCATCTCTATTTGGTGGAATCCGCTTGCCAAATCCAGGATAGTGAAATATTGACACCTTCCCAGTTTTTCGAGGATGTCAGAAATGTTCGGAATAGGGTAGCGGTCGTCTATTGTCTTCTCGTTGACTTTGCGGAAATCCACAACGATACGCCATTTTGCTTTTCCAGATGCGTCCAGTTTTTTTGGAACGACCCAAATTGGTGAGGACCAGGGAGATTGGCTAGGTCTGATGATTCTTTGGTCCAATAACGAAGTTATTTGCTTCTTGACTTCTTCCTTGTGTACATACGGATATCGGTATGATTTTGTGTAGACTGGGATTTCGTCTCTGGTTTTTATATGGTATTTGACCTGATTGGTGAATGTGAGTGAGGAATCTGGATGGTGAAAAATATCAGCATATCTTCCGCATAATTTTCTGATATGCATCTCCTCTTCTGGATTCAGGTGGTCTGTTCTGATTAGATCATCCATGTTGTTGATTGGGTCTCTGTTTCTTGATGGGATTATGTCAGCAGAATAGATATGATGCTCTTGAAGATTTATTGGGCTGGTGCGTACTGGTTCGGTTAGAACGATTTGGAGTTTATCTGGACTGAAGTTGATAATTTCCATCCAGGCTAGATGATCACGGGCATCAGTGGGAGCTTCACGGATGTAAGCGCTTTTCAGTTCCTGTCTTGGTATCATGATAGTTCCATTCAGAAGAATGGAACTTCACTACCGGTGAAGGAGAACTTCACCGGTAGTTGTACTTGGGTCACGCTGTCTGGCTCCAATTGAATAGAGTAGAACTGGGTCTTATTGGTTTCGTAGTAATGGATTGGGAGAGAGGAGTATTCGGTTAAAAGGGAGGATTCAGGAAAATTCAGTTCTCAGCTTTGAGAAATTTCAGGTCGTTGAGTCCAATGAGGCCATCAAAAGTTTTGTGGAATTTGAAGAGGTACAATTTCAGAGTGCCGTTTGGGTTAAACTCAGGAAATATAGGAATTTCTGCACTGTAATCTTAAGAATAGTTTTGGAAAATGGAAATGACGACAAAGGGATCTTTTTTGATGCAATCTTTGTAATATTGGAAAGCTAATTCAGGATTGAGAAAGGATTTTGTTGATCCGGTGTCAATGAGGAGTTTGACGGGAGGATTTGCAATGGTTATATAAGGAAGTTCTCTCTTATCGTCGAATGTATGCAGTTCCACTATATTTCTTGGTTTTGTCCTGGATCCAATGGAAAATTTACAACTGGTTCCTGTTGGTCTTCTTGAACCTGGAATTCTTCAGTTGGTTCTTGATTGGAATAAGAGCAGGTTTCTTCAATGTAATAGGAGTTTGCTTCATATCCAAAGTCTTCGTCATGTTGCTCAATGTTGAACATGGGAGCTGGATTGAAATTTGATCTTGCCTGAGGTTGGGTTCTCATGCTCCTCGTTGGTGCTCCATAAGTATTCCTGGTACTGATGCTCATCGGTGTTGGCTCTTGTCCGTTCTGCCTGTTTGGTTGATTATGTCCAAAACGTTGTGGTTGGACCGAAGGCCACATCTGTCTCTGTTGAGTATTTGGTTGCCAATGTGGTCTGAAGGTCTGTTGTTGAAATTGTGGTTGGAGTCCCATTGCCTGATGAGGTTGTTGTTGTCCGGGTCGTTGAAAGTGTTGCATGGGTTGGTACATCCGCTGTGGTATTGATTGTTGGGCATATTGGTGATTTGCAGTTCTTTGCTGGGTCTGGAGTGGTTTCTTGGAGTCTTGTGGGGGTCCAAACGTCCTTTGTATATAACGGATATTGTTTTCTTCTTGGATGTACTGCATTGCTGTTGCCAAGTCTATTGGTTTCATTGCTCTTATGGTGGATCCCATGGGCTCTCGTAGTCCGGCTAGGAATGTTGTTAGAGCTTGTTTAAAAGTCCCATGACTTTTTCGTGAAAACGTTGTGGTGTTTCGTTCTGGTCTTGTCGCAGGTTTACCAAATCTCTTGTTAAGGAATTTTCATTCCGTTGGTCGGCGAAATTTTGGATTAGAGTTCCTTTGATACTGTTCCACTCATTACATCCATAAACTGAGATGACGTCTTTGGCTCTGCCTCGTAGCTTTTTGAGTAGTCCTTGTATCAATATATGGTTCTGAAAACAACCGGGGTCTTCAGTATTCCAATATTCGTTCGGAATCATTGTTGATACGTTGATGAACTGGTATAATTCATTTGGGCTTTCATCGTATTCGGGTACAATCCAAAAATTCTTCAGGTCGAATTGTTTTGCCATGTTGATGGGATTTAAAGGTTGGTCAATTGTTTGATAAATAATGGATGGGCGAGAATTGGTATTTGAAGGTGAATTTGGTAAAACTAAGGTAGGGAGACGTAAAATAGTATTTGCAATTGATGAAGTTGAGTTTATTTGTGCTTACAGGATGACGATGATGGCTCGTTGCAAATTCTGTCACCAAAAACTTATTTCTATGTAGATATTCCTTAATGGACGATAGTGAAGAGGTATTCTTGTCTACGGCCGGAATTCTTCCTGGAGTACTTGCTTCTCGGTGGAACTTGGTTCGGGAGAATAGTAGATAAACGTTTGAGAACGACGAGGATCTTCTAAGGACTCTTCCACTATCCTGATGACTGCGCCAATTATATTTCTTGTTCACACAAAAGGGTTTTTGAAAACTTTTCATTTGATCAGAGTAACAACTAATAACTATGAAATATAAGTACTGGCTATTACAAATCAATTGCACCTATTTATATATAAATTATTGCCGACTTTGCAGATATCAGCAAAATAATTGATGTCGTCTTCGGGTCATCGAACAATATTCTGCTGATGTAAGGGGTTATCGAACTGTAACTCGCGGATCATCAACTTCATATATAAGTCCTGAATCAGATCTGGGGTTACCAAAATCATTGTAACGAAACCAGATCAGGATGTGGACCAATAATAAGTACACAGAGTACTGGACAAAAGTACCTGGCAACAAACACAGTAGAACCTTCATCAGGGAACCGTCCGAGAAAAGAACCGAAGAACTACTTCAGTATAGTAGAGACCGGCTCAGAATAATTACAAGTTTACTAACCGGTCATTGTCCGCTTAGAGGACACCTGAATAAAATGGGGCTGTATAACGGAGACCTCAGCTGCAGATTATGCAACGAAGGGGTACAAACAGCTCTACACATCTTATGCGAATGTGAGGCACTGAATCACAGGAGGCAGGCAATATATGATTGTACGAAATTATGTCCAGGAGAATATGACGAACATCCAACACGGAACGTGTACAAAATAATACAGGGAACAAGACTGATGGAATGGGTGTCATGAGAAGATGGGAGAATCAACGCAATAAGCCCACGAGGCTGCCGTATTTTCTGAAGACTTGGACTAAATGGACAAGTCAGACAGCTCCCAAGGTACGAAAAAAAAATTGACTTCAAAATAATCACAAATATGTGATTTGGCATTTAAATGCCAATGCCAATATGCTTTCTCAAAAAAGTGGAGTTCAAAGCCGAAAATATATGGCATTTCAATCAAAATTGGATGTAGGCCAAAACATTTCACCCCATCTATGATCATTCCAACCATCTATGACCATTGGTGGTGATCTACTTCAATAGGACCACCATCAATACTACAAATGTACAGTTAGGTTCATTTCCAGGAATATTTGTACAATGTTTGGCGATTAATTGTGAATTACCAATTACCTGTTCATACCGTAAAAGATAAACAGCAGAGTATTGGGACAACAAACTACAATATATTTAAGTGGTTGGGAATTTTTTAAAATAACTTTTGCGATTGTTATTGGTGTGTTTCAAGACAAGAAATCTTTGGTAATCGTTTACCAACATAGCCAGCTGGGCCTAGAATTATCTGCTGATGAAAACTCTATTTTTTAAATAGAATTTCTTGTTATACATTGAATTATGAAATGAATAAATACTGCTACAATAATATTTGCATATTTTTGGGATTTCGACACTATCTATTCAGTAAAGGATTGAAGAATCCAGAAATTCAAATGATAAAAATCCAATTTGTTATATTCTGTTTTATTTTTCATGAAGTACGATTGATACCACCAATTGTTATGTTTCGAGAATTCCAGCCACTTTACATATATTTTCGTTTCAACACTTGCTCCTTCAAATATGTATTGGTTTTATTCAATTCCATGCCATAGAAAAAACTTCAATGGGCTATTTATTCACATCTTCAAGCGCATAAGTTATGAAGTAATAACTTTCACAATTTTGAAAAATTCAGTTGTGAATTCTGCCGTACAACCTTTTTTGAATTCACAATTACTTATTGATACATACCGATGTATTCAAAAAACTTAGTTGAAATCTTACGAATAGGGTTCTTCAATACGTTATTTATTTTCATCAAATATCAGCCGATTCCATTACATATTTTTCATATCGATGGTACGATGGTACGACATTTGATAAATCTCTATGAAGTCCACTCATGAATGCTCTGGAAACTTGTTCCGCAATTGCAGCCAAGAAGGCCTAAATGTTGGGTAAGGTTTGATATATGATGCTTCCCAATTAGCGATGAGGATTAGGAATTATAGAACTCAATACCATCCAGTTTAATTTTTCAACGGCCTTGACCATACATACTTCGAGTGAATTATTCACTCGAAGTACCTATGACCTTCATTTTCTACAGCGTATGGTTGCATTCCATTAAATCAATCTGCTACAAATCCAAAATACCCTTTATCTTCCGTCGGTGGAAATTTCGACGTACCGCCTTATATAGCTCACTCACAACCTGCCTTTCTGCAGTATTCATATCATTTCTTTATGAGGGAAGTCGGTTCCAACTTCATCAACGCGCTAGTCCACTTCAAGTCGCTTCAGCTGAAGTGATGACGTGTGTATTTCTACCGATGGTAAATCACAGTTCGATTGTTATTAACTCAAAGTACTCTCGTCACTGATGCAACGGACTCTTGGACAGCATTTAAGGTTGATTCTTTGGTTACCTAATGCAAACATCGACATATCTTCTGGTAAACAAGTATTTACTGACAACGTGTCCCAGATATTCTGCAGTCGCTCATTCTGAATATTCAATCCCCCTATGTTGTAAAAATGAATGTAAAACACTAGGTCTCCCAACAATTGACCTACAACCAAATTTGTCAATTGTGGTATGCATTGTTATATCTGAATCTGACTTTTCACTTTTCAAAAATTGGTTTATTTAATTTGAAAGGGTTATATTTTTAGGAGTGATTAATTTTTGGGAAAGAAAGTTTTTGGCTTTCTACTACTCCATCTGATACTTATTTACTTGAACACTTTGTTACAACTTTTACATTGGTTCGACAAAAGCTGCGCTATGAGCCTACCTGTTTTTGATAACGAGTTGTATTAAGTTATTTTTCTCTTCGAATGGTAGAAGTAATCAGCGTAGATGATAATGGAATTTTTTCCTTGAAAACATTATCTTTGAACTGTATATATTAGTAGATAAACAAACTGGTTCCTGGCCCACTTCAAGGTCGTGCTTCGCTGGTGAGTATTTCAGAGAGAAACTTCAGTGAGTGGAAGAGAGAAACGTGTGATGTCATCGACTCAGGAGTACTTCGCCTCACCTATCGGCCCCTCTTGCGACTCTGTCTCACCCCTTGGCCCCCTTGTCACGTTCTAGTCACGTGATTCTAATTAAAAAAAGTTTCTAGTTATGAGATTGGAACCCAGGACGTCCGCGTAGTAGACATTGTCTTTAGCCTCTACACCAACGTAAGATATTGAAAGTAATTGCGAATGATGGGTAAGCATTGGTTTTGTCGGGACCGAAATTGACTAATTTTATATACTTGACCGCATTTTTTCATTTCCGTAGAATGTAATCATCATTATCATGTTGGAGATAGAAAAATATACATAGATTTGGGAAATAATTAATATTTCTTGCAAAGATGTGTATGTGTGTGTGTAAGAGCGAGAGACGCGTGTGACGTAATCGATGCAAAGGAGAGATATCGAGGTTTTACCGGTTGCTAGCACAAGCAGGTGTTGCCGGTTGTACAAATGAATCGTTGTGTATGGAGAAATGTAGCGTTGCCGGATACTTAGATTTGAGAAAGAATTAATATTTCATGTAAAGATGTGTATGAGCGAGAGACGCGTGTGACGTAATCGAGGCAAAGAGAGATGGAGATGGTATCGAGGTTATACGCTGCCAATGCTAGCATGACAGGTTCGGCGTTGCCGGTTGTACAATAAATCATTATTTATGGGGCAATGAAGCGTTGCCGGTTTGAAAATGAAGGGTTAGGAATACGACTGTGTACGGGATGTCTCAAAGTACATCATTGAAAAAAAAAACATGACGTCGAAGTGTACAGGGTGCGTCAAAATATGAATAATTGTACACCATTAGTCCATTAGCTCCAGGGTAAAGTGGCAAACTGTTGACAATGTTTTCAATCGTAGAGTAACAACGGGGGTAATCATCAATTTAACTCATAAAGATCCTGAAAAGTTTTTAGGCGATGCTTTTTCATTATTCAAGCGTGAGATTTCCAAAATTTCAGAACAAATGTCATGTCTCAAAGTCAATTTTACATTTTCAGGGGATTTTATTAAGAAATCGAGTGATGAGGAAATTGTTGATGGCAAATATTTCAGTACGCCAAATGAAGTTATCGATTCAGGTACGGACTGCTTATTACAATGGAAACGCTGTGGATATTATATTGAATAAGTTAGGCGAATTTGAAGAACTATAGGGGTGGGCTTTGAGTAAAATTCTTTTGTTGGAAGTAGCAATAAATAAATATGTGATTGGTAACGGTTCTTCTTTCATTCCACTGTCACAAGAAATCACAATGAAGATGGCATGCAATAATGTACAAAACGATGACGAAATGTGCTTCTTTTGGAGTATTATAAGCGCCTTGTATTCTGTAGAAAAAAATTCTAATAGAATGTCAAAAGATCCACACTATTCTACAGGTTCGAATACTACAGGGCTAAATACTCCAATGGACTCACATCAAATTTACAAATTCAAAAAATCTAATGATATTTCTGTAAATGTTCACACTTTGGAATTGAATCAAGCAAAGAAAAAATCCTTCTATGTAGTAGTACTTGCCAGACTCACGACGACAAAACGAGACAGACATGTTAATTTGTTAATAATTCAAGACAAATATTTTTCAAAATTGAATGATTATGAGGCTCCGCCTATTGATGATGATGACGAGAATGAAATTAAATTCCATTATTATTGGATCAAAGACATGTCCCGATTGTTAAGTAAACAATTGTACAAAAATGGAAAAAAATTGTGAAAGATGCCTCAATTATTTTTCGAGAAAGCAAAAATTAAATGATCATACTGTTTTGTGCGAAGAAGTGAATGACTGTGAAATTTCTCTTCCTACATACGATTATGTGGAATTTCGAAATTATATTTATAAACAAAAATGTCCGTTTATAATGTTTGCTGATTTTGAGTCACTGTTAGAAAAATGTAACGAAAGCATATCTAACAAGACTACAAAATATCAAAAACATATACCTTTCAGTGCAGGCTACTACTTCAAGTGTTCCTATGACAACAGTCTTTGTCATATTTGCGAAAAACCGTTCGCTCCCAAAGATGTTATTGTGTAAGATCACGATCACTATACGGGGCATTCCGCAAATTGGCGCACCAAGCCCCCTGTAATGTCAACTTGACTGCAAACGGAAATATGTTTGAGTATTTCAGTTTTTGTCTACTATTTATTATTGTACATGTACACGTTGATATAATTTGAATGAAATATATTGAAATTTTGTATACTTATTGTTTTGGCATGTATATATTTAAGGAAAATTAATTTAAGTTTCGGCAACACCGCTCTCGGTTTGATAGAATAAATCTACTCAGTTGAGTAGTTTAGTTTTGGAATTATAAATATTCGGAACGGCTGGATCGGAAAAGAAATAAGATACGCGCTGGTGATTCTATTGTATAGACTAATGTGTGCATTGTTCTTTTGTTCAATGAGTTTTCTTCAACACTGCTTCTCCTAAAAACTCCTTGATCCCTCCCTACTTTGCCATAATACTTTCCCTAAAGCAGTTTGGATCCAACAGCAAAAAACGAGAAAGGGGTAAGTCTCAATCCTGGGTTTATTTAACCATCACTCAGTTATTATTTAATGTATTCTGTGTTTTGAGTTTATCATATCCATTACAGAATATAACATTTGGTCCTATTCGATTCGGATTGGTGGTTATAAAAACTTGGATGGTTTTTCTTTTCTCGAATCGGTTAGCAGTATAAAAAACGGAAGTAGTCAGGCCTTTAGCGGTGTTGTCAGATTGTTCAGTATATCGGGTATATTTGAATTACGGTCAAATAAAAATATTGAACGGTTTGGTATGATCTGAATTTCGGAAGGTGAAATTTGCAATCGGACATCAAGTTTCCATTGGAAATTATTAAAGTCAAAATGGGTACGGTAGCAGATAGGAAATTTGAAATGTTAACAGCGAAAAAAGAGTATCTCTTCTCTATTTTGCAGAAACTGTACGATATATCAAAATCATTGGGAATGGCCCAAGAAGTTGAAGCTTTAAAAATATCATATTTGACTCTAGATACTCCTAGAGAAGCTTTGAATTTGGTATTAGATCAGATCAATGAAGTGCAGTTTGGAATAGATGATGAGTTTGTACCAGATTATAAGCTTCTTTCAACTATTAATCAATTGTGTTGTTACATTTATATGGCTGCAAAAGGAATTCAAAGACCTCCTGATCAATTTAGACAATCTTATAGTAATAGCGGCAATATTATAGTAGATAATAAATTACCTCCGTTGCCGAAAATTGAATCACCTTAATTTTCGGGAGAAATACGGCAGTGGGAAACATTTCATTCGCTCTTCAAGAGTATGATTCACGATAATGCATCTTAGACAGATTTAGACAAAATTCATTATTCAATGGGAAGTTTACGAGGACCGGCCTCGGGAATTCGTGCGGGATTTTCTATCACCGGCGATAATTATAATATTTTGAACAAGGCTCTGACCGAAAAGTATGAAAATAAACGGATGTTAGCAGACAGTTATTTACAACAAATTTTTGATTTCAAGCCGTTGCAAAGTGAATCGGCAAGAAATTTGGATATATTTCTTGAAAGATTTGACGTAGCGGTCTCGGCATTGAAAAAATTGAATTTAACAGATTTGGCAGACTTCATGTTGTTGTATCAGGCTTCAGCTAAGTTAGATCATAATTCTGTAAGGGTTTTTGAAATGAAACAAGAGAGTTCCAAAATTCCAATTTATTAAGATTGATTGAAATTCATACAAAATCAGGCAAAAATATTACGTCGGGATAAAAAAACATCGGTGTCGAATAATAATAATAAGCCGATAAAGACAATCAAAACGTTTGTGGTAAATCAACGGAAAAAAAAGGAATGACTTGCGTTTTCTGTCAGAAAACAGGTCATTACTTGGGTAGATGTGATAAATTCAAGTCTTTGTCACCGGGACAAAGATATGAAGCGGTTAGAGACAATGGCTGGTGCTACAATTGTTTGTCAAACGAGCACATGGTAAAAAATTGTCCTAACGAGCGGTTGTGTGTGGAGTGTTCCAAAAAACATCACATTTTGCTTCATTTGGGAAAACCAAATTCAGTAAGTGGATCGAATGGGGATACGGCCTCAGAATCAAACATTGAGAGGAGGGAAACGGTTAGTAATGATACATCAACGGTATATGTGCATTTATGTTCAATGCTGTTTATTCAAAGGATGATTCCAACTATACAACTTTGCTTGCGTCTATGGTTGTTTTCGTGGAAACAAGTTTAATTGCAGGTTACAGCTAGATTTATTTTAGATTCGGGTAGTGAAGCCAATTTACTGACAATCGGATATTGTAAAAGGTTGGGCTTGAAGATTTCAAAAAGTTATTCTTCGGTTTACGGTTTGGGAGGTTCTATTCAGAAAGTTGAGGGAAGTACAATTTTTACAGTTGTTTCACGGTATAATCCACAAGAGAAATATATAGTTAGGGCTCTAGTGCTTGATAAAATCACTAACAAATTGCCAAAATTTAAAGTTGACATTAGCGCATTTCCCACTTCACAAAAGTTGGAATTAGCGGATAATAATTCCGATAAACCTGCGGAAATCGATGGGATTTTGGGAGTGGAAATGTTTGCTAATATATTGGAAGAGGGTCGGATTACGGGGGTATCGGGTTCTCCTGTAGCCGTGAAAACCACTACGTAAGTTTTGGGACCTTGAGGAAATACCTAAAGGTTTTGCTATGAATCCCGAAGATATAGAATGTGAAAATATATATATATATATATATACCAGTACCTTTAGTAGGGACTCATCGTGACGATTTACAGTGGCGTTACCGTTCAAATTAGCACCGGAAGGAAGTTTGGGAAATTCGCGGAATAATGCACAAGTTCGGTTACTTTCTTTGGAAAAAAGACTTGAAAGGGATTCAAAGTTACGGATTGAATACAATAAAGTAATACAGGATTTTATAGACCAAGGTTATATGGAATTAATGGATATTGACCCTAATGAAGCGTCATCGTATTATATTGGTCATCATCCAGTGATTGAACCAAGTAGTACAAGCACTCCGGTGCGGATAGTGCTAGACACTAGTGCTCCTACGGATAATAATGTTTCTTTAAATGATATCTTATATCGGGGAGGCAAGTTGCAGGCAGATTTAGTTACTTTACTATTGAATTTTCGTTTGTTCAAGGTAGCATTGACAGCAGATGTTCGGCAGTTATATAGGCAGATCAATGTTATTGAGAATCATTGGCGTTATCAAAGGTTATTGTGGCGTTTTAGTTCAGATCGTCCAATTGACACTTACGAAATGAAAGTTGTAGCTTTTGGATTAAAATCGTTACCTTTTTTGGCTTCACGCACTATCAGTTTGAGGAGTGCCAGAAGATGACAGTACTACCAACTGTCGAAAGCGCTCGCAGATAATTAATAGAAGATATAAAGCTTCAAATCCTTTTTGTAGAATTTAATATTGAAATACTCAAAATAAAGGAAAATTAGTTGCATCAATCAAATATATATATATACAGGGTCCTGCAACAGTGGCGCGGTGTTCCATATCTCTATATAGGAAGCAGATAGGAATCTAATTTTCTATAATATTACCTTATTGCTCGAGCTCGACAAAATAAAAATATTGGCGGTCACACAGGGTGTCCGATTTTTTCTGGGCGGATCCCAACTGTGTCTTTTTAAATGGCAACCTATATTTTTTATCGCTTTTTCGGTTTCTTCATAGAAAATAAAATAAACTTCATGTATATCTGCACTTCGAAAATATTGACGGTTTTCGAGATATCTAGCATGACAGGTTTTTTTTTCCCAATATTCGTCACTCAGAATATTTGAAATTATAAAGTGGTGCCAAGTCCAGTTGAAATTTTTTTTTTGTCGAATATTCTACATTGGTAACTCTCTCAAAGGATATATCTGAAATCGACCTGTGATATACAGGGTATGAAAAACCGCTTGCCAAATATTGTAAATGAAAATTTGCAAAATCTTCCTTAGATTAAATGGAACACCCTGTATATTATTGATCCATAAGAAGCGCCAACGAAACCTCTACAAATTTCATTAAGTATTTCCTATGGCTAAGTTCAATAGTTTTTCTTAAATGAGCATTTCTTTCGAAAAATGGTCATTTTTTCAAAGCGAAATCCATTTGACGACTGATAAAAATATACGAAAGATATCTTGTTTCAATTTTGTACATTAGAAGGTGTCCAAACAAATATTTTTTAACGAAATAAATGTATGTACCTATCACTTTTTGCTAAATGGAAAATTATTTTTTCATTGGATGCAGAATTTCACTCATAAATCGTGCAATATCAAACCAAACAAGTTAAAAGAAAGAAACATTATAAATAACTATTTTTTTCATGTTATTATATTCATTCAGAGCTTGAGTTCTAGATATTCAAATTTGTCAACTGGCAAATTACAAAACTACAAAAGGGAGAGTTTAATTAAGGTTGATAATGAAACTTTTATAAAATATGTTGTTTGCAATGGTTTGTAGTTCTTTTTGTTTATTATTATTTTTATTAACTACTACATAAAAAAGTTTTATTTACTGTCTAGATTATTTCTTCTGTATTTCTTTTTTATTTGTTGCTATAGTTTATTTCATAGAATACGTATATTTTTTTAATCGAAAATTTTGGCAGTTTCACCGCATACAAGCTCTGCTTTCGCGATGTTCTCTGTTGGTGTTTATTTGTATTATTATTTGTTTATTATTTGTTTATTATTATTATTATTATTAAATGTCTTCCATTTTCTTGAATGCAGAGCTGAAGTCTATGTTTGAAAGACTGTTCTACCCTGCGCAAGACAGCTGGTGTAATGCTGCGAAAAGCATTCGTTATTCTAAGTCGCATATTTTCGGGAGAAGTTGGTGGCTCAACGTAAACCATATTTTTTATGTATCCCCATAAGAAAAAATCTAGTTTCGTCAAATCTGGTGATCTAGCGGGCCACCGTACAGGCCCATTCCGTCCTATCCATTTATTGGGAAATACTTCATTTCGATGATCTCTCACTTCTGCCGAATAGTGAGCAGGTGCACCATCATGTTGTAACCACATTCTATTGCGGAGGTCAAGAGGAATATCATCTAACAAACCTGGTAAATCATTTCGTAAGAAATTGAGATACATTGCACCATTCATATGTCCCTCAAAAAAGTATGGACCAATTACATATTCTCCAATGATGCCTCCCCAGACATTTATCGACCACCTATGTTGATAATCCACCTGTCTCAATAAGTGAGGATTTTCTGTCGCATAATAATGGTAATTATGTCGATTTACAAATCCATTTTTATGGAATGTCGATTCATCCGACCATAAAATATTATTGAAAAAATATTCGTTTCGACGAATTTTGTTCATGGCCCAATTGCAAAATCTCACTCTTTTCTCGAAATCAGCATACAGTAGTTCTTGATGTAACTGAACGTGGTATGGATGCAAGCGATGTTTCTTCAATACTCGTTGCACTGATCTCTCACTTATATCCACTATTTCCCCAATTTGTCGTTGACTCCTACTAGGATCTTCTTCAACTGCAAGAAGAACTTGCAATTCATTGTCTTCATTAGTAGCTGGCTTGATGCGCTCATGTTTGGAATAATTAATAGATCCAGTTTCAACGAATCGTCCCAAGACCTTTCGGAAAGATCTTTCATCTGGATGCCTTCTATCTGGATACCGTTGAGAATGAATTCTACTTGCCAATAAACAATTCCTGTCTGATTCACCTAATATGAAAATCATATCAATCAAATCACTTTTTGATAACAACATTCTGATGAAATTATACCGACAGTTCAACTTCACGATTTACTAAAAATTTCAATATTCATTTGCAGCCAAATATTTCGTTCTGTCATTTGCCAGACTACTTGATTTCCAATAAATATTTCATTCGCTGAAAGGTTGTTTTAGACCGAAAGAATATGGCACAAATTCCGAGATTTTTGAAATTATTGTAACTATTCAAGAACGTCCATTTTGTGGTGTAATTCGCAACTTGTTCATCTAGCAACAGGTAATTTTAGGAATGGGCGATATTTTAAGGAAAGGGTATTTTTTGTATATTCTTATCAGTCGTCAAATGGATTTCGCTTTGAAAAAATGACCATTTTTCGAAAGAAATGCTCATTTAAGAAAAACTATTGAACTTAGCCATAGGGAATACTTAATGAAATTTGTAGAGGTTTCGTTGGCGCTTCTTATGGATCAATAATATACAGGGTGTTCCATTCAATATAAAGAAGATTTTGCAAATTTTCATTTACAATATTTGGCAAGCGGTTTTTCATACCCTGTATATCACAGGTCGATTTCAGATATATCGTTTGAGAGAGTTACCAATGTAGAATATTCGACCAAAAAAAAATTTCAACTGGACTTGGCACCACTTTATAATTTCAAATATTCTGAGTGACGAATATTGGAAAAAAAAACCTGTCATGCTAGATATCTCGAAAACCATCAATATTTTCGAAGTGCAGATATACATAAAGTTTATTTTATTTTCTATGAAGAAACCGAAAAAGCGATAAAAAATATAGGTTGCCATTTAAAAAGACACAGTTGGGATCCGCCCAGAAAAAATCGAACACCCTGTGTGACCGCCAATATTTTTATTTTGTCGAGCTCGAGCAATAAGGTGATATTATAGAAAATTAGATTCCTATCTGCTTCCTATATAGAGATATGGAACACCGCGCCACTGTTGCAGGACCCTGTATACAGGGTGTCCCTGGACTTCCTCTTTTCCTCTCGGGAATGTATAGATGGGGTCAAAATATCACCAGTACTTCATATAACTTTTTTTCCTGAAATCCTTCGTTACCAAGTAACGGGCCCTCGAAGTTACAAAATGAAAAAAGTTTTTCTTTGATAACTTTTCAAGTGAATATTCAAAATCATCCAAATTTTGGTAATTGACTAAACAAATGAATTCCTTCGATGAGCTTTCATGCAGGAGTCAGTTGTTTTGCTACAAAGTCAGGAACGGACTACCCCCGATGGTCCACACCCCAAAACTTTGAAATGACAGATATTTTTCAATATTTTTCAACAAATTAAGGTTACTTGGACAATTTTATGAATAAAAGTACTCGTGTGGAAAGTCGATCGGAGCAACGAGTCTTGATAAAAATGTAGTTTCACTCGACGACATCAAACCCGCTCGTCCACCATTATTTGAAATGAATAATTATCAAAGCAGAAATAATAATGATAACGTTAATTCAACATTTATCCTGAGATGTCTACCATTATTCGAAAATATTAGTTTTTAAGGAAAATGGAAATGATAGGTAAAATGTTCATAACGAATTTTCATAATGCAAACACGTTTAACTAACGAAACTCAAGAGCCTCAAGAGCAAACAGAAATGAAAAATCCGCTACAGAAACTGCTCGATATGACCACCTTCTCTCTCTATACATTTTCTTAGTCTGCGAAGACACCCTCTCTGTACTTGAAATAGCATTCCAGGGTCGTTTCGTATGGCTTCACAATGTAATGTTATTATATTCAACAATGCATCTCTTGTGTGAATAGGTGTAGCGTAAACAAGGCTTTTCAGATGCCCCCACAGAAAGAAATCCAATGGATTTAAATCCGGAGACCGCGATGGCCATGAATATGGCCCACCTCTACCAATCCATCTATTGTGGAAAATATGGTTCAGATGGTCACGCACAATCAAACCAAAATTAGGAGGAGCGCCATCATGCATAAACCACATATCTCTTTGGGTTTGCAATGGAACATGTTCCAAAAGTCCATTCAAATCGTTCTGAATGAACTAAAAATAAGGTTCTCCATTGAATCGGTCCTGTATAACGAATGGTCCTATAAGATGGTTTCCTATGGTACCAGCACAAACATTCACGTTGAATTTCCGTTGGTGTTTGGTTTGCAATATCCCATGGGGATTTTCTTCAGCCCATATATGGAGATTATGAGAGTTGATAACTCCATCTCTACTGAAACCTGCTTCATCAGTGAATAAAACTCGATTAATAAAAGTCATATCCTCTCTTTGCCTATCCATGAACCAATTGGCATATTCCAGTCGTGCTGGAAAATCTTGAGGTGTCATGGCAAGTACCTTCTGGATGTGAAATGGGTGGAGCAGTTGTTCCCTAATTATTCTATGAATAGTGGACTTGGATGTATGGAACTGTTCTGATAGATTTCTGATGCTCATTGAAGGATCATCAGCGACGGCTTCCAAAATATTTTCCTCCAATACAACGGTACGTACAGTCCTAGGAGCGCCCTCACCACCTCGTTTTGGCAAAACTGTACCTACAATAATATCGAAATAAAACAACGTGCTCAAATTAATTATCAATTATTACATACCTGTCTCCCTCAAGCTGCGATCGACACGCTCGAATGTTTCTCTTGACGGTACCGTTCGATTGGGAAAATGCTCGGAATACAGACGACGAGCTTCTGCAGCATTACAAAATGGTCGTCCATAAAATACATGCATATCTGCATATTCATTGAATGTAAACTGTTCGGCCATATCAAAAAAATTCAAAATATCCTATAGAATATTGACAATACAATGATAGTCATATGACAACGCACCACTCAACAAAACAAAATCGTATTCCAGTTTCTCATTTTTTATCAAAACTTTCTAAAAGGTTTTTTTGTCAACATCTGTGAAAGAAATGGAACATAATTATTCACTGGATATTTTTCACCTGATCATGTGCAGCCGTTTTTGTAGTTCATTCGTTTGCTTTCTATTAGTATAGTAAATATTTTTTCCGATGTGCGTTTTTTCAGCTAAATTTAGATTCGTGTTGAAGAATTTCTCCCATAAAATTATAATTATCAGTGAAACTCCTCAACAGTTTAGCTGTGAAGAAGAATTTGAAACATTCGAATGTTGAGTTTCATGAGATTCAGATAACTGATCAACACGAAACGTGATTGTTCCACACGTATTATGTACATACAAAATATGGAATGAATTCGATATTTCATAGTATGTTTGAGAAAATGCTGCTAAGCATTTTCTCAAACATTTTTGAAAAGGTTGTGAATGAGAGAATATTGAGATTTTCATCAAGGTTTAAGATCCTATCCGATTCTCAACATGGTTTTTGCAAAGGCAAGTCCACTCAATCAGAAACTTGGAGATTCTTAGAAATCATATACGCTTCTTTAGATAGGGGTAAGCATGTTGCAGGAGTATTCTTCGATCTGTCACGTGCGTTCGATTGTTTAAATTTAAAATTCATCGAGAGCAAATTATATAATCTAGGATTTAGACGGAACTTCCTAGAATGGATCATTGACTCTCTTACAGATCGTAGGATGTTCGTCAAGATTAAAGATATGAAATCAGACTATCACGATATATGTTCTGGAGTTCCTCATGGCTCTGTGTTAGGTCCGCTGATCTTTCTATTGTTTGTAAATGATCTGCCTACTTATTTCACCAGTAATGAACATGCTCTCACTCTTTTCGCAGATGACACGTCTTTAGCTGTATCAGCAGAGAGTCAGGAGGAATTGAAATAAAAAACAGAGGAATTAATATCACTGTTCTTAAATTGGTGTGAAAGGAACAATCTGATTGTAAACTTGACCAAAACAAAATATAACTATTTTAATTTAAAAAACGATCTGAAAAAGCAATCGCTTGCCTTACTAATCAATGGAATGACACCGGCATGCACAAGTTGTATAAAATTCTTTGGCGTTCATGTAGACAACTGTTTGAAGTGGTCTGACCATATCACAGTTGTTTGTAAAAAAATCAATCAAGGGTATTATGCAATCTCAAGAATTAAGAATTGTATGCCTTTACGCGCCATCTTAGATGTATATTACAGTCTGGTATATAGCCATCTAAGTTATAATGTGATCCTATGGGGAAACAGTGTTGACAAAGATAGGGTTTTCATTGCTCAAAAAAATGTTGTTAGGAAATTACTAGGCATCCCTTGGAGGGAATCATGCAAGACATTTTTCATTAGTCATCAAATTTTAACCTTTCCCTGCATCTATATCTTTGAAATACTTTTATATGTTCGCGAATGTATAACAGACTGTACTAAGAACTCATTCTATCATAGCTACCCAACTCGATATGCAGAGGAGTTGAGCATTCCTAAACATAAAACTATAAAATTCGAACATTCTCCCAAATATATGGGAATAACATTATTCAATCGGTTACCAGACCATTTCAAACAGATGAACACTGTAGCATTTAAAAAAGCAGTTAAAACATTGCTTCTTTCTAAGGCCTACTATAGTATTGGCGAATTTCTCTGGGACCATCTCGACTGAATGGATTCATGCAGCTTTGGCATGATATATTCAATTTTTATAACTACAATTGTTTTAATTTTTGTAATTCTGACTTATTTGTATAAATTTTTATTGTATTATTTTTATCTACTGATCTACAATTTTATCGTTTGATGTGATTTTTATGTGCTTAATACTGACCTATCCTATACGTTTATCAACGTCTTTGATCATTCCCATTTTGATTTCAATGTAAGAGCCACCGGTAGACAGCTGTTTCAGCCTATTGGGCATCGTCAGTACCTGGCAGGCGGTCCTCGATTGAAGACAAAATGAGAAAAAACCAAGAAACTACTTGATAAAAATAGCTGCGTGAACGCAAGCGAAACATAAGTGGAACCACCTATTGGTGTGACATCCAAGTCAACTTGCCAAGTTTTAATGTCAGTGTTGGTGGTTCGACCAATCAACCGACAACTGCGGTAGCAGAAATTTGGGAAGCTAACGTGGAATGCCATCGGAAAACGAATCCACATGTTTCTAGAAATGATATGAAATCTAGAAAGATTAACGCAGTCAAGCTGCTGGAAAATAATTCCATGAAAATCAAAAATAAATATATAAGTACTTTTTGATCATTCCCATATCGATTTCAATTCAAGAGCCACCGGTAGGTGGTTCCACTTATGTTTCGCTTGCGTTTACGCAGCTATTTTTATCAAGTACTTTCTTGGTTTTTTCTCATTTTGTCTTCAATCGAGGACCGCCTGCCCGGTACTGACGATGCCCAATAGGCTGAAACAGCTGTCTACCGGTGGCTCTTGAATTGAAATCAAAATGGGAATGATCAAAAAGTACTTATATATATATAAATATAATATATATATATATATATATATATATATATATATATATATATATATATATATATATATATATATATATATATATATATTCTATATGAATTATGAAAAATTACAATACATGATATAAGCCAGTTACAAATGAAAGAAAAAAAAATTGTAAAAACAGTACACGATAGAGTGGAAAAATGAAATAGTATCAATAATCTAAAGAGTGTCAATATCTGCTGTGAACTGAACCATCTAATGCATTGTATGTTAAAACTGTATCATGCAGAATTAATGCCTATACTTTAGTGTTGTCTGGAAACTTGGTCTTCCTTGTCTCGAACTCAATCTTTATATCAATAGTTGATGATTTTGTTGCATTCGGTTGATGGGAGCAATCGATGACGAATAGTGGATTCTCTCTAAATTGTCCAATGTCCATCAGAGGTTCACTCATATCTTTATCATAATAACTCCGCTGGAAACTCTCAAAAGCATAATAAGCAGGAGCATCAAGTTTTTTATCGAAATTCAAATTCCAACGCTCATATAGAAGAACTTCAGAATTCAAGTATACTTGAATACTATTGATATCAGCAGTTGTGAATTTTGTAATAACCTGTGTTCTATCCTCTGATGTGGTAGTACTTTGGAATGCGATGATGACAAAACGAGGAGTTTCCAGAGCGTTAGTTGTTTTGATGTCCCATATGTCTGAAGAAGTCCCACGTAATGATGGTAGTTCATAGAGGTCCCACATACGATAAGCCAACTTGATTTTGGCATTCAGACCGCTTTTGTTTATTCTACTCAAAAGTTTGAGCTTGTGTTTATCGTCTGGTACAATGTGTCTTATTTTCCATTCGATTTTATTTATTTCCAAATCAGCATCAACCTCACCTATATATGAGTTTTTGAATGATCGGACGATAATCAAAATCAATTCCTGTTTAGCATTCAAGATACTTTTGTTGTAATCTTCAGCAAAACCCATCAAATATTTCAGTGGTAGTTTTCCACTAAAAACATGACCGTTTGTATCCAAGATATCTTGTTTCAATTGTGAAAGTCCCCAGCCAGATGTCAATAATGTGTTAGCATGTGATTGTCCAAATGATATCATGGTTTTCATTGTAGATGTTATCCCAGGTTTTCTAACAACAGCTACTTGTTCACCACCCATTTCGTAACGAATTTCATCAAAGAGAAATGCAATTGCATTATTCGAGAGATAGCATGTTTTCGCTACATCTTTCGGGGTAAATTTACTCTATGTAAATGAAGCTCTCGGCAATATCTAGAATAACATCTTGATTATTGATTGCAATTCTAATTTCATCCGAATTCCTGAATAGCGGTGATCCGTAGGGCTTATATGTGTGCTCATGTAAACTTACGAGAGAATGATCGAGCACTGGTTCATCGAATATATTCAACTTTTCACTGTTTGTTTCGAGCACCATTGTTATTTTCTCACTTTCAATCCAATGGATTTCAAAAATTTAAGATCACTCACAGACAGAGCGTTATGTGCTAACTGTTCAGCATACACATATACATACACATATACATGAGCTTCTTTTCATGCACACTTTTCTTTTTATGCACACTTTTCTTTTTGATAGTGCAGCTCGTTTTGGTTTGGGATTGTTCAATACGATTTTGTCTATTGTAAATGAAACCCATAACAATAGTAATTCGATTTTCTTCAATTCCAAAATAATGAAAATCTCTTTTTCACTTCCAAAATCGATAAGGTTATTTTTTTCATCCAAAATACGCACTGTAATGTTGTGAATCAATTGACGACCTTCTAGACTGACAGGCATATATATAATACTGTGTGGTTTTTTAGTAAGATTGTATCCAGATTCGACATCAATATCGAATGAGAAAAGAATGTGGGATTCTTCACCAATTATATATGAACCAGATATTATATTGCAATCTAAGCGGATAAGTCTCACAGTTGTGATGTTTATTGGTAATGAGGTTTCATATATCTGATTTGGTGGAAATATGTCATGAGCGAATCCCATCTTTTCTGCTATAGAATTTGGATGTGTCGGATCAATTTCATATTTGGATCGCATTTCACATTTGAATGTATTATTATTGGCATGTAGATAGATAATATCATCTGCAACGATATCAATTGGTTTTTTATCATGAAACAATCTGAACATGATGTGTTCCTGTATGACAGCATTGATCTCTTCTATTTCGTAAGCACCACATGGAATTTCAATTGTAAACTTTTGGATTATCGATGACTTGTCATTACTGATTCTGAAACTCTCTGAATTATTAGCTTCAGTTATATTATTGATTGTATTGCATCCATAAAATCTCGAAAGTCCTAATCCATAACGGCTGTTCCTATCCAATTCAATTGGTGGAAAAAAATCCGCACTCAAAGACACTTGTCCCGACAGCTTGTAGCTCGAACTTTCGTGACATGACTGATGAATATTTTGAAACACATTTCAATTTATTGTTGTACACAGCAACAGCACATTTGAGTCAATTTACACTTTTTGGAAGGTGTTGTATTGTAATAAGTATCATTTTTATTGATACCGATATTCACATCCTCTATATTACAAATACAACACATAGATTTTCGAGGTAAAGGACCATCATTAGCATCTGAATCTGAATTTTCATCGGGGTGGTGTTCATAACAATATCTATGTTTCATTATATCGATGTCATCTTGTAGATGTTTGGGTAACTTTTCCCAAACATATGCAATCTCATGTGCAACACATGCAAATATCACTTCCTTGGGCATATTTGCAAGCATCACTTTATCCATTTTTTTCAAGGTACCATATTTTGAAAACATTCTAAGTGGAAACCCCATTCCCTTGATAGCCTCCCGATCCAGTTTTGTTGTTGTATCCATTTTTTATTTGGAAAATTATTCAGAGAGAAACTGTAAGCACAAGTGACCACAGAGAACTGTATTGAATTTATGTTGACGATCAAAAGTTATATTTGATTTTTACATTCGAACATTTTCGAAAGAATCGAGTCAATTTCAGTGGTGGGGGTAGATCTCCAAAACTATCGAAATATGTGACTTCTTTCCCGCATTTTTTAAATGCCACCCAATGTGTTCCTGGTCCACTTATTCCATCTAAATTAACAATAGCTGTCTCGTTTTGTCTTGGACCTGAAGAGGGTAATCTGTCACGCATAAAAACTTCACGAAAATGTGGAATTTTCATTTTTTTTTGCATAATAACTGAGATCGAGATCAGTGAGAGGCCTCTGAGGTAGGGGTTCAATTAGTTTTTTGTTTTGTTTGTGGCTTTGTATGATTTTAAATATAGTCCTAAACCTTTACGGTATGGTTTGAGGTATATTCCACTTCCGCGTTCACCCAATGCTACAGCCTCCATGGTTTTATTGTGGCGATTGGCTTCCATTAAAGCCGCTCTGCTGGCTTTTGCCGAATTCACGGCCTTGGTAATACCAGCAGCGGCTTCTGCCAAACTCCCTATTGCGGATAGTCCAGCAAAAATTGGTATCAATGGCAAAAGTCCACCGATATTGGGAACAGGAATTATGCGTGGTGTGCGGATTTTCTTCTTTCCACCGGCAGCTTTGAGGTATTTACGTGCCGCCTGCAATGCCACAGTGATAGCTTTTTTGCTATTATTCGTCACAAATTGATTCCACCAGCTTTCTTCAATACATTTCGCATTTTATGGACTATCCCAGCACCAAATGCAACTTTTCTAATTTTATTTTTCTTCGTTTGTTTCCTCTTACATTTTTTCTTATTGGTACTACAACCCATGCCCATATGTCTTTTTGTTTTCATAATGTTATTGACAAGTAATGCAGCTGCTCTTTCCTCAATACTCGCGTCCTTCGATTTAACCCTATCCCAAGCGCTGTATTCAAGTTCTTTGTCGGCTAAATGTCTTGCTGCAAGATCGGATGGATGCTTAGAATATCGAATATCGTGTTTTTTGCATTCAATATCTAATTTATTGATTCCAGGATCGTTGCGAGCTAAAAGTTGTTTCAATTTTGTACCCGGTCTACAGTATTGATAACCTCCGGGTAGATGTAATTCGAAAGGAAGTTTGTTTATTAAATCATTAACAAAACCACAACCTCTTTTGATTCTACGATCACTTTCAATACGTCCGTATCGTTTGATGGTACACATTGAAATGAATAAGCTAATAACATTTATATAGTCGCCAACCACGGCACGATGCGCATTGTGAAACAGAAAGAAAAGTTTGCTGTAGATAATCTAGATGAGAAATTTGGGTGTGGATTGAATGGACAAAGGGTATTCAGACATGGTCCACTACTTCCATCATCAGTTCGAGGACTCATTATAGGACCTTCAAATTGTGGGAAGACGAATGCAATGATATCACTATTAACACATCCACAAGGACTGAGATGTAGAAATGTGTATCTCTATTCAAAATCACTCAATCAACCTAAATATTAGTACTTGCGAAATGTTTTGGAACCTATAAGAGGATTAGGTTTTATACATTTACCAATAATGCAGAAATAGTGGAACCCTCCGACGCTAAGCCTAATTCTATTTTCATTTTTGATGATGTGATATGTGAAAAGCAGAATATTATTAGATCATATTTCTGTATGGGACGTCATAAGGATGTTGATTGTTTTTATCTAGCACAGACATATTCACGGGTACCCAAACAATTAGTGCGTGACAATACCAATTTCATTATAATGTTCAAACAAGATGAGACGAATTTACACCACATTTATTCAGATCATGTTACACCCGATGTAACATTCAAACAATTCCAATTGATGTGTGTTAAATGCTGGGAGGACCAATATGGATTTCTAGTCATTGATAAGGACAGAAAAATAGATGAAGGTAGATATCGCAAAGGATTCGATAGTTTTATATATCCATGATCTTATTATTCAAACTTATTCAATCACTGAATATTTTAGAGGTCACTTCATCAGTGAATTGAGCTATAATTCAAAAAGAGCATTATGAATACGAAAAATGATTCTGAAAATAGTGAAATAAATTTGAAACGTCTACTAGTAGAGACAACAGAAGCTGTGAGGCTGAAATTCAACTCTATCAAGAATGATAATATTGAAAATCGTACAACACTTGAGAAATTGTATGAGCCCATAACGAAACCATTGAATGTTTTATCATCAAACGCTACTTCGAAATCATCAATGTTATCGTCAACCCATGGAAATGTTCAATCTTCTTCAAATTATCCCATGAGTACTCCAGTAGGAAGAAAACAATCTTTTGGTAGTGTATCATCTGTGAATAGTGACACGAGCACACTTCAAGACGATATGAGAACAACTCTATTCGAAACACCATCATCGTTCCACATCGATTCCTCGGAACATGACTCCTCACCTAATATGAATGAAAGTCGTGAAGATGTTTTGGCGAAACATTTGAATAATGTAAAATCTAGAAATCCAGCATATGATGGAACATTTGGTGTACGTATGGATCCTTTTACATAAAAGCTGAAAATGGGAAGTCTAGTGGTACATTTCAAAGATGGAAACATTTCATTTTAGAATGCTAATGAAGTGAAAAAATATGAATGCGCAGGTACTTCAGACTTGTATGATATGATTTCTTTGAAGAATCCGCAAGATGTTGATAATGAAGAAACTCGTCAAGTATATTCCAAAATATTGAAAATAACGAATGCTCCATATAAACAATATCATCTGAAGAATGGTTTCAAAAACACAAATTCTGAAAAATTTCGTGAAGTTATCAAACCTCTATTAGACTCACGACAATATCCAATAAGAAGTAGAATTGGTGGAGCACTCAAACGAAAGAAAATGGAGAAAACATATAATTCTAAACCTGTGAATTATGTATACTGGAATTCACCGAAAGAGTTAGTTGCTCGTCTACGACTATTGGTAGCCTCAAAGTCAGCTGGGCATACTGGATATGACAATGAAATAATTTCAATAATTGAAGAATTACGTGAAGAAGGTATAATATATAGATATATTCTCAAGTAATGATCACTATCATATCATCATTCAATGCAGTAACATTATCAACTTTTCCCTTTAATCATTTTGAAATAGAATGACTAATAAATTAGTGATGTCAAACGACAAGTCGTTAATGAATTACATAGACCTGAAAGACGTAATTTTCATAGGAGAATAACCACCATCAAAGGTTTTGCAGATTTATGGCAAATAGATCTAGCTAAACTACAACCTTATGCAAAAAGTAATAAAGGATACCGATATATACTTGTAGTGATTGATTGTTACTCAAAATATTTGTGGACTGTAGCAGTTAAAGATAAAACAGGTAGTACAATAACTAATGCAATGAAATATGTATTGAAGGAAGCCAAGTTTTCCCCCAAACATATACAAAGCGATCAAGGGAAATAATTTTTCAATAGAAGCTTCTCATCTCTCATGCGAGAATATAATATCAATCATTATTCAACATTTAGCACAAAGAAGGCGGCTATAGCAGAAAGAGTGATTCGTACAATAAAGGCATGGCTCTACAAGGAATTTTCGATGAGAGGTCACCACAAATGGCTTGATATTCTTCCAATTATAACTAGTAGATATAACGATAAAGTTCATCGTACAATAGGTATGGCACCCATCAATGTTGATTCAACAACAAAATTGAAATTCAAAGGTATCAATGGAATTGGAGGAAAACAAAGTAACCCCAAATTCCAATTGAATGATATTGTACGTATAAGCAAGTACAAAAATATTTTTGGAAAGTCATACACTGCGAACTTCACCACGGAACTTTTCAAGATTGTTAAAATTAATAAAACCACCCCAACGACTTATAATCTTGAAGATATGAATGAACAACCGATTAGAGGATGTTTTCACGAAGAAGAGTTATTACGAACCGAGAATCCTGACGTATATCTGATTGAGAAGGTGTTGAAGAGGAGAAAAAATAAAATATTTGTTAAGTGGTTAGGCCTTCCTAGCGAACAAAATTCTTGGATTGATGAATCAAATATGGTTCAAATGTATCTACTATTGTATTTACGAATAAAGTAAATGTTTTGATTTCAATTATAAGTATGTGAATTGAAAAATATTGCAGCGGTAAACGTTGCCCCAGCCATTCGCAACGTTCTGTGTATACCAAACCAAATTAATTGTATACTCCATTCCCGCTTATATTTTTCAACTCACGATATTGAAAACACATTATCATTCCCAAAACTAATCGCCGTCACTTTGAAATGTAGTCTCCATTTCTTTTCGCCAATTATCTCTCACTGAAAATGCCGTCTTATAAAGTTGAGTCGACTCCTCAAGCTCTGCCTGAGCTTGCATTCTCGAACGTTGATTGAATTGATAATCTTTAACAATTTTTGAACGGAGTTTATCTGCATCCGTACACATTTTAGCCAATTCAACCTTCGCTAATGCAATATTAGCATCTAATGCTTGAAGAGTTTCCTTATTAGCATTAATAGCCCGCTCACTCTTTTCAAGTTCAGCAATAGCCATCTGCGCCTTCACAAGGCGGCATTTTGCTTTCTTATTCATTTCTCCAAACCGATGTAGAGGACTGAAAGAAGATAGCATTTATTTCTTTAGGTGAACCTTTTGGCTTCCTCTTCGATCTGTCACTTTTCGTTGTGAGTTTCTTCTCTCGCACAACACTTTTCGACTGTTTCTTTTCTCTGAAGTCAGTGACAATCGATGAAGATGTATTAGTAACCTTCCTCTTGATTGTTCTAGATTTCTTATCAACACCAAGAGGAAGGGTAGATGAAGGGTGTTTGAGTGGTGATGATTGCGAAACGATTGGATTTTCATCAACAATTCGCTCATTTGGTTCCGGCACATTTGCGAAGTTGACGAAGTCGTCAATATCAAAATCATTTATCGAATCTTGACTCGGTAAATGTAATACTGGAATATTTTCAAAATCAGTGTCGATATCAAAAAGTGGTGAACCATTTTCAGCAATCATCAACGGCATAGAGCTCATGGTAATGATTATTTAGGTCTGAGGAATGATATGTGATAGCAATAGAATGTGAATAGGAAAGGTGATGATGTTACTTCTTTTATAGAAGAAAATAAACTAACGCATGCTCTCTTCTATCAACTAGCCCACTCTTTCATTGACTAGCACATGCGCTCTTGCATGCACTCTTCCATCAACTAGCCCACTCTTTCATTGACTAGCACATGCGCTCTTTCACTAAACTGTTCACGCATGTGACGATCTTTGTCATTCAAGAGGAACATTTTGTTGCATGCATTTCAAAATGTGGGAAAATAACACAAATAGATTCAAAATAATATATTTATTAATAACAGAAGACAATGACATTAATTAAACAAAAAAAAATTAAAAGTGTTGATGTGTCTCTGTCGTTGTAGAATGTTCTTTGATTCTTGACCTCAATATTTGTTGATCATGTGTCAGACAGCAACATTGAAGGAAATGAATTCTCCTATTGGGGTAGAGTTGACCAACCTTCTCACACAGATCCCAAGTACTTCTACATGAAGTGCATACATGATTCCAACAATTCGTTGTGTATGTATCACAACGCAAACAACGTAGCAGCGGAGCTGGAATAGCAACACAGGTAGCACAAATATTTCTACAAATACCCATATTATTGGATATTATAGGTTCGGAACACTTCAGGCACAACAGGTAACTGTTGCTGACGATATTCTATTTTTGGCCGCTTCGGTGGATGAGATGGAGGCGACAGCTGAATCCGCGACGTACAATCATTGCACATACCAGTGCAAGGAATAATTGTTTCCTTAGGTCTACTTATTCGGCAAAAGTAGCACACAATAGCCCCCACTATCATCATTGGGTAGACACACACTTTTGGTTTTTCATCCCACTCTTTTGGAAACGGCATTTTACTAATTCGAATAGGAACATCAAGAGATGACTTATAGAAACTCTGACTGCTCTCTCCTATACTGACATTCTCTATTTATACAAATTAACATCATGTGAAAATATAGAGGGGAAACTTATCCTTCTCTCCCACTCAAAACGAGTCAAGTGGTAGGTGGGAGTCGTACCACTTCCACTTCCTATTCAATCATATAAGTCGACTTACCATCCTGAAGTTCATTCATTCACTCTACAACTGTGAGCAAACAAGTGTGAGCAAACAACAAGATGAATTCTGGAAAAATAGCTGCTGCATTGAATAACATATCTGCTATTGATGAAAATAATTGGATAGACGAGTCAGATGATGAGGATGTCAACATTCCACTAGAGGAAGTGATAGTTGAAGAAGAAGATATTGGAGTCGATGAAGACGTGATAGATGAAGTTGAAAATGAGGCCAATGAAAATGATGACGTGGTGGATTTGAGGGGGTTGTGGATGGAGAAGAAGACGATGAAGGGATTGTAGCTGACTCTACTGAAGGAGATGGTGCTTTGAGGATCGGTATGCGAATACTCAATGTCAGTGAGACATTAGAAGATCCATTGGACTTATATTGTGCAATGGATGTATACGTGTTGATCAGCACAATTGATGGTGGTAACAAGAAACTATGTTGGTGCTGTTTTCGTTTTTATTCACACAGAAATAACAATGGAGGGTGGTATCATCATGTCAACACCCACAACAGTGTCTCTATTATGGAAATGGGTTAGAATTGGTGTGATGCTTGCGAGAGGCCCCTAACAAACTTCACCCGAGTGTCGACATGCATTATATGTAACAACGTCAAACCTGTGGCACAATAACCGTGGACCTACTGGTCAAAAAAAACAACAGCCCTTTTCGGGGCTACATAATTCACACAAACAATAGTAGTAGAATTCACAGATTATGTGACAAATGACTACTTTGACTAAAAAAGTCGAAGTTAGAATTTTGTTAATCATTGAATATCTGTGCATATGATGAGTACTTCTTTGACTGAAAAGTATGAGTTGGGATATATATATATATATATATATATATATATATATATATATATATATATATATATATATATATATATATATATATATATATATATATATATGATGATAAGTACTACAGAGTGGGATGATGATACTTTCACGTAAGTTTTGACTATAATGTTAATCTATTTCTGTTTGAAAGTATAATGATAGCTCTGAATATGGTTGTTTGTTGCCTTTAATTCTAGCCCTGAAAAGGGCTGTTTTTTTCCTATTAATCCATACAATGGTATGAACTAGCGCTCCTCATCATCAGAAACAATGATGATGGTGTCATCATCTGAATCATCTGTATCTGATGATATGATGAATATGAGGACGACGACATAAGTCCTCATATTCATCTGAATCAGATGATATACTAATTATATCATCCGCATGATCGTGTAGCTTCTCTCGATCGTCTAACTCTACATCTACTTCCTCTTGCATACGTTCATCTACGCGTTCTGGGAAATTATCAGAAGGATCATAGATGCGTTGCAGAAATTCTGCGAAGCTTATATTGGAATGAGTAAGTGTTGAATCTATTTCATGTTCCTGAATGGGTCCTGTACTTGATATAGAATATTCTGGTACACTCATCGGTTCGGTAGTGGAATCAGCACTCGACATTGTGAAAGAATGATGTAGAACTGGGATTGATGCTATATTTATATCAAAAAAAATTGGAGGGGTGAAGTGTGAATGTAAAACAATTTATTGTTTGTAATTCGAAAGCAACAAAAATGACAATCTTCATGGAACTCTGAGTGATAATTAAGAAAAAACTGATAAGAGAGAGGGAAAAGACACTGCCTCAACCTCGCAGTGTCCTGTGTACACCAACCAACAGTATGTGTACTCCTAGGAAAGGATTACGGATTGATTAGGGGGTTGATTAGGGGTAAGGGATTCATTCTATTATGATAGGAGATGGTGGAGGACTATCCTCGATGAGGATAGGCGGGTCAGGAGGATCTTCCTCATCGGACTCGTCGGACTCGTAGGAGTCGTCCCACTCATCGAGCTCGTCATCTCCGTGCCAGTTCCAGAACTCATGATGATCCTCAGCTGATTGGGAAGGATCCGGGTACTCACTGTCCGAAAGGTCTGCTTGGTCGGTCCCGGTGACGTGTAACACTTGCATCCTGTAATCATGATCCGGGAAGTCGGGCTCAAGCGAGTGAGGTGATGTGGTGGAAGTAACAAATCTTTCCTGATAGTTCTCCCAGTAATTAAACTGATACCCCGGGTAGCTGTATGGTACGCTAGTTGAATCAGGTTCCATCTCGAAGCTAGGTGATCAACTGAATGTTTCATCAGATGATTCCTACTTTTATACTTTTGAAAGGGAGTGGGGGGAGTGAGGAGAATAGAGGATTGAGTGGGAATGAATTGCAGAATGACATGAGCTATATTCAATGAAAGAGATAATTGAATGAATAAGATACAATATGAATTATATAAAATTATACTTATTGATTTCATTGTGAAACATGTCTTTTAGAACTAATAAGGGAGAGGGAGGAAGACACTGCCCCAAACCTCGCAGTGCCTTGTGTACACCAACCAAAAAGTGTGTACTCCGTGGAAGGAAAGGAAAGGAAAGGAAAGGAAAGGAAAGGAAAGGAAAGGAAAGGAAAGGAAAGGAAAGGAAAGGAAAGGAAAGGAAAGGAAAGGAAAGGAAAGGAAAGGAAAGGAAAGGAAAGGAAAGGAAAGGAAAGGAAAGGAAAGGAAAGGAAAGGAAAGGAAAGGAAAGGAAAGGAAAGGAAAGGAAAGGAAAGGAAAGGGAAAGGAAAGGAAAGGAAAGGAAAGGAAAGGAAAGGAAAGGAAAGGAAAGGAAAGGAAAGGAAAGGAAAGGAAAGGAAAGGAAAGGAAAGGAAAGGAAAGGAAAGGAAAGGAAAGGAAAGGAAAGGAAAGGAAAGGAAAGGAAAGGAAAGGAAAGGAAAGGAAAGGAAAGGAAAGGAAAGGAAAGGAAAGGAAAGGAAAGGAAAGGAAAGGAAAGGAAAGGAAAGGAAAGGAAAGGAAAGGAAAGGGAAAGGAAAGGAAAGGAAAGGAAAGGAAAGGAAAGGAAAAAGGAAAGGAAAGGAGGAAAGGAAAAAGGAGAAATGGATTACATATCGTCATCAGAATTGAGTTCATTCTCAACTCTGCGTAAGAAAGCCAGCCGCATCAACCACTGGGCAGCAGCTTCTGTCCGACCTTTGCCCATCGTCAGTGCTTGTAACATGAAGCACTTGAATCCGGGAATCAATGCTCCAAAACGTTGAAGGACCTCTATGTGGCTCTGTAGTGGAATCGACTTACATGTCCACGTCCGAATCGTCGTCGTTGTCGTTGTCACTCCTGTAGTCAGGAGCTCTAGGTTCTGACAAAGGTTTCAACTGGGATCCGGTCGTGGAATCAGCTTCCTGAGTTGTTGACATGCTGGCGATAGCTACTCAACTGAATATTACATTGGGGAACTCCTACATTTATACTCTTCAAATGGAGAGGGTGGGAGTGGCGGGTAGGTAGGTGTTATGCAATGTTGTATGTAAAAATGAATAATATGAAATATACTTATTGATTTCATTATGAAACATGTCTTTTCTTTTTTAATTTTCTTCCTAAGAGATTATTTACAAGAGATTAAATTGATGTGAGGTATTTGTCTGGAAGAATTTGGAATTGAAATAAAAAATGAAAATAATAATAAGACGGAGTGAAGAAAAATGCTCCAACCATCGCATTGTTCAATGTGTACCAAACCAAAACAATGTACACCCTTCATTTCACTTCTTTCTTTATTTTTCTAAAATTACAAATATAAATTTAAAACTATCATAATTTAATAATCCTAATCAACCTAAAACTAATCTTTCATTTTCACTTAATTTACGGAAAAGTCTTGACAAACTCCACTAACTTTTTATACGTCTCTATCGAAGAGGTCTCTGCTCTACACCTTTCCTCCAGAGATGCATACTTCCGATCTAGTTCGGCCATTTTTTCCGCTAATTGTCTCCGTTGGTCAACAATTTCAGACTTTTCGCGGTTCATGTTAACCAACGCGGCCTCGCTTGATCGGGCTGCATGTTCTGCTTCCTTACATCTCTGTAGGAAACCGCTCAACATCTCACTGACCTCTCCGATAGGTTGTCGCACTTGTGGCACCAACACTTGGGGAATCGCCGGTGTTGCTGGCAGCGGTGATAGCGGCACCGCCAATGAGGTCAATACAACGCACTCCGGAGAAGGCGCCCTAGGTGTTTCCACTGCTGGTGCTGCTGCGGGCGGCGTGGAGGGCCTTAAACTCTTACGAGTGGTCGACCAACTACCTGCATAAGGATTATTCTTATTGCAAGTAGCTCGGTACTTCTCAATAGGACCAAGCCTCGCTGCAGGTCGTTGACAAACCTTCTTCACAACCCTGACTTCCTCCTCCTCCTCGAACAAGTCAGGGCTGACAGATCGGGCCCTAACTCACGAAGTTGCTGCCTTCTCCTGCTCGTTCATAGGCATGATGGATGCCACCGCATCGTTTAACTCCTGGGTGTTGGATGCCATTCTGAAAATGTAAAATAATACAAAGTTAGTTGATATAAAAAAAAAGAAATAACATTGTTAACTTACTCAAAATTCTGCTTCTTCACCGGACTGGAGTGGACTGAGCTGGAGTGGACTGGACTGCTCTGTTTGACTTGAGTCGTCGTACTGATTGTTGAGAAGCGTGCTCCTCGGGTATCAACATCGTTGGGAGTGGAGGGAATGAGGTGGGGGCGTACATGCGCAATGGTGTGAATGGGGTGGAACGAGCAATGGTGGGAAGTGGGCGGGGCTAGCAATGGTGGAAAGAAAGCGGGCCGCGCTCCGCACGGCCTCCGGCCTGATTCGCTACGCTCGTGCCGGCGCGAGCGTAGTGTGCCCCCCCCCACACCCCTGGGAGTGTGTGGGGGGGCCACACACACCCCGTAAAAGCTGAGCATTGGATCATTTGGGAATTCATCCTTGAAATTGCCCAGAACTGACTTTGTCACTGGGATATTGAATTGGTTTCCCATTTTAAAATTAGATGTATCGAACTTATTTATATTATTTTGAAAAATTCATAGAAATTGTCAGTATTCACTTTGAGAATGAGGGAGTCGGTATCAGTGTAGAGTAAGGACGCATCTTCTCGAAACTGTTGTTTGATACATCCATAAAAAAAATCATTCATAACTGTTTTAGATAATTCCAGAATGGAAAATCCCAAATACAATGGTTTATCATAATGAACTTTTCCATTGTTTTCCCATAGACTGCATTATTCATTAGTTTGTAGAAATCTTTTTCAGATTTGTTATTAGACCGATTACGCATTTCAGTATTCAAATCTATATAGGGCTTCATCCAACATGATTGCTTGAACCTCAATACTCTATGTGTGTTCATCACTATCAAATTACATTATGAATGAGCAGCAGGGTACCTTTTTTTTTCCTGTGAGATGACAATGATTCCTCACTTTAACTTCACCATCATTGAATTGTTTAGAACAAATGCCATAATTTGTGGCAGAAGCAAACTGTTCCTCTTCCTCAGGAGTTTGTGCATCCATAGGAATAGGAAACCTGAGATGATTTTCATAAATATTTTTCAAATCATCTTCGATTTTGCTAACGAATTTCTGGGCTGCATCCACACCCCTATACGAAACAAATTTTGATAAATCATCATTGTATGAACATTTAATCGAATAAGCAGATGAATAATGCTCATGTTTGAATGTCTTGATCGAGTACGAGTATTCAGGATTTGGTTTAGTGGTTTGAATCGGCTTGAGTACTGTTTCAAAATCGGCATACACTACAAAAGGTACCTTCATTTGTTTCTCAAAGTTTTCAAAAGTTAGTATATTTTCTGGCACCATTTTCCCATATTTATTGACTTTGAAATTGGTTGATGGTGTTGTAGTACTCAAGTGATTACAATCATTTATCTTATGACGTAATAGTAATTGTTCATTAGAAAAATATAATAAACAGCCATCACAAAAATATTTCTTATGTTCATGAGCCGATAATTGGCTTGAAACTAATCTTGAAAGATCTTTGATCCAACAATAATGACTATTACCAAAATCATCAGTGATAAGTAACAAATTGACATGTCTCCTAAGTCTTCTCTGAGAGTAACGTAATGGTCCAATTATTTCATACATTATTTTACCATTCTCGAATTTACTTTCTAAACCGTACACATTAACTAAAATATCATTCTTGTCTTCAAATTCCACAATATCCTCCAAATTTACCGGAAAATTCATACCTGTTACATCTATGACTGTGTTGAAATGTGAATATGATGAAACTTCTGACCTTCTATCGATTGCAGGATGTAGTGCTGAAGTGATAGCCCATGCAAAACAATGCTGATCTTCATTACAGACATTAACCACGGCCTTCCTACGCTCGATACATTCAGGCAGCTTCACATATGAACATACACTGAGCAGGCTGTATTTATTGATGTTCACCTCCAGAAATATGATTTTTTCACAAGTCCAAACTTAAATATAAATCAGAATTACTGATTCATCCAATTAAAACGTGGTAGAAATGCTTACCTGAATCACGTTCCTGGAATTCTGTAGTTTGAGCGATAATCCCATTTCGAGATCCATCAAATAATGAATTCAAATCAGTAGATTGGTCAACTGTTCTATTCTGACAGTTAAATGATTTGGTTTGCTTCAGGTCTTGTGTTTGCAGAATATAACTCCCAAATACTTCCATATTCACTTTGATGATTTTGTGAACCCTGATGGCTAATTCCAATAATTCTATACTTTTCTGCCTGATTTCATTAAAGAATAACATGTAATCGGTGGAAACAATGGAACTCTGCACCCTGTATGTAGCAATCCGACGCTTGAAGGCGCTCTTTATAATTTGAACACCATCACTCAATTGTGAGTGATGCATTATTCTTATGTTGCAGACTTCTATTGTGAGAATTCACTTGAGTCAATGGAATCATCACATTACAACAATTACATATGTACATAGGTGTTGCAGCGTCATCTAATCTCACCCGTTTCACTGATGGACCTCCTTGACAACTCTGGAGCTGATGACGACGAAGGTTGTCACTACGAGTGAAAGATTTACCACATTCACAAGGATACATTTTCTATGATATGTTCTCACTAACTCACTCGATGGAAACTGACATAACCAACACTCGCCCGCTTCTTAAATACCATAATCCACGTCACCTGCGCGTCACCGTCGAGAGTGAGGGTAGAGCCATGCGTTACGTCATAGCCATCGCCACATCGAGGGAGGTAAGGGCACATCGATGAATACGCATTACTCAGCCAGACGTCGTGGAGTGAACATCTTGCTCTCTTACCGTTGAACGGTTGCTGCTGCTGTGACGTCACACCACTATTAACTTGGTGGCCTCTCACCGATGGAGCATTCATTACTTAGAGGATCTTCGAAGTATGCAGACGTATGTTTGTATATAGACAAGCACATCATGAAACCCTGTACCGTGCATTCTCTCTCTCACACACACACACACAAAATCTCATATGAAAAAAAAATTTTGAACGATCTATGAACCAGACACTTCAAGGTCACATCGCCTTGACTTCACTAAACAACAAAAAAAAACAATTAATACGTCATAGTGGTGAGGGGAGACTTAGAACCGGAAAAAAAATTCTGAACGATCCATGCACCAGACACTTCAAGGTCACATCACCTTGACGTCATCAAACAACAACAAAAAAAGCAATTAATACGTCATGGTGGTGGGGGGAGGCTTAGAACCGGCTCAAATCTCCTACTACTTAATTTCTTTTAAAATTCTCACTGATATATTATCAATTCCTGTACTTTTTTTATTTTTTAGATTGTTAATTACTGCGTCAATTTCACATTCGTTAACGGGCATAAAGAAAAAAGTATTCGATTCAATTCCAGAAACCGTGCATACGGATGATCTATTGTCGCCAAAATGGTCTGCTAAGCTATTTTCTACTACTGAAGAGAAATAGTCCCCAAATATGTTCGCAACATGATCTCTGTCTGTGATTACTTTATGATTATAGTTGAGAGTAATATCTCTTTGGATTTGTTTTCTGTTCGTTTCTTTGTTAACTAGATTCCAAACTGTTTTATTTTTATTGTTAGAATTCTTAATTACATTTTCGTAAAAATTCAACTTTGAAGCTTTTATTAATGATTCATAGTCTTTCTTCGCTTTTTTGTATGCAGCACGAGAATCTTCGTTGCCTATATTTTTACATAACCAATGCATACTTTTTAAATCAAGACTGGCCTATTTCACTTCAGGAGTTATCCAGTTATGTTTGTTACTAGTGGACGATTTGTGTTTTTTGGTCGGACAACATTTATCGATAGCATCACTTATAATATTCATGAAGGTCAGAAAGCTCTCATCTATATCAATTTTGTTATATATTACATCAAAACTTGTAGCGCTCAAAATTCTCCTCAAATATATTTGTTCCAAATCATAAACAATAAAAAAAAATTAAAAAAACAACTCGTTACCTCGTAGGTCAATTACTTATTATTTGGACAATTGCCGCTAACCTTTAACCAGTGGAGAAGGGAGTGGTTCAATCAAACTTTTATAATGGGCGCCACATGATTTTTTTATTGTCCAAAAAAAATTTCTTAGAAGTTCATCACACTGAAATCATGAAACAATGGGATGGATCAGGCGAGTAATTGACAACAAGGATAGAGCAATATCTATTGTAGAAATACTAATAAACAACATATACCTGGTTATATGAGATTGAAAATAAAAGTTTATATTCTCACATCCAAAAGCAAAATCTCGAATATAATAGTTATCAGAGATCAACCGTCTTCTGTTATTGACTGCTTTTGTCTCCCGACCGTAGCTTAAGCTTAAGCGCAGGCGCATGTATAGGAGTATGAAGTGAAATTGAAAATCCTATCAACGAGGAAATCTCCGCTTTCCATAGAATATAAAAAAAAATAAAAAAAAAATGAGACGTATCGCATACAATAATGAATTGATAATACAATTAGAGAAATTTCCCGCTTATCACTAGGTACTTGCGTTCCAACTTGACAGGTCCTTTGGTGCCTATGGGATTCCAAAATACCAAACTTGCCAGTCACGTCAAAATTTCTATGCTTGGTCAGTAAAACCAAATTAGGCTAGGTAGACAAGGTCAGGATTTTCTGATTAGTTGACGAGTTTCAAAACCCAACCATAAAACCCTTCAGAAATAATAGAAATCGGTTATATTTCGTTAAATAAAAACATGAATTAATGAATATTATGTTATAGTCAAACTTCTGATTGTGTGTGCTTATTTATTCTAATTTTTCACCCTGTAACCTGGTGGCTATTGCACTAATGGTTTACTGACTCAAACTAAAACCTTCATTTTTATTATCTCCCGGTATATCTCAAACATTTGGCAAATGAAAACTGAATGCAAAATTATTCATCGATATCAAAAATAAAAAAAAAAATTGCAATTTTCCACCCCTAATTTATTATAATTCATTTCCCGACAACTAACTGTAGAGAAATCAGTCTCCCTCAAAATAGAAAAAAAATAAATAACATCACTATAAGTCATGATCGCAAAATTGATACTCCTTGTATAAAGTAAAATTAAAAAAAAAATAAATATCTCTCTGCTATCGAATTATTTCAATTTCAAATAATTCTAGTACAAAATAATTATTTAATCGACTGTACTAGTCTATCCTGAGTTCAAAAAGAAAATGAAGTCCACCATAGGTTTTGAAAGAGATAGTGTTAAAAACATAATTGATTTAATTTCGAAGCTCCAAATATATAGCATTGTTCAGATCAATAAAACTTATGAAAAATATCACGAATTGAATGTATACTAATTTTCAAATGAAATAAAGGAAAATAACAACTAATTAATGAAGTCATTCCTACCTTCAGAAAAGGGTTTTTGCTGCTGGTAAATCAATTTTAATTAGATTAATGTTCTTCTGACAAAACAAAGGTTTTCTGTGGAAAATAACTCGCCAATATTTTTCCCAAATTAGCTCTCTGGACTGGTAAAATCCTCTGAAATCGTGAAGAATCGCTTGAGTGACGAAAGTTCTGGAATTGCTCAAAAAACAGATCGAATAAAAACTGGAAATGAAATAAAAAAAAAACTTTTCGTACCATCCACAGGAACGTCTCTTCTCCTTCAAAACGGCCAGATACCGCTAGCAACAGATGTGAAGTGAAACTGCATGAGAAAAATAGAATTGCATGAAGTCTTAAACATCAAAAAAAACTGACACAACTCACCGATTCAGGGCCTCTGATCCTCATTAAAGGGTGTGATTGACCTCTAACAAATTCTCCAAAAACCAACAAGAGACAATAGAAGGTACTATAATCACTACTTAACTTTCGAAAAATGCTGATCCCCACTCTAGGGTAATAATGCCAATTACTTAACCACTTTCGAAAATTGGGCCCGATGTGTTTCTTTCAAAGATCACGAACAAAATGGCTCCTTTCGTCTCTTCACTTCCAAAAAAAAACAATAAGGAGAAACATCGGTAATCGATTTCAAAAATCGATAGTAGACAGTTCCTACAACAGCTGACAGGAAATAGTTGCGGAATTATTGTCCAGATGGCAATAGCAATAAATGAATGTATTTCTATAACAATTGTACAACTTCTGTTAATGAAGGTTTCATATAACAAAGTCAGCCTAATTATCCCACACAACAATGACTCACAATGAATAATAACCGTGGAAAAGAAGAATAAAACCAGTAAGGAAACGCCCTCAGAGAACAGAGGAAATTATCAGCGGAACTTGGCAATAGCGCTGGGTCCCTTAATGCAGGAAACTTTTCACCTTGATTACCTACGAATACCTGTTCTCGGCAGGAAATATGGACTGCTACTATTCTACCGTAGGTGGCCAAGGTAACTGATCAGCCCGTTGGAGTAACCAAAATTAGCATAACAATATTGGACAATAAAGAATAAATGCAACAATAATTAATAATATTCATATAGTGAGGATCAAATCGAGTTGAATTAGAGTATGAATTGGAATATATTCTACGCTATTGATTAAAAAAAAAACAACTGAAAATAAAATGTGTAACAAACTGGTTTTGAAAAATGTCGAGGAGAGTTGTTTCAAGTTATGCTCTGATACATCTCTATAAATAACATAAGATTGTTCAATAAGTTTAGATTTTTCTAATGGCATATTATAAGTAACTGTGAATACTTTGTGATCACTGAAACTACCTTCATAAACATTAGATTTGCAAAACATGTTCTCAACGTTTGTTAATATGTAATCGACTTTAGTAGATGAAGTTTTCCCTGACTGGTTGGTAAAAACTCTAGTAGGAGTCAAAAATGTCACTTGTAAATTGAAATTGAGTAGTAATTCATCTGATTTGATCTTTTCAGTAGTATTTTCTAGGTAATTGACATTCAAGTCGCCACAAACAAAGATATCATCAGCATAGCCTACACTATTTTCTAATATGCAAAATAATTTATTCATAAACGTATCAAAGTTACCGTTTGGAGATCTATAAATACTAAGTATACAAATCTTTCTGTCCTCTATAACTAGTTTTATCCCACTGCATTCGCAATGGATTTCTTCGAGCCATTTCCCAAAATTTAGGCTCCGCGATACATTGGATGATTTAACATAAATTGACGTTTCCCCATGTATATGAGATGAGCGACAAAATTTGGATACAATTTCATAACCAGGTATAGACATGAACTCAATATTTTCAATATCAAACTAGTATTCAATAATACTAATAATGTCCGGTTTCTCTACTGATGCGAGAACTTCCAATTTGTTAATTTTATTAGTCACTGACTGTGCATTCAATTGAAGTATTTTTAATGAATAGTTATTACTTTGTTTTTCCTCGGATAAAAACCCTGAGTTACCATCAGCAGAGATTTCGGATGCGGTATATGTAGCATATTGTTGATCACTGATCGTGAAAGGGACGTATAGATAAATTAGAGGGCCAGTTATCAGGATCCAGAAGTTCGTCCAAAGATAAATCGAAACTTCCTATTTTGAAACACCCCTTTTTGTATTTAGATTTCAGGTCAAAACAGTCAATGCTTTTATCTGGAAACGCTTCCCTCAAATATAGTTTAACATTTTCAAGGGTGGTGCACTGATCAAGACCACCAATCCAAATCCAATTTCTTTTTGGTGCAACTGGGAGTAGGTTGTTCGTTTGCCCTGTGTCATACGATTCAGGAGGAAAAGGTGACCCATCAATTTTTTTATTTATGTGTTTCTTGTAAGAGACTGATTTCCAATTGTAATCATTGGGGTTGCTGTCATGTTTAACTTCAAGATCGTCATTCAAGTGAATAATTTCACTGCACTTCACTAATGTTTTTTCTTGCAGCAGCTGAAATTCTTTGTTTTCTGTCTTGCTTGGGACATCCTGTATTTCCATAGAAACAACTGTGTCCGCCCATTTGCTTTCTTTTGATGTTTTTTTGCTACTTTTGTTTGTTTGCTGAGATAAGTTTTTATTTTCAGCTTTTTTTGTCGCACCAGTGGAATTAAATGAGTTAATTTCAAGAGATGCCTTGTCAGATAATGGATTTACCAATAAACGAAGTGAATTGCTTTCTAACAATGTTATTTTTTCTTTGAGAAGTGTTATGAGAGTTTCTTTATCACTGATAATTGTGTCCTTGTCCAAAAGTATCTGCCTTAGGAGCTTGTTCACCTCTTTCAAGTAATCCACTTCAGATAACCTGTGTATTTTGATCTGCTGCCTGGTATATTATGTTGTGAAACACATCACAACATACTTCAACTCGTTTTGCACAACTGTTGCACACTTTTTTCGGCCGCCATATTGGCCATACATGTTATATATATATATATAAAGCGAAGGGTAGTCTTGACTGACTAGTTGAGGAAAAATACGAAATATTGTTGGGTTGAAGAAAACTCTCTGTTATATGGTGGAGCTTTCGAGAATGTTTATTCCCTTCATAAATACATCTACAGGAAATTGAAAACATTGCACCAGAATTGTAAAACAAATAGATACAAAAATGTACTTACTAACTTGAGGTTATAGTAAAAAGTCAAACTTTGCAATGAGAAAAACAAAGTTAATACTTTCCATCATGTAGAAAAGTGTCGCACATTAAATTTATATGTTACAGAAAAAAAATACAGAACTTATTTTATTTAAACATTTAAAAGATTTAAAATTTTGAAAATTATTTCACTGGCCATGCATGGCACTTCTGGTAGCGTGGTGGCAACCATAAAGAAAGAGGAAACAGGAAATATTTGAAATTTGATAATTGGCATTATGATATCTGAAGTTTAAAAATTGACAGTAAAAAACAAAAACAGGATTACCAAAAGGCACAACAACAGCATTGTTGACACTAGCAAATTCAAAAGTATCTGTCAATTCAAAGTACTGTCAAGTACTCACAATTGAAGTGAATGACAGACTCAGCACTGCGTCCAAACCCACACACTATATGTTGCTTGGGGACCTGGGGGAATGAGTTCCAATTTCAAAATGTAATTAATAATGTTGCTGAGGTTGTTGATCTCAGTCTTTTTATTCATGTTGTTGGTATTCTTTCTGATGAAGAACACTTCTTTAAACAACCGTTTTTGTAAGTTGCTTTCAGTACACAAAACCCTAACTTCGGTATAGTTCATTGTGTGCTTTGTGTTCTGCAAGTGCACAGGTGGTTTTATTTGTATTATAATCACTTATATGTGATGTTATACGTCCTGATAAAATTCTAGATGTTTGACCAACATATGTCTTGTCACATGTATGACAAGGAATTTCATATACTACATTTGATTTTTCTGAAGTTTTTAACGGAGTTTTAATTTTGGAAAAAAGACTATTCGTAGTGATGACAATGTATTGAGCAAATTTAATATTATCACTCTTGATAACGTTCAGGAGTTTGGGTGTTCAGGACTGAAAATATGGTAATGTTTTGAAAAATAATATAAATATATAATATAAATTTGGATGTATATCTCCACTATTTGACAAATTTGAATTTTTATTATTTATGGGAGTAATTAAATTATTTGGAAATGTATTCACTGTGGAGAAGGAGCTGAAAAGTAGTTTGTTCAAAAGTTTATAAGGATATGAATTTTCAAGGAGAATACGTTTTAGTTCTTTGATACATTCATCTTTGAAAAGTGAATGTGTTAAATTGATCACTCTGCCCTTCATGGTAAGTGCTAAGTTTATTTTCATCTTCGTTGGATGGTAAGAGTGGTAGTTCAGTAACCTATTACTTGCACATAGTTTCCTATACCATCTTGCACGTAGAACATTATCTGGATTTCTGCATACACGCATATCTAAGAATGGTAAACTGTTGTTAACTGTTGATGCTCGTTGAAACTGTTAAAAGTTTTTGATGCTTCTTCAGTTCTCCCACGAGAAACAGATAGGATCAAATCGTCCGCGTAATGTTTAATAAAAGGATTATTAAAAGGGATTCTATTCTTTACATTCATAATCAGGTCATCTTATACAAAATTTACTAAAATGGGGGAAATGGTTGAACCCATTGGGGTACCAAAATTTTGTTTATAGAAAGTGTCAAAGTCAAAAATAAATTCTAAAATCGACTTGAAATTCGGAAAATCCCGCATACAATGTTGAGAGATGACATCCCAGTGGTTTTGTAAGCTATTAATTATTACATTCAAAGGCAAATTTGTAAAAAGTGAAACTACATCGAAACTCACTAAGACATAGTCTTCAGGAAGTTTATAATTATAAATGAAATTACTGAAGGAAATAGAATCTTTCACATAAAACTCGTTGTCAGTATTGTATGACATAGACAGAATATTGGCCAACCATTTAGCCAGTTTGCTATTAGGTGAATTTATTGATGACACAAGGGGTCTCATCGACAGTTCAGGTTTGTGTACTTCAGGCAAAGAGTGAAAGATTCTACTAGATAGAATCTTACTAGAATTTTACTAGATAGGAATCTAGTATTTTCTGACTGCATCCCCAACAATATTCCGTACTTCTCCTTAACTAGTCAGTCAAGACTACCCTTCGCATTATAACTTCTCGACATAGGGCTCTTCACGAACATCCGACTGCAGTTTGGTCTACAAACAGTTACACACTGGGAAAACATGGGCAAATACGAACACCAAGTTGCCGTCGATGAGAAACAGAAAACTGTTCTTGCTGAAATGTAGAAAGTACCACATATTTCCAAATCACGTAACCAATGGTATTGGCTACGTGACAACATTATTACACTACCGAGGAGGAACAACTGGATGATCCGTGCAGAGTTTCAATCACAGGTTGAGGAAAAATATTTTAAACTTAGAAATTAAAATCACCTTCTGTGAACTCATAAATTTAGAAAGAGGTTTAAATGACCTTAAGCGAATATTATCTGCCACGTTGCCGGCTACCACTTTTGAAGAATATGAACGAAGGTTTGCTATCAAATATAATACACTTTTTCATAAAATAAAATATAAAAACAGAAGTAAATTTGACAATCTTCAAAATAATGAATTCCTTTCAATTAAAATACAAGATAAATGGATAAAGAATCTCACAAACGTTGAAATACCTTCAGATATTAAACGTTTTCTGGCTCTTGGTCCAAAATTTGGAATTTGTTCCTCAACTAAAGAAATTATACTTTCTAACCTTCTTGCTGATTTAGAAAATATACTTTTCAATATTGATAAAAACTTTCAAGATATCTATCTTGCTCAATGCAAACCTATCATTACAAATTTCCTCCATAAAAATTCAGATAATTATAATTTTTTTAAAAAAATTTTGATCAATACAAATTCTTTTTAAAATAACATCCTGAGATCTATATAGTAAGAAGTGACAAAGGCAATGTGACAGTTATAATGTTCAAAGAGGAATACTCTACTAAACGTTTTGAATTACTTAGTGATAACAAATATTATAAAAAGTTAAATTATAATCCAGTTAGCACCTTACAACAAAAAGCAAACAAAATAGTTTCTAGGATTGAGAAGGATAAAATGGTGCATGAAAATACAGACCATCTATAATGCAGTAAAATCTATGCCTTAGTGAGTTTCGATGTAGTTTCACTTTTTACAAATTTGCCTTTGAATGTAATAATTATTAGTTTACAAAACCACTTACAAAACATCAAGCATACAGCATTGTATGCTTGATTTTCCGAATTTTAAATCGATTTCAGAATATATTTTTGACTCCAATGTCCTAGTTTTTCAGGACACTTTCTATAAACAAATTTTTGGTACCCCAATGGGTTCAACTATTCCCCCCATTTTAGTAAATTTTGTATTAGATGACCTGATTATGAATGTAAAGGATAGAATCCCTTTTAGTATTCCTTTTATTGAACGTTACGTGAACAATTTGATCCTATCTGTTCTTCGTGGGAGAAATGAAGAAGCATTAACAACTTTTAACAGTTTCAACGAGCATCTGCAATTCACAGCTGAAGAGGAAGGTAATAACAATTTGCCATTCTTAAAAATGCGTGTATGCAGAAATCCAGATAATGTTTCACGTACAAGATGGTATAGGAAACCATGTGCAAGTAACAGGTTACTGAACTACCATCCTTACCATCCAACGAAGATGAAAGTAAACTTAGAACTTACCATGAAGAACAGAGTGATCAATTAACACATTCACTTTTTAAAGATGAATGTGTCAAAGAAATAAAAGGTTTGAATTGAAGGGGTTATATTTTTAGGAGTGATTAATTTTTTGGGAAAGAAAGTTTTTGGCTTTCTACTACTCCATCTGATACAAAAAAAAAGGGATGAGAGAATCTTCCAAAGAAAGGAAGGAAGTAATCAATTTGAAACTCTATATACATGAATGTGTAGATCATGCAAAGAAGTAACTTTCAGTCACAAACTGAAAGGAAGTCCTCCTGAAACAGCTACTTTCATATAAACATTGAATTACACGAAAGAAAATAATTCTTTCTATATGAACACTGAATTATACAGAAGATACTTTTCTCTACTCAGTTTGTATTTCAAACATTTGTTGTGGAATAAGGATCAGATATCATTCACATGAGTTCTACTTTGAATGAATGGTAATAAATTGTACTCACATAGAACACTGTCACCCTCACTGGTATACACCGATGTTTCGCCTTAAGACACTTGCCCTAAGGCTCTTCAGTACCAAATTGGATAACATTATAGAAAATACACACACTTCATTCATGAATTACGATTTTGAATGTCACGGAATAAGCTTGATCTGCTTATGTCATCGATGACATCGTAATGACATACATTCACCTATTTGATTCAATCCCAGCCAAGAGGAATCTTATTTGAATTGAGGGGGTTATATTTTTAGGAGTGAATAATTTTTTCTGAAAGAAAGTTTTTGGCTTTCTACTACTCCATCTGATACAAAAAAAAGGATGAGAGAATCTTCCAAAGAAAGGAAGGAAGTAATCAATTTGAAACTCTATACATGAATGTGTAGATCATGCAAAGAAGTAACTTTCAGTCACAAACTGAAAGAAAGTCCTCCTGAAACAGCTACTTTCATATAAACATTGAATTACACGAAAGAAAATAATTCTTTCGAAACAAATACTTCTATATGAACACTGAATTATACAGAAGATACTTTTCTCTACTCAGTTTGTATTTCAAACATTTGTTGTGGAATAAGAATCAGATATCATTCACATGAGTTCTACTTTGAATGAATGGTAATAAATTGTACTCACATAGAACACTGTCACCCTCACTGGTATACACCGATGTTTCGCCTTAAGACACTTGCCCTAAGGCTCTTCAGTACCAAATTGGATAACATTATAGAAAATACACACACTTCATTCATGAATTACGATTTTGAATGTCACGGAATAAGCTTCCTTTCTTTGGAAGATTCTCTCATCCCTTTTTTTTGTATCAGATGGAGTAGTAGAAAGCCAAAAACTTTCTTTCCCAAAAAATGAAAGGTATTCTCCTAGAAAACTCATATCCTTATAAACTTTTGAACAAACTACTTTTCAGCTCCTTTTCCAGAGTGAATACTTTTCCAAATAATTTAATTTATCCCATAAATGATAAAAATTTGAATTTGTCAAATAGTGGAGATATACCTCCAAATTTATTTATTGAATGTTTAAATGAAATAAGAGCTGTATTTTTTCTCTGTAACTTAAAATTTAATGTGTGACACTTTTCTACACAATGAAAAGTATCAACTTTGTTTTTCTCATTGCAACGTTTGACTTTTTACTATAACCTCAAGTTAGTAAGTACATTTTTTATCTATTTGTTTTACAATTTTGCTGCAATGTTTTCAATTTCTTGTAGATTTCTTGATGAAGGGAATGAACATTCTCGAAAGCTCGACCATATAACAAAGAGTATTCTTTAAACAACAGCCCAGTATTTTTTGACTGCATCCCCAACAATATTCCGTATTTCTATAGATATATATATATATATATATATATATATATATATATATATATATATATATATATATATATTGTTATATAATATATCCTGGTATAATAGTGATTTGTGATTTATTTTGAAGTGAATTGTTTTAATTAATTTTTTATATTAATAAATGGGTTCCGAATTTACTTGTTATATTTTTTATTATTATTATATGTTTACTAAAATTTTGACAACCTGTACTTTAGGTGATACCCTATCCTAAAGGAAACTTCCTACCTTGTCTAGCTCAGCTCAGTCGGATTTATACAGCATGCAGCGCCCTCTCTCTCCACAGGTAGAGTTCTTGGAAAGATCTTTGATGTTTACCAAAATTTATTGTGCCAAATAAAATTTCAAATTGCTAAATAAATATAATATAAAATTTGAGAAAAAAACAGCATTGATATTAATCAACTTATCACTACCTAGAATCTGTGAAACATAACTTAATCTAAAATGAGTACAGATTACCACTCTATGGTAATGTTTGTTCTATGATTTCTAACCTTTATCATAGAATGACAGTTTTCTGTTTGTGAATAAACAGTGAATGACTGGAAAGTGACAAATATTGATTTATCGACAAAAACAATTTTCACAATGTTATGATTTGTAAATTAATGTTCGAAATGGTGAAATAATGTTTATTGAGTTTGTGATCACTGAATAATGAAAAAGTCTCTCCTGCCTCCTTATATCAGCAACATGTTTTGGAATGGTATATAGGTTTTATTTCACCTTAATATGATCTAGAAGCTGTGACTGGTCTAGTTGGATTTTCTAAAACTGGATATCCTGGTAAGTTTCAATTAGCTGCTTGTTCACACTAATTATCATTACTGGATTTTTATTTATTTTTAAATATTTTCACCTACTATTTTCAGATCAAATTCAATTTTCAAAAACTTAGCAAAATTTCAACGTGTTTCCTCTTCCAGTGTTCTTCATCGACTCCCTTCGCTTTCTCCATCAATAAACTCCTCATTTCCTTGGCAACCAATTCTCGAAAATTCTAGATCATGTCAACTTGTTATAATTTGTAACTTTTTGGCACTTTATACAAACTAACCTTAGTTTATTCACCATTTGGATAAACATACTTAATCTAATATCTAATATTAACAATTTTGATTGTCTTATGACAGTTCACATTTTCAATTTTACAATATTTATTTTTGAAATCAGGAATTTGCACATTTTATGAACTCTTTCCATTGACAATAACTTAGTAGGCTTGACAACATTTTAACTACATGGTTTTATCATATACTGAGTGTTGTTTTCAGTTACACTTTGATGTACTTACTACATATTGATTTAGATAATTTTGAATGAATTTGTAATGTTATTTTGTTTGCTGATATTGATCTAAATGGTTTATTAATTTGTTTTTGTGTTTCAGGCAATATATATGAATGGTGATTGATCATATTCAATCATGGATTGTGACATTTGAGCTTCAGTGAAACAAACTGATTGAGGAAAGATTACTTGTTGTTGATATATGTGCGTAACCATTATACTGAAAACAAACGATAAGAAATTTCTACTTAAGGTAAGGTATTTAATCTGTACTTCAAATGAACAACTTATGAGCTAATTAGGTTTTGTCAAAATTCCAATGAACAATACTTATATCATAACAATATATATATATATATATATATATATATATATATATATATATATATATATATATATATATATATATATATATATATATAGAAATGGAAGTTAATATCGGACATAGCACTCAAGAAAGCGGCAAACCATAGACACGTGTTTCGAGCTTTTGGCCCATCATCAGTATGGTGCAGCCAAGTGTAAGGATGGGCAACACTTGGTTACCAAAAGATAGAAATACAAATGCACGGAGCCACCAGCAGGAGCCAACCGCACATTTGTGGTTTCAGTTGATAGATCTTGTGTTCACAAGAAAACTATCAAAATCAGCACGGAGGCAGCTATAGCTACCTGTAGATGTATGTAGATGAATTGATTTGCTTTACCAGCAGATCATGTGCTAAATCACCACATTAATTATTATTCATACCACCCACATAAAATGAAAATGAAGATTAAAGACATCAAGCTATGACATCCAATTCACAAACAAGAAAGTTTAAATTTACTCAAACATAGTTTTATGAAAATTCCTATCCTCCCAAATCAATAAACAATATTCCTTTCAATTCCCAAGGAATCGGTGATTCGAGTGATAGAAATTCTGTGATACCCACATATCAGAGTGATACAAATAGCTTCCAAAATAATATAATTCTAATTTATAGATCTCTTCATTATATTGAAGAACTTACTAGTAAAACCCAGTAATATAGCTGTTAGAGTTCTATGGCATTTCTTATGGAAATACACATGGAAATTTGAGCAGGTCCATTCTGGACCTTTTTGGACTTCCAATCGAAACATTGTGGAACACCCAATTCAAAGTAGGTGCGGCGTAGTCGTCCCCACTTCCCCATTTTTACCGTCATCCAGTCGACCAAACAGGAGCTACCGCACGTACAGCGGGAAATTCAAATTCGTTGATTTATAATAAGAGAACTGGAACGGAAGTTCCAGTGCTTATCAGTGTTTGTTCAGATATAAAGCTCAATTATCGTTGGCGTTATCGCTGTTCGAGAGATAACGAGTTGTGTGTGCTTATGAGAACAATAATATTGAGTATATAGGGTGTCGTTCCCAGACAAATCAATAAAATGTTGAACAGGGTGTGAAGCTTCAGAGAATCAACATATTTCCTTGCGTTAAAGAAAAAAAACATGACTGACATCGCGGTATACAGTGTGTGTGTGCAGCGTTAAAGAAAAGAACATGTCTGCCAACGTTAGAAAAAAACATGACTACTATACAGGTATGTGTGTTTGCAGCGTTGAAGAGAAGTTGTCATAGAGGCATACAGGGTGTGCAGCTTCAAAGGAAAAAACATGGCTGCTAATGTAACGTGAAGATGGTGGTGACCAATATATGAATCAACAAAATTTCAGATCTATACGATTCATCGAAAAAAAAAACACTTACGGTTCATTAAAATTGTGATGGATTCGGATTGCTCATATCGAGCATATCGAATCTACAATAAAAATGACAAATGACCATTTCCGGTTTTCACTCCGGTCGTTCGATTTCGATAACTTTGACATCAATGGATTCGTTCCGATGTCAAAAAACATATTTGAACATTTGTAGAAGTGTAAGAGGCATAGGAGGCTAACTTTGTTATTAGTGAAGATGGGAGGTAGATGTGGGCACTCTAATATTAGAATTTTTACTGGAGAACATGAAAATTAAAAGCATAGGTTTGTATCCTGCATTTTATTCATTTGGTAGGTTCATATATACCACTTAGGTATATAAAATATCGACATTTTCGAGATTGCAGTTGAACTGACGTCCTTTGCAATGATGCCTTCAAAACACCGCAATAAAAAAGTCTACTGGCGTGGCAACGGGTGATCGCGGTGGCCAATGCCATACAGCCCTAAACGCGTAAACCAACGATCATGAAACATTTCGGAGAGTATGAAAATACACCACTTGAAAAAAAAATTATATCAATATGTGGCTGAAAATATGCATTTAAAAAACATAACGTCAACGTGTACAAGGTGTAGAAAAAAACATGACAGTTTAACAAGGCCCCAACGTTCAACGTGTGAATCCTCAATGTATACGGGGTATATCAAAATACATAATTAAAGACAAAACATGAAGGCAATGTGTACAGGGTGGCTCAATATACATCATTTAAAAAAAAAACATAACATCAATGTGTACAAGGTGTGGCAAAAATATGTTATTTGGAAAAAACACGGCGTCAATGTATACAGGGTGGCTCAAAATACATGATAAAAAACATAACGTTAATGTGTGGCAAAAATACATTATTTGGAAAAACATGACAGTTCAACGTGGGCTAACGTTTTGACATGCGATCCCTTTAAGTGTACAGGGTGTCTCAAAATACATAATTTAAAAAAATAACATAACGTCAATGTGTACAAAGTGTGACAAAAATACGTTATTTGTGAAAAAAAGGTGGTTGAACAAGGACTTAACGTTTCTGAGTGCGATCCCTCAATGTGTATAGGGTGGCTCAAAATATATCATTTGAGAAAAAAATATGGCGTCGAAGTGTACAGGTGTGACAAAAATACATTATTTGGGGAAAAACATGACAGTTCAACGGGTGCCCAGCGTTTTAACGCTAGATCCAACATGCCATTTATCATTGATTATGGTGACCAATACATGATTTAACAAAGTTTTGGATCTTTACGATTCATCGAAAAATAAATACTTCCGGTTCATAAACATTGGAATAGAAGCAAACTAATGAAGAATGATTGCCCATATCAAGGAGAAATCAAATTTACGATTGAATGGTCATTTCCGGTTTTCACTTCCGGTCATCCGATTTCTATAATTTTGGCATCAATGGATGTTACGAAAAAATAAGATACCCTTTGTCTATCGTGAAACCATGGAAAGTTGGTTTCTGAAGAAATAATCAACAATAAGGATCCAGTGTTTTGAACTACACCTTGAGACAACTACCCACAGTAACAACATATCCGTTAAGACGGATTCAATCTGAGATTTTCATTGAACATATTCGGTGTACATATGAGAAACGAACATGTTCAATATAAGCAACGTTGGGGAGAATATGAAAAGTGGAGTAGCATTGGATTGTGTAATACTATCATGTGTACTCATTTCAATTGTGAAAATTTGAATCTACATGTAATATAAAAGTTGATGAGTATATGAGCTGTTTAATTTTTTATGTCAGCATCACTGAATATAAGAGTTATAGAATATTCAGTAGCTAATTATATAAATGTGTACGATGAAGCATTCATTTATGTTATATAAACTCGCATGGAAATAAGTGTTTGCTAGGCAAGTTGACATCATCAGGAGTTGATGAAAAAAAATCATAGTTAGCGTGCGCAACATAAAGCGTTGGGAACACGGCACGACTAAAAACAGGAGATGATGACGATGACTGGGAGGGCCTAACATTTTAATGTGCGATCCAACATGCCAGAAGGACACTGAGCCGTATTTTTATTAACTAAGTTTACATCATCAAGAGGAGTTGAGCACATGTTGGTGAACATAACAGAAAAATTTACAGGGTGTCATTTGAGAAAGAAAATAATTGTATTTAGCGTTTCAACGTGTGATTTTTTTCGTATACAGTGTGGATTATTTTGAAGTGTACTATCATTTGTCATGCATGATTTTTAACCAAGTTGGTATCATCAGGAGATAATGAGTTGGCCGCATTTTAATGCGATAAAGCATTCATTTTTTGTTAGGAAAAACGCAGTGAAAATTTTCCAAAAATATAATGCTTCAATATAGTCATTTTTGACAATTTATTCGATCGAGATAAATGCATTTTTTAATCCTCCACTTCTTGCAAAAACCTATATGATTTGTTTCGTAACGCGTCACGGAAAATGATGCAGATTTGACACGAAAAAACGCTTCAAAAACATCAAAAACATAATGCGATATAGCTTTGATTTGATTGTCACGAGAAACATATGAAAAATATAAAATTTCAATGCGTTGTCTAATGCCATTTTGGACAATTCAATCGTTTCCAAAAAACGTTTTTTTAACGATATATATTTTTCAAGCATATACGAAAAGACTTACTGTTTGAAAAATGAAATTCCATGATTGAGAGAAAAGATTTTTATGATATGTAGTGAGGAATGTATGTAAAATTCTGTTGCGTCGATTTTCATGTGTGGAGAAGGTAGGTATATGACAAAGGCAGGTATGTGTCAGAGCACTTCTTGTCTGTGCTAGATTGAGAAAATTTTTCTGGATAATATATACAGAGCGGCAATTCGTTTGTTCGCTCGACCGTTCGTTAGTTCATGAGGAACGTATACAAGGCGTATTGAACACATATTCAACACTGTAAAAAGGTTACCTTGACAATGGATATAACTGACCTTCTGTTGATTTCATGCCATTGTTTTGACTTCAACTTCAGCCTTCTGTTTTTCTCTCCAAGGGTAAGGGATACAATATTCCCTAGACGACTACCAGTATCAGCAAAATGTGGAGAATGACCACATTCTGATGAAAGAATCCACCATTTTAAGATTAACTAATCTCCTAAATGGACATTCCTATCGTTATTCCATGAGTCCAAAAAAAAATTGGAATCTCTTACATGAACCTCAAATCTACTCTTGATTTGACTAGGTTGATTCATACATACATAAAAGAAGAAAAAAAATTCGTGAAACAAAAGAGAAAACTCTCATGATAGTGAAATTCATAAAACCAAATAACTTACCTCGAAAGAATCGAGATTTTTTTCATATGTAGAAGATGGCCACGTGAACTAGTTACTGGAATTAGGCATATAAAACAAATTTTCCTGAATCCTGTCACAAAGGGTAACATTCCTCATGTACCAACGGATACTCTAAATTGATATTACCCTAACGTTGGACCAGTTAACTTTTTTTTCACCAGCGACCTATATCTTCACCACCTTTTCTCTCCAGATCAAGTAATCCTCCCGGAAGTGATCTTTAACCCTGACGTTTTTCCGTCAGTGCCTACCAAAACAACAAGACTAAAAATGAATAAATTGATGGATGTAGCCGTTACTACATGGTAGGAAATCATAAAGAAAAGAGAAATGTAGATTTCTATGTTTTTTACCCCTTTTTATGTTTTAATAAAAGTGGTAAAAAACACAAATGTTCCTTTCTCTTTTCACTAAAAATGAATATATTTACACATTACAGGAACGTAATCAGCGACAAATCACAGAACATGTTTTCTGAATCATTTCATTCAGTCTATAATTCGATTCCTATTTACATTATACTAAACAACTTTTTCCTACTAACAATTCCCTATCAGGAAACATCTTATTGATATGATTTTCATCACATGTGAAATAAAAAATCACTCCATCAAGAGTTAGTCCCAACGTTATCTAGTCTAATGGACTAGACAATCGACTTCGAGACCACAACGCAGTCCTGCCAACTGATAACATTGCAGTTGAGGTACGTTCTACAAACAACACCTCTAGATAGTAACGCTTCGCAAATACCGTTCAACCAGTGACTTTGTTTATTTGGTTGAAATCACTTAGTACAAACTACGCCAACACAAAGGATTGTTGTGTCTTGTTAGACACTAGTCATACTAAAGACAATAAAAAGCATTTCGAAATTATAACCAGAAATATTTGAAGTTACGATTTTTATAACCGTAACAAAATGGCATTGGACAACGCATCGAAATTTTTTGATATTTTCCATACGTTTTTCGTGACAAAAATTGAAGCTTCATCGCATTATATTTTTGATGTTTTCAAAGCGTTGTTTCGTGTCAAATCTGCTTCATTTTCGGTGACGCATTACAATGCAAATTATAGGCTTTTGCAAGAAATGGAAGCTCAATATGGCTTTTTTGATTCGAATAAATTGTCGAAAATAATTGTTTTAACACATTATATTTTTGCGAAATTTTCATAGCATTTTTCGTAACAAAAAATAAATGCTTTATCGCAGTATAAATGCGGTCAAATAATACCAACTTGGTTAAAAATCATGAATGACGAATGGTAGTACACTTCAAATAATCCACACTGTATACAGAAAAAATCACACGCTGAAACGTGTGCCTGTAAACGACAGCCTATAAATTTTTCTGTTATGAACACAAATGAACGTTTCGTCGTACATATTTATATAATTTTCAACTAAATATTCTCTAACTGTTATATTCAGTGATACTGACATAAAAAATGAAACAGCTCATATCATCAAATTTTTTCTTAACAATTTTCAATATAATTTTCATGATTGAAATGAGTGATAATTATACAATCCAATGCAGAAACAATATTTATTTCACTTTTCATATTCTCCTCAACGTTGCTTGTATTGAACATGTTTGTTTCTCATATGTACCTACACCTATTATGTTCAATAACAATCTCAGGTTGAATACATCTTAACGGATATCGTGTTACTGTGGGTAGTAGTCTCAAGGTATAGTTCAAAACACTGGCTCCTTTTTGTTGATTTATTTCTTCAGAAACGAACTTTTCATGGTTTCACGCTAGACAAAAAGTATCTTATTTTCTCATAACCTCAGTTTTATCCTCAAGTCGCTAATCAAAAGTATATCATATCTAATGAATATTACCGAGACACGCCCTCTTCTTTCCTGAAACATAACTCTCAATACGATGTTCATAAAGATGGCTTCACAATATACTACCAAAATGAAGAAAATACATGCTACATACTTATGACTTTCATTTTCATGTTCTTCAGTAAAAATTGTGAGGTTAGAGTATCCGTATCCTTTCATCTTCAAAGTTAACTTCCTATGTCTTTTACACTTCTGAAAATGCTCGAATATGTTTCTTGACATCGAGATGTATCTATTGATGCCAAAATTATCGAAATCAGACGACCGGAAGTGAAAACCGTAGATGACCATTTCAAATTATAGATTTGAACTATCCTCGATATGGGCAATCCAAATTCGTCATCAGTTTTCTTCTATCTCAATGTTTATGAAACGGGACTGTTTAATTTTCGATGAATCGTAAAGATCCAAAACTTTGTTAATTCATACATTGGTCACCATCATCGATGATGAATGGTGCTTGTCCTTCTGGGATGTTGGATCGCACATTGAAACGTTGGGGTCCTGTTAAACTGTAATGTTTCTTCCCAAATAATGTATTTTTGCCACACCTGTACACTTCGTGCCATTTTTTTTCGTTAATGATATATTTTGAGCCACTCTGTACACATTGAGGGATCGCACTTCAAAACGTTAGGGCCCCGTCAAACACCATTTCCTCCCAAATAATGTATTTTGTCACACCTTGTACACATTGATGTTATGTTATTTTCTTAAATGATGTATTTTGAGACACCCTGTACACATTGCCTCCATGTTTTGTTTTTAATTATGTATTTTGATACACCCTATACACATTGAGGGATCACACATCAAAACGTTGGGACCTCGTTAAACTGTCATGTTTTTCCAAATAATGTATTTTTACCACACCTTGTACGCATTAACGTTATGTTCTTCTGTTAAATGGTGTATTTCGAGCCACCCTATACATATTGATAACAGTTTTTTTTTGAGTGGTGTATTTTCATACTCTCCGAAATGTTTAATGATCGTTGGTTTACGCGTTCAGGGCTGTGGCATTGGCCACTAAGATTATCCGATCTCACGCCAGTTAACTTTTTCAATGCGGTGTTTTGAAGGCATCATTGCAAAGGACGTCCGTTCACTTGCAGTCTCAATGATGTCGATATTTTATATAAATGGTTTGATAATAAACTACCAAATGGATAAAATGCATGATATAAACCCATGCTTTTCATTTTCATGTTCTCCAGTGAAAATTGTAATGTTAGAATACCCATATCACCCATCTTTCTTCACTAATAACAAAGATAGCCTCCTATGCCTTTTACATTTCTTCAAATGCTCGAATATGCCTTGTACACTTCTACACATGCGTAAATGTGTTTCTTGACATCGAAACGAATCCATTGATGTGGAAATTATCGAAATCGGAAGTGAAAAACGGAAATGGTCATTTCATTGTAGATTCGGATTCTCCTAGATATGAGCAATCCTAATTCACCATTAGTTTCCTTCTATCTCAATTTTTATGAACCGAAAGTGTTAGTTTTCGATGAATCATATAGATACGAAATTTTGGTAATTCATATTCTGTTAACCATCATCGTTACGTTTCGTTAGCTGCTATGTTTTACCCTTCAACGCTGCAGATACAACATGTATATTGCGATGGCAGCCATGTTTTTTTCTTCAACGCTAAAAACCCTGTATGCATCCATGACAACTTTTTTTCAACGCTGCAATTACATCCTGTATACTTACTTCCATAGCAGCCATACTTTTTTCTAATGTTGTCAGCCATGTTTTTTTTCCGCTACACACCTTGTATACCTTCATGGCAGACATGTTTTTTTTTCTCTAACGTTGGCAACTATGTCTTTTTTCTTTGAAGCTACACACCCTGTACAATTGATGTGTTTTGAAACGACACCCTGTATATCCAACGTTATTGTTCTCATAGGCACACTTGAATCGTTATCTCTCGAACAGCGATGACGCAACCACTAATTGAGTACTTTTCGTGGTTATTCACATTTTGTCTTCAATCGAAGACCGCCTGCCACTACTGACGATGCTCAACAGGCTGAAACAGCTCTAAGATTGAAATCAATATATATATATAGTAGTGTAACAAAGAGACTTCTGGCGCAAAATCCCATGTATTTTCTTATGGAGCTAAACTTTCTGCAATTTTTGGTTCAAACAGGAGTGGGGGAAACGTGTGACGTCATCGACGCAGGATGGAACGAGTTTCGTAGCGATTCAAGCATTCACGGCCCCCTTAGTACTCCACATCACCGCTCATGCCCTCTTGCGACTCTTCCTCACCCCTCGGCCCCCTTGGTACTCCACCTAACCTATCAGCTCCCTCGGCCCCTTCAGTCACGTGATTTTAAATAAAAAAAGTTTATAGTTATGAGATTCGAACCTGGGTCGTCCGCGCCGTAGACATTGTCCTTAGCCTCTACACCATCGTAAGATATTGAAGTTAACTGCGAATGTTGGGTATTTATAGCGTTAGTTTTGTCAGGACCGAAATTGACTCATTCATTATACTTGACAGCATTATTTTTGATTTCCGTAGAATGTAATCGTCATTATCATATTGAAGATAGGAAAATATACTTAGATTTGGGAAAATAATTAATATTTCATGTAAAGATGTGTATGTGTGTGTAAGAGCGAGAGGCGCGTGTGACGTAATCGATGCAAAGAGAGATGGAGATTGAGGTTTTACCGGTTGCTAGTGCAAGCAGGTGTTGCCAGTTGTACAATAAATCAATGTTTATGGAGTAATGTAGCGTTGCCGGTTTGAAAATTAAGTTATAGAATACACAGAGTCATCTATGAGTCACTAGCTGAACTATCTATTGGTTGAAGAAGGACACTGTAAACACTAGACTCATAGGACTGCATCTGTCAAATGTTAATACATGCCAGCATGTCAGGTTCGGCGTTGCCAGTTGTACAATAAATCAATGTTTATGGAGTAATGTAGCGTTGCCGGTTTTGGAATTAATCGTGAACTACTCGACGAAAATTGGAAGCGCGAAAGTGATATATTTTTTAATAATGAATCAGATTTAAGGAAAAATATGACAACCTGCGATCTGTCATTGTATACGGGGTATCTCAAAATACATCATTGGAAACAAACATGACGTTTATGTGTACAGGGTGCGTCAAAATATACCATTTAAAAAAAAACATGTCGGTTCAACAGAAGTCCAGCATTCCAACATGCCAAAAGGGCACTACGTCTCGTATCTTTGTTAACCAAGTTAGCATCGTTAGGAGAAAGAGGAGATTCAAAAGTGTCGAGAGGTTAAGCGTTGTGGACTTAACGTGAGGACAATGGGAGAGCGAAGTATTCGACAATGACATTTCAAAATACGTTGTTTTGCATAGTTTCGAAGGGAAACGATGTTTCGTACGTCGTTGGTAAACAAACATTAGTAATAAAATGGCATTCAGAGAATACAGACGTAAAGTAGAGGAATTTGAGAGACGTGTCCAACAAATAAGTAAAGATATTCAATTATATGAGGAAAAGAAAATGGTTCTCAAGCAGTTGAATAATTTACGCATTCAAGACAAAGTGTTCCAGCCTCAGAGTGTAGAATATGTCGTCAACGATGCTGAAAAACAAATTTTGTACTTCCGACTACAATAATTTCTGTTCAATATGTAAACGAATGTGGGTGAAATTCCAAGGAAATATGCGTGAAGGCTAGTGTAAATAATGGAAATCGGTTCGTTCGACCAGTCAATGAGGGTATTTGCGCAGGCGCAATTCCAAAGAATACACCATTCAAATGTGAATTGAAAAAGATATTTCAAGATCTTCGTCATTTAAAAAAAAACTGTTGAATTTGTTCTAGAATACGCAACAAGATTAGAGTTGTACAACAATTATGAAATTTAATAAAGAAAATGAATATTTTTATTGAGTAAATGTTGTTTCATTTCAAGTTGGTAAAAATATATAATATAGGTGTGCAGAATTATCGCTATCACTTATCGATAAAGCCAGGCACGTGGCTCAAAGTGACGAAACAAAGTCTCTTTGTTTGATTGCATAATATGTCATCACCTATTTTCCTATTCGTATCCAAGGTGACATTGATCACTGTCAATGCCGAATCTGCACCCAGAGATATGCAGTTCTCAAAGCGACGGAACAAAGGCTCTTTGTTTGATTTTGAAATATGTCATCACTTATTTTCCTATAAATACCTCCTGCGAGGTGAAGTGATGAGTTAGTTGTATCAGTGATACTAGTGACAAGTGTAACGATTTTATCTGAAAGTAAGTGTTTTTCATGTTCACTTTATGAATTTTTATTGCAAGATTTTTTAAACGTCTTTGACTGTTTCACAAAAAAAAATTATTAAAATTTAATGTAATTCAAAGGTGGTGAGAGTTGTTGTTGAATTATCATCAATTTGCCAAAATTTTTCTCAGATTAATATACTTGAGTGTTTTTCTAAACATACTTTTTGACGGTTAACGTTTTTTTCAATTATTTTGTAATACAAAACGGTTCAGCGGTATTTACGTATTCCTTAAGCCAACCCTGGGCAACTATTTTTATCCTACATACATCAGAAGATAAGGAATAACAAATACTGATATTTCTCAATCTTTAATAATGAATAAAAGATAAGAACCGGTAATTGCTGACATTCATTTTTCTCGAATACTATCTCTTACAGTAATTATTGTACCGCACAATTTGTTTTGATGTTAGATGGCAGCCTCATAACGGGAAACGTGATTATGAATTTTACTCGAGAATCATCCAAGCTGAATAAGAGTTTTTCTCGTATTTTATCTATTTGCCTTTGACAATGCCATATCTTGTCTATATACACATTTATTATGTAGTAAACAGAAGCTCATTTTGTGAGCAGCTTTCTAGTTGAATAAAACGCATAGTGAGTTACGAATAACTTTCATTCATGTTGTCGTTTATTGAGAGAGTGTTCGTATAATTTGAAACATTGTTTTTTTATTTTTGGTTTCTCGCAGGTGGATTTCCTAAAATTCAAATTAAGTCGTGAAGAGGGAACCAATTAACAACAACAACAATTTGTTACCACACCGAGTGACGGAGGAGTATCACCCCCATTTAGAAGAATTTTTATCAGGAAAATACGCTGTCGTGTTGTTTCATTTGAAATTGTACGAAATTAAGGTTAGTACTGTTTTTTTTCTCTGTTCAATATATGTATAGAGTTTGTGGTTGTATACTATATTTTTTATTCGACTCATTTTTTTTTCATTCATAGATATGATCCGCATAAAGAAGTGTTTTCAATATTTTTTATGTGTTTAGTACTTGCAGAATATGTGTTTTAAATTCGTTGTTTTGAATGACAGTTGATTTTTTCAATTATAACTGTAGCTCGTTCATTTTTCACAATCACTCCATGAAACACATTACCCCACTCTTGAATTTTATTTTTCTCTGGTGTATATTTGCATTGAAAATCAAATTTATTTCAGAACACTACATCAACGTGTGCAGTATAACTTCAGAGTCATCTCAACAACCACATCCAAATCCAACTTAGCAAAATTTCCAGAACCATCTCAACAGTGTCCACAGAACGAAATTCAATTATCTGCAGCTTCCAAAACCGACTCATAACACCTAGAATTTCATTTGTGAACAAAATATCGGTGAGTCATGTCAATAAATAAAATCCAAATGGTCGATTTTCCAAAAATCAAGTCGGTAATTGATAAATACATTTTACACATCAGAGATGATTATTCGGATCATATTGTCAAACAAGCTATACAATTTATTAATAAACATATAAGGAAATGCATTTTAGCTATGAAAAAAATTAAATTTTCGGTTGGGGAAAAAAAGAAAATAATTACACAAGTTGGGGAATTGAAACGCTTCAAAGTGATTATAAAAATGATGAATAATAAACATACAGGCTCGGGTTTGAAGCGACGAAGCTCCAGGGTAAAGTGGCAAAATGTTAACAATGTTTTCAATAGTAGAGTAACAACGGGGGTAATCATCAATTTAACTCATAAAGATCCTAAAAAGTTTCTAGACGATGCTTTTCCATTATTCAAACGTGAGATTTCCAAAATTTTGAAACAAATGTCATGCCTCAAAGTTAATTTTACTTTATCAGGGGATTTTATTAAAAAATCAAATGATGGGGAAATTGTTGATCGCAAATATTTCAGTACGCCAAATAAAGTTATCGATTCAAGTACGGACTTGGCTTCTTGGTACAATGAGAACGCTGTGGATGTTATATTGAATAAATTAGGCGAATTTGAAGAACAACAGTCGGGGTGGGCTTTGAGTAAAATTCTTTTGTTGGAGGTAGCAGTTAATGAATATGTGATTGGTAATGGTTCTTCTTTCATTCCACTGCCGCAAGAAATCGCAAGGAAGAAGGCATGCATTAATGTACAAAACAATGACGAAATGTGCTTCTTTTGGAGTATTATTAGCGCCTTGTATCCTGTAGCAAAAGATCCACAAAGGGTGTCAAAATATCCACACTATTCTACAGTTTTGAATACTACAGGGCTAAATACTCCAATGGATTTACATCAAATTTCCAAATTTGAAAAACTTAATAATATTTCTATTAATGTTTACACTTTGGAATTGAATCAAGCAAAGGAAAAATCATTCTTTGTAGTAGTACCTGCCAGACTCACGACAACAAAACGAGACAGACATGTTAATTTGTTATTGATTCAAGACAAATATTTTCCAAAATTGAACGATTATGAGGCTCCACCCATTAATGACGATGACGAGACTGAAATTAAATTCCATTATTGTTGGATCAAAGACATGTCTAGACTATTTTCAAAACAAATGAGTAATCATAGAGGTCAAAAGTTTTTTTGTGATAGATGCCTGAATTATTTTTCAAGTCAGCAAAAATTAAATGATCATACTGTTTTGTGCGAAAAAGTGAATGATTGTAAAATTTCCTTTCCTACATACGATTATGTGGAATTTCGAAATTATGTTTATAAACAAAAATGCCCATTTATAATTTTTGCTGATTTCGAGTCACTGTTGGAAAAATGTAACGAAAGCATATCTAACAAAACTACAAAATACCAAAAACATATACCTTTCAGTGCAGGCTACTACTTCAAGTGTTCCTATGACGACAGTCTCTCTCATTTCAAAAGCTATCGAGGTGAAGACTGTATGAAATGGTTTGCCAATGAGTTGTCTGATATTGCAAAATTTGTTGAATCTAAAATTAAGAATATTGAGCCGATGACAGTGCCTTTAAATAATATCGGTGCTGCAACGACTTGTCATATTTGCGAAAAACCGTTCGCCCCCAAAGATGTTATTGTGTACGATCACAATCATTATACGGGGGCGTTCCGCGGTTTTGCCCACCAAGCCCCCTGTAATGTCAACTTTCGAAAATTATTCGTGGTACCCATTACTTTTCATAATCTTTCAGGATACGACAGTCACTTCATTATCAGAGATATCGCAAAAAAAGGCTGTGTGAGCATACTTCCCTCAAATAAAGAAAAATACATTTCCTTTACACAGAAGGATGCTGAAACTAAAATTAAATTTCGATTTATAGATTCTTTTCGATTCATGGGAACATCGTTGGATGAATTAGTATCCACATTGGATCAAAATGATTTGGAAATTTTAAAAAAAGAATTTAGTCATTTAGATGAGGAGAAATTCGCTCTTCTCACCAGGAAGGGAGTATTTCCGTATGATTATATAGATAGCATGGAAAAATTGAACATCACCGAGTTACCATCACGAGAAGAATTCTATAATAAATTAAATGATGAACACATAACAGAAGAGAAATATGTTCACGCACAAAATGTTTGGGAATCATTCGAAATTACAAATTTGGGATCGTATGCGGACCTATATTTGAAAACAGATATTTTATTACTGGCAGACGTTTTTGAAAATTTTCGTCAAAAAAGCATGGCAACTTATGGGTTGGACCCCGCATGGTATTATACTATGCCTGGGTACACGTGGGATGCCATGTTGAAGTATACAAAGTGTAAATTACAAATTTTAAAAGACATTGACATGATTATGTTTGTAGAAAAGGGGATAAGGGGCGGAATATCGGTTTGTTCAAATAGATATTCTGAAGCAAATAATAAATATATGGAAGCATACAATCCCGAAAAACCTTCAAAATATCTTTTATATTTAGACGTCAATAATTTATATGGGTGGGCAATGTCAGAATTTTTACCTTACGACGGTTTTCAGTGGGTGGAAAATTTTGACAAAGATATAACTGAAATTCCTGACAATGCTTCAGAAGGCTACATATTGGAAGTTGATTTGGAATACCTGAGAGATTACATGATTCACATAAAGATTTTCCGTTTTGTCCAGAGCATCAAGCACCACCAAATTCCAAACAAAAAAAATTAATGGGTACCCTGTATCATAAAGACAAATATATTTTGCATTATCGCAACTTGAAACAAGCATTGAAAAACGGTTTGATTCTAACCAAAATTCATCGGGTTGTGAAATTCAAACAATCTGCATGGCTGCGTCCCTACATCGAGTTGAATACTCGTCTAAGGGCTGCAGCCACCAGTTCTTTTGGCAAAAATCTATATAAACTAATGGTAAATGCTATTTTTGGGAAAACGATGGAAAACATTCGATTACACAGGGTGGTCAAACTTGTGAATTCCTGGAACGGTCGTTATGGCGCCAAAAATTTAATTGCGAGCCCTCGATTTCAGAGTCGAACCGTTTTCGATACAGACTTGGTGGCTATTGAATTGAAAAAGACTGAACTTGTTTTCAATAAACCTCTGTACATCGGAATGGCAATTTTAGATATTTCAAAAACATGCATGTTTGATTTCCATTACGATTTCATGGTGCCCACTCTAGGTATAGAAAATTGCAAGTTAATGTATACAGATACAGATAGCTTCATCTACGAAATAACGTGTGAAGATGTCTATTCAGAACTCATCAAAAATAACCTATCAAAATTTGATACTTCCGATTATTCGCCCGATAATAAATTTCAAATTCCACTTGTGAATAAAAAAATTCCTGGGTTAATGAAAGATGAAGCAAATGGTAAAATCATCACGCACTTTGCAGGGTTACGTTCCAAAATGTACACCTACAAAGTGCAGGGTGGAAAAGTTATCAAAAAATCAAAGGGAATTCGATATAATGTAGTCAGAAATAAAATTGATTTCAAAGATTATATGGATTGTCTCAGAAATTTTAAAGAAAAAATATGTGAGCAGTTCACTATTCGATCATACGCTCACAGCGTTTTCAGTATCAAGCAGGTGAAAATAGGCTTGAGTCCACACGACGATAAACGAAAATTAATCCCCAAATCATCTGACACTTTACCTTGGGGGCACTATAGCTTGAAATGAGGTTATCATTTGGATTTTATTTCTATTGATGTGATTGATTGATATATTTTGTCCTTGTTTGAATATGACGAATAGGTGTGTGTTACTCTGAGAATTTTCAACAGCGGTAGGAGACCACCAACTTTTCAAGAATTGACTGCAAACAGAAATATGTTTGAGTATTTCAGTTTTTGCATACTATTTATTATTGTACATGTACACGTTGATATAATTTGAATGAAATATATTGAAATTTTGCATACTATTTATTATTGTACATGTACACGTTGATATAATTTGAATGAAATATATTGAAATTTTGTATACTTATTTATTGTTGTACACACACGTTGATAAAATTTGAATAAAATATATATTGAAATTTTGGTGTTTTTTTTTTCCATCAAATAACTTTTTAAAGCTGTTGTTTTCACCTTATACATTAAATGAAACAAATGTTACAACGTTTTCTCATTTATTACATAAATCATACACTATTTTTTGTTTATAATAAAATAAATATTCACGTAAAGCATTAGCATACAGACTATCTAGAGCTGAGGCTTGACAAAAACCTTCTATGATTTCTTCCAAAGTTAAATTAGTTTTATTCTCACGTAACCATGATTTTATTATATTGAAAACACCTCGATAATAATCACAAAAGTTCAAAGCATCCAGCATAGCGATACGGTCAGAGAGCACACCAAGGTGAGTATTCAGGATATCGTTTACATCTCGTTGAAACAGCTCCATGTTCGTGGTGTCCTTGGAAATGGAAACTTGTTTGGTATTACTTTCGATGTACTGTGTGACGTAAATGTAATCCCCGCAACGTGTTGTAATTGGATCATATTCGTCTAGATATCCATCGATTTGTGATTCGAAGAAATTTTCCTTTATTTGTTGCAGGATGTCAATGAGGGTCGCCCATTCATAACTTGTTGAATTGATGGAACGAATGGAGAACTGCTGCTTCAAAATTATGCATGGGCTGAAGTCTCTGCATGGACTTAGGCCACATCGAATTTCATAAGATGACATGGGGAATGCCATCAACAGCAATTGATGTTCGTTTCGAGCAGCCATTTCGTATTGCTCCAACGCTCTGTCTATTGCATTTAGAGTTCCATTATAATCTTCACCATCACTGTCGAATATTACTTCAACTTCACTACCGTAACCACTATCGAGAGACATTTTCAAACTGAATGTCCATCTGTGTTTGCTTGCGCTCTTATAGCTTCAGATCACGTGGTCCGTTTCAGATATTGTGCGTTTGTTAAACACACAAATATTTCTTCACAAAAGGCCCTCCCAATACATTGTCAGTGTGCTTGTTTTCCATAAGATTCTATACAAAATCGACATTTTCGATCCAACTGTTGTGTTTGTTATCCAAACCCAGCCATTTTACGTACATTTTTTTATCTTTCTTCCTCAAGACTTTTTCAACGAGATATATATCAGGATTTGCAGTTTTTTGTAATTCTTCTCCATAAAAAGCACCCCTAATAGGTGCACCCTGCATATCTTCTAGCATGAAGGTGGCGGGGTTGGTAATATTGACTTTGACAATTTTGAATAATTCCGTAGTCCAATTGGGCGTATAGCCTTTTTCAAAAACGTGTTTCGCCTTACTGATTCGTACAACATCACCGACTTTGAATTTTCTCGGTCCAGCTATTTTCACATGGGTGTATGTTGATTTGAGAATTTGTTTTTCGTTAGTTTTGGTAATTTTCGAAGGTTGTATGCCCGTCTTCGAGTGTCGCGTATCATTGTAGGATTTTGTGATTTCAGGCAAGACATTCAACCATTTGTAGGTGCCATTCAGACTAAAATATTTGAAAAGTCTTTCTTTTAACGTTCTAATGATACGTTCAGCCATAGAAGCCTTCGTGATACTGTACGTATTGTAGTGATTTATTCCATGTTTTTTCATCAAAGTTTGAAACTTATTGTTGTAAAATTCTTTACCTTGATCGGTTTGTAAATTTTTTGGACAACGTTTCGTATGTGTCAAGATATCTGCAAACGTTTTCGTAATTTCCTCTCCCGTTTTTGATTTCAGTGGTCGAGTCCACACAAATTTCGAAAAACAATCTATGACGACTAGAATCAGTTTGAAATTTCGATTTTGGTGAGCGAACGATCTCATCTCAGCCAAGTCCATCTGCCATAAGTCATCTATTCCTTTGATAACTGTACGGCGTCGAGGATAATTTTTTCTAATTGGTTTATGTAGTTCGTTGACAAGTTGAATCTTGTCTTTGGAAGTCATGACGACTGATGGAGAAGATGTGTGAACCCCGCTCTTTTATTATGGTTTTGCTTGAACTTTATTTTGTATCTTTTTGATTTCCTTGATAGTAGAATTTATTTCGGTAATTTGTTTGGAGATGTCACCTTGAAATTTGGTTAGTTTTTCATTTACTTGGATCATTTGTTTTTCGTGTTTCTTAGCTAGTTGATATATAAATGAAGCAAGTTCATTATCGGTTCCATCCACATACTTTTTATTAGCAACATCGTAATCAGTGGTGGGGCTCTTCACATGACACAATTTCACATCACCACAATGAATATTACCATCTGAGGTATAATGCAACAAACATCCTCCAGAGGGCGTTGGCAATTTTCGCTTTCTGTTGCTGTCGCTACGTCCAAACTTATCGATAACCATTTTGAAAATGATAATGTATTGGGGAACGTAGTGTATCTTATAGAATTATTTTTGCCTCTTTGAGTTCATTCAAAATGGCAATGATTTCATTGTTGTGCGAAGTATTTCCTGCATCTCGAGAGGCTAGCAATAATTTGAGACGTTCGCATAGCTCGTTGGGATCGTCCCAATAAATGTATTCAATGGGTTTCGTATTGAATGTCATTGCAAGAGGTGACGTTTTGGGTAGACATGATGTCATCGCAGTAGTAGTAGTGAGAGGTGTTTTAGGTTGAAAAAACCCAGTACCAGTTTTACGACGATTTCCTGCTGTAGGAAACAACGGTTTGATTATGTTGGTGTACTTGTATCTCTGTGTGCCTTTTAGATGCCCAGCCGAATTCTTGTGAGCGCTCGATAAATTCAAAATCTTTTTGTATACATTCAAATCCTCAGTGTAATAATTTTCAGGCATGTCGAGAAATAACAGTTCATATATACCGGGTGTTCCTTTCCAGTGATACCCAGCCAATTTTATGTTTCCGCTACGCTTGTCAAAATCGATTTCCTTTTGGCCTAGGAACCATTTTGAAGATACCCCATCATATATGGGACCGTATACTTTGTCGATTTCCTTGTCATTTCCCCAATGTTTTTTAATGTACGGTTGAGACATTATCGGATATTGATCGATATATTCTTCTAAAACTTGTTCATTTATGCCTGACGCAACGTTGTCGTCTTGTTCATCTTCTGCATACCCACTAAAGACGTTTTCATCATCATCATCGTCATCCTCATCTGTACCTGCAACATGTACGAGGGATTGGAATGGAGTCGTTTCAGGCTCTTCCACTGTCTCTTGTTTGACTTCGGTTTTTGCCTCAGTTTTCAATGGGGTACTAGCTGACTGTGTTGCTGTTTTATTAGCTATTTTCCTCAATGGAATAGACAGAGGTTTGAAAAATCTTTGCAATGACTCATCTTCTTCGGATTTGCCCAATTTCAGAGCCAAATATTTTTTTCGAATGATGCGTGCAATTTCGTTGATCTTATTCTTTCGAATAACATCAACTTCTTTGCTCAACGGTTTCATGATGGTGAATGATACTACATCACGCACTGTGTATACTTATATATTTGTCGAATCCTTGACGATAACGTCCACCATTCTTATCGAAATCTTTCATTATTACAACGGTTCCATATCGATGTTGCCAACATTCGGCACACATTCTCTTGAATTCATCGAAAGACATGTCGGGAGAGACGTGTTCATCGAATACATGTTTCAAATTCATTTCATCCTGTTTGAAAAGTACAATCATATTGCTATTGTCTCGTATCAATTGTTTGGGGATTTTTGAATATGTCTGACAAAGATAGGCGGCGTCAATGTTCTTATGCCTACATACAGAATAATATTCGCGAATTTTCTGTTGGCCATCACATGCGACATCGTCGAAAATGAATATGGAATTTGATTTGGCTTCGTGAGGGCTTATGATATCCTCATTTTCCCTGAACGGATAATATCCCAACCCCTTGACTTTACTGAAAATTTCTTGAATCACTTGATATTTAGGTTGATACAATGATTTTGAATATACGTAGATATTTTCAAATTTGGCGCCATTCTGGTGGAATAGCAATGTTAAGATAGCGTTTGTCTTTCCACAACCACTCGGCCCACAAATTATTGCACGAAACGAATTGGGTAATAATATACCATGCTTCCCAACTACACTACTATTGTTGGCTTCATTCAAAAAGTCTAAATTTTCAATAGGTAATGTCTTGTCTTGTTGAACGACTTTCATGATGTGATGCTGGATAATGAGTGCGCTACGCTTATAAATAAAAACATCACAGTCATCACCCAATCATTCTCAATGTTGACTTACTCCGGTGCAGGTGTCGTCAATTCGATTATCAATAAGCTCCCGTTCGAATTACATCTACCTGGTTATCAGTTTTGCGGACCAGGCACCAAATTGAAAAAGAGATTGGAACGCGGTGACACCGGTGTAAATCCTTTGGACGAATATTGTAAAGATCACGATATCGCGTACTCTCAAAGCGACTCATTAGAAGACCGTCATAAAGCAGATCAAGTGTTGGAAAATAGAGCTTGGGAACGCGTTAAATCGAAAGACGCTAGATTTGGTGAAAAAGCTGCAGCTTGGCTCGTTACTACAACAATGAAAGCGAAACGTAAGTTCGGCATGGGGTTGTCCTTTCGACGTAATATGCTTCAAAAAATTACTAAAAATTGGAAGCCACATCCTACCAATATTAAGAAATCTAGTGCTTCGGCTTTGCGAGCTGCTAAAATGGCATTGAGTCAAGCTGGAGGACGTAAAAACATACGGATACCTAGGATAATACCATTTGAAGCAAAATCTGGAGGAATTCTTCCCCTCATCCCTATATTCGCTGCCCTTTCAGCTTTGGGTTCGTTGGCAGGTGGAGCAGGCGCTATCGCAAAAACCGTAATAGATGCTAAAAATGCCAAAAAGAAACTTGAAGAAGATCAACGTCACAATAAAGCTATGGAACATTTAGGTTCCGGTTTGTACCTACGCAAAACACCTCGAGGATTTGGTCTGTTCCTAAAGAAACAACAGCAACGCAAAGGGCGAGGTCTTTACTTGAAAAAGCAAAAAAACTCCTACTGAAGCTACCCCATAGAGCATTATACGATTCGGAAATTCAAAAATGTGCCCGTCAAATGAGAATTCCACATTTTCGTGGAGTCTTTATGCGCGACACGTTGCCAACTCGTGGTCCTCGACTGCGAGAATGTGCTGTATTGAACTTGGATTCTCGATTGAATAAAGGCACTCATTGGGTAGCTTACATTAAAAACGGCAATGCTGTACAATACTTTGATAGTTTCGGTAATCTCAAACCTCCAATGGAATTGGTCAGATATTTTGGAGGGGGTATAACGATTACATATAACAATGATCAGTATCAAAATTTTGACCAGAGTAATTGCGGACATCTGTGCCTACAGTTTCTGCTCCATAATGTCTGCAAAAATGGTTGGAGATAAATCTTTGCGAGATTTAACCGATGCTGAATTGAAAACTTTATCGATCGACTATTTGATTGAGAATGCTCAACCTTGGGAATTATTGGATGTTTGGCATAGATTACCAAAGGACTACCAACATCGATTCGCTTTGCAGATTCGTTTACCATGTTTCATCCATTACCGACATGAGGTACCACCACCTACATCAGCTGCGTCATCGCTACAAAAAGCAATGTATTATGGTCCTGTGAGTTCGCAAATAGAATGTTATTATTGTAGAAATAAATGATTTTTATGCAAAATGTTGTTGTTATTGTTTCAATCATTATTTAAGGAGATGTCATACTGACATTATATCAGTCATGTCTATGATATTAACGCTAACGAGTCGTTCTTCGACGCTCTCCATCGATTTCAATCCACCCATTCGATTAGATTCTGATTCTGAATATACTTTGGCTTTGCTCAGTTTCCATTCGTACAACAGTATACCCAACATTGAAGAAGGTACGAAATTCTACTACTATGAAAACGCTGACAAAACTAAACAGAAAAGCATCGATATACCTCTTGGATCTTACGAAATTGGTGACATTGAAGAATTAATAAACAAATACATCACGCCTAAAACGTTCAAGGAAAACCCTGAGGATTTTTTCTATCTGAAACCGAATAATAATACCCTGAAAAGTGAAATATTCTGTCTGAAGCACTCGATTGATTTCCGACCTGCAAATAGCTTGGCTCACATACTGGGGTTTTCATCTACTGTTCTCAAACCAAACTTACATCACGAATCCGATCTACCTGTGGATATCATTAAAGTACGCACCATACACATAGATAGCAACATTACGTTTGGAGCCTTCTACAACGACACACCGACTCATACGATATACGAATTTGCTGTTGGTGTTGATCCGGGGTATGCAATTGACGAAATACCTAATCACCCCATTTACCTACCTATTGCACATAGAGACGAAATAAACAATATCACGCTGCGAGTGCTCGACCAACATTCTAGGCTCATTGATTTCCGAAACGAAGAAATAATAATTCGTTTGGAATTGAAGCGGAAGTATGGTGCTGACTATCTATAAAAATAATACACCTCCATACCCCAAATCAGTCTTCACCAAGACCTTCACTAGTCGACAACTATTGACAACGGAAAATAAATTGTTTCTGGAATCTCTTGGTTATCATGTTGTCCAATCAAGTGTTCAACATTTTCCGAAAACCGCAAATCGATGAGTCCATACAAAAGATAGAATGGCGGACCTACTATCCATATGTCAAATCTTTTCGCAACAACGATGTTATTGAAATTAACATCAATCAATCTGATGCCTACGATGCTTTGTACGATAGTCTGCTGTTCATTAGTGGAAAAGTTGAGAAAACTAAAGGGGACGGTAAGGTGTCATTCGTAAACAATGCTGGTGCTTTCATGTTTCAATCTGCTAGTTATGAGCAGAGTGGTAAGGAATTGGAAGCAGTTCGTGAACTTGGAATTGTTAGTACTGTTAGAGGCTTTCTCATCTACACCGACGAAGATATCAAACACTTGGCCACCTCCGGTTGGACTTTTCCCAACAATACAGGCGCCATCAACACAACTCATCTAACATTCAACATGCTCATACCCATCAAGCATTTTTTGAATATCTTCAACGATTATCAGTGTGTTTCCTACGGTAAACATACCATTCGATTAGTACGAGCTGGAGATGATAGCAACTGTTTCAAAATAGAAGAGACTCCTGCTGCACTAACACCGAAAACGGAAGTTAAATTGGAAATTGAAAATATCGAACTGAAAGTTAAACGACTCTTTCCGCATGATCAAATTAAATTGCAACTTTTGAAAGCTATCCAAGCAGACACTCCTATTCTCATACCGTTCAGAAAATGGGAACTTCATATGCTGCCAGCTCTCACACAAGGTGCAAAAAATGAAATATGGGCCGTCAAGACTTCTTCGTTCCTCGAAAGCCCTCGCTATGTAATTGTATGTTTCCAAAAAAATCGTGACTACACTAAAGTCAACAATGATCCAACAATATTCAATCATTTGAATATTACCAATATAACGCTCACTCTTAACGGTGAGAATTACCCCAAGGAAAATATGCATTTGAATTTTGCAAAGGGGAATTTTTCGCAAGCTTATTTCAACTACTCACAATTTGGTCTCAGCTACAAAATAACCAATCAACATAATCCTCTTCTTACTTCCACCGTCTTCACGGACAAAGCTCTCTTTGTCATCGATTGTTCCAGAAGGGATGAGAGCATCAAAAGTTCCAGTGTTGATGTAAAACTTGAAATCGAAGCATCCGAGGGATTTCCTCAAAATACTAGAGCCTATTGCATAATTGTGCACGACACTGTCATAGAACACCTCCCACTCAGCGAAATTATTAAAAAATGGAACTGAACATGTTATTTTGCTTCAGTATCAATCGAAGAGTCAACATGAGAATAGCTGTTGTAGATATTCAAGGCTTCACCGTCGAGCAAAAATTCCATCCTAAAGAAATAGCCATTAGGATTGGAATTCAGTGTAGTAACTTTTTACTGCTGCCAAACACACCATTTTCCAGTTTGAGTAAAGAAGATCGTCGTACCGCCTGTTACTTGGAGCGAAACATTCACGGATTGAGGTATTCCTCTGGCTTTGTGGAATATAATCAATTGGATGCCATCCTCATGGAGAATCTACAAGGTGTCGATGTCATTTATGTGCGAGGACATCAAAAATATGACTTTCTAACTGAAAAATTTCACGAGTTGAATATACCGACACGCGTTGTGAATTTGGAGGGCTATGACAATACAACATGGTTGGTTCCCACATTCGACAACAACGAAGGTACCTCACCCTGTATGCATCACATTCGCAAGCGAACCAACTACAATTGCAGTCTCCGAAACGTAGATATTTTATACAAATGGCTTTGTGATATATTACCAAAATAAAAATGTATAATAAATTTCCAAATCATTTATCTAACCTCACCGCCTTATGATACCCTCAACAAAAAATAGAAAACGTATGCAAAACGTTCGAAAGCGCACGAAAAACGATCGAAAGCGCACGAAAAACGACCGTAAACGCACGTAAAACGGTCGAAAACGCACGAAAAACGATCGTCAACGCACGAAAAACGATCGAAAACGCACGGAAAACCACGTATTTTGAAATGTCATTGTCGAATACTTCGCTCTCCCATTGCCCTCACGTTAAGTCCACAACGCTTAACCTCTCGACACTTTTGAATCTCCTCTTTCTCCTGATGATGCTAACTTGGTTAACAAAGATACGAAACATAGTGCCCTTTTGGCATGTTGGAATGCTAGACTTCTGTTGAACTGACATGTTTTTTCTTAAATGGTATATTTTGACGCACCCTGTACACTTCGACGTCATGTTTGTTTTCAATGATGTATTTTGAAATACCTTGTAACATTGAGGGATCACACTTTGAAACGATACAGCCTCATTAATCTGTAATGTTTTTTCTTGAATCTGATTCATTATTATTAATATATAACTTTCGCGCTTCCAATTTTCGTCGAGTAGTTCACGATTAATTCCAAAACCGGCAACGCTACATTACTCCATAAACAATGATTTATTGTACAACTGGCAACGCCGAACCTGACATGCTGGCATGTATTAACATTTGACAGATGCAGTCTTATGAGTCTAGTGTTTACAGTGTCCTTCTTCAACCAATAGATAGTTCAGCTAGTGACTCATAGATGACTCTGTGTATTCTATAACTTAATTTTCAAACCGGCAACGCTACATTACTCCATAAACATTGATTTATTGTACAACTGGCAACACCTGCTTGCACTAGCAACCGGTAAAACCTCAATCTCCATCTCTCTTTGCATCGATTACGTCACACGCGCCTCTCGCTCTTACACACACATACACATCTTTACATGAAATATTAATTATTTTCCCAAATCTAAGTATATTTTCCTATCTTCAATATGATAATGACGATTACATTCTACGGAAATCAAAAATAATGCTGTCAAGTATAATGAATGAGTCAATTTCGGTCCTGACAAAACTAACGCTATAAATACCCAACATTCGCAGTTAACTTCAATATCTTACGATGGTGTAGAGGCTAAGGACAATGTCTACGGCGCGGACGACCCAGGTTCGAATCTCATAACTATAAACTTTTTTTATTTAAAATCACGTGACTGAAGGGGCCGAGGGAGCTGATAGGTTAGGTGGAGTACCAAGGGGGCCGAGGGGTGAGGAAGAGTCGCAAGAGGGCATGAGCGGTGATGTGGAGTACTAAGGGGGCCGTGAATGCTTGAATCGCTACGAAACTCGTTCCATCCTGCGTCGATGACGTCACACGTTTCCCCCACTCCTGTTTGAACCAAAAATTGCAGAAAGTTTAGCTCCATAAGAAAATACATGGGATTTTGCGCCAGAAGTCTCTTTGTTACACTACTATATATATATATATATATATATATATATATATATATATATATATATATATATATATATGTAATTATATATATATATATATATATATATATATATATATATATATATATATATATATATATATATATATATATATAATAATATATATAATATAAATATATATAATTCACATTTAATATCTGTTCGTGTATGTACATTTTTGGTAAAAATGAGTACAAGTGGTCGGGGTGTCAGAATACTGAAAATGCTTGATAAGTAGAAGATCCTTTTTTGAATACATGCATTTTGGAAAGTAACTATGTATAAACAATTACCATTTCTGTCTTTCGATTCTTGAGTTTTTGAGACCATTCATAGACATCGTATTTAAAAAACATTTTATTGTGAGATTTTCAATTAACAATTTTACAAAAACGCAACACGTGTTTCGCCATACATTGGCTTTTTCAGGCGTGTCTTTACTAATAATATTCTACATATTCAATGCTTAATATATCTAGTTTAACAATTAGAAGTAGGTACCTGACTTTTACCTAAGTTTGTAATGAATTAAATTATCTGAGCTTATCTCCCAATTTTCACATTTGAAAAATATTTAGTAACGGGGTATTATTCAATTCCAATTGATCATTCAGTGAATTACCCAAATTCCTGATTCTATTGATTTCTGAATATTCTAGAAGATTGAGTTTCAAACTCTTCTCTTCTAAATGTAACAAGTCGTATTCATGATTGAACTCATGTCCTTCTGCTAAAAAGTGGTATGCAAATGTGGAATTGGTATTTCTATTCACAAAACTACTTCTATGTTCTTTAATTCTTTGAGAAAATGTTCTCCCCGTTTGGCCAATATACAGTATTGACAAGAGCTACAAGTCAGCTTATATACTCCTGAGCTATCCGACACTGAAGTTTTGCCTTTTATTGTTTTTTAATAAATTTGCTTATTATGCTTATTATTCGTTCTGTAAGCTACGTTTACGCATTCCTATTTCAAAAAACGGACAATATCATTGGTTGATTCACCCAAATATGACAATGTCCTATAACCGACGTTATCGCATCTTAATTTAGGTAGATCAGGTCTATGATTTGCTTTTGTAGTTTTTTGGAAAGAATGGAGTCTATAATGTCTACCTTATGACCGTTGTTGACCGCGATTTGTTTGATCAAATTCAGCTCTCTCTGGAAATTACTCTCAGACAGCGGAATATTCAATAGTTTGAGAAGCATAATATTGAATGCAGCAACTTCATGCTTATATTCCCAAAGAATTAAAGAGCATAATAGTAGTTTTGTAAATAGAAGGACCAATTCCACATTTACAAACCACCTTTCAGCAGAAGGACATGAGTTCAATCATGAAAGCGACGTGTTACAGTTAGAAGAGAAGAATTTGAATCTCAATCTTCTAGAATGTTTAGAAATCAATAGAATCAGGAATTCGGGTAATTTACTGAATGAACAATTAGAATTGAATTACTCCCCTTTACTAAATATTTTTTCAAATGTGGAAACTGGGACATAAGCTCAGGAATTTTAATTCATCACAAACTTAGGTAAAAATCAGGTACTTGAAATGTAGATACGTCTAATTGTGAAACTAGATATATTGAGCATTGAATATGTAGAATATTGTTACTAAAGATACGCCCGTGTTGCGTTTTCGAGAAATTTTTAAGTGAAAATATCACAATAAAGTGTTATAGATTTTCATCAAGTATCGGCCAAATCCATCATATACATCTAGAGTCAATTTTAAATCGATAATGAACAAAATAAGCTCTACTAATACTTTTGATATTTCAGAGGAAACCGGATAAATTTATAGAATGTCCTTCAGAAATCAAGGTAAGGTGGTTTTGTAGAAAACCCTTGGAAGAAGTAACGGTTGCTGATAAAAATGAGCATGCCGAAATAGAAATGTGCCGAGAAAATTGAATTTCTAACAGAAATTTTAAACTGATGGAGATTACCAGTATCGGCAAAAAAGAGAACTCATTGCCAAATGATCTAGAGAAGGCAAAGAGTCTTCCTTCAGATAATAGAGAAAAATCATGTATTCTGAAATGTAATAGAACTTTTGGAAATAATCAGGAATGTCGGGCCCATCCCACGATAAAGGGAGATAATTATATGATGTGGTAATTCTCTATGCCCAATCCATGAAAAAGCTTCTCATTTTCATCTAGATAACTTGCTTGTGAAGAGATGAGAAAGTTTTACCAAGACCATTTCAGAACATACTGGTATATTCTGGAATGTTTGAGAATATTGTGAAACGTTCGGAAATATTCCGAAACATACCAGATCATTGTGAAACATCTCAGAACAGTCTTCATTACTGTGGGATGTATCGGAACATTGTGGACCATTCGAAGTCCGTTTAGTGTGGATGAGGCTCCCAATTAATAAAGATATGCTGAGCAAGTTTCGTTGATCCCATATGATTTGAAATTTATACTCTTATTTCAACTATATTATCTCATTTGAACTCTTTGAGCAAAGACCTCAGCTATTAACTAATAGGTATGTCTTTTGATAAAATTCGCTTGACCAAAGTATGTTTTCAATTATCAATTTTAATTTTGAAAAGGTGAAAATATATCTAGTTATAGACAAAAAAAAGTAAAGATTCACCTCAACCATCAAAATATATCTGAGTGTTTAAAATCTGTTCACTACGGAAAACAAAACCAATGTATTTGGAACTTTTCTTCATTAGATCTGTCGCAATGGTTTGTCAGGGCGCCTAAAATCATTTTCTTGTGTGATAGTTTCAATTTTGCAACTACTTTTAAAAAATTAATTTGAATTACGTGGCAAAAAGTAACTAATATAATGTCTATAAAATGCTTGAGGCATTTATTCAATGAGAAATTATATCATCTCTGTCTAAATAGTTCTCCAATTACTTACCAATTTATATGTTACCATTATTTCAAACATTGAAATGGATCTCATAAGCATCCATTGGAAGATAGGCGTAGCGTTTTCGATGCAAACTCTTAGTCTGAAGTCATCACTCGAGGGTAACCCTGTACATATCAGAAAGTGATAATAAACAACAAGGTCGGATATGACATAATAAAATGAAAAAATATGCTGTCTGGTGTCAGTGACCAAAAACTTATTTACTAGAAACTGTCCACGTTAATATGGATTTCCTTTTCATCAGTTCGGACTTCCATTGTCTAATATAATATAAATTGATATGAAAACCTTCAAAAAATTCAAAAATGAAAAGAATTAACTAAAAATAACAATTTTAATGAATAAAAAATCTGAAATTACAAAGAAATAACATACAAGCAACTACCAAGCAACAATTAAAAAAAATTGAAATGTTAATAAAAGCTGAAAAATAAAAAAATTGAAAAAATTAAAAAATATTATTAAAAAAAATGAAAAATTAAAAGATTTCAAACCAAGTTATGTGACGACATTTCGATTGTTGGTATCCACAATCGTCTTCGGGTGATAACTTGACTTATTCCTCCGAGATCTAACTATTTATAGGTCATTCGAGTTCTTTCACCCATCCCCTCTTCACTCTTTCCGCTTCATTGGTTTTAGCGGGAGATGTAGCGGGTTTGTTGGGAATTGGTCATTTTTTGCTTGATTAGAGGTTTCCATATGTTACGTATCTCTATGCTAGCTTGACTAAATGCGTTGTTAGACAACATATACGCGGGTTTTTGAATTTTCTCCTAAACCAGTATTCCTCTTTGTGGATGATTTCAGCTTGAGCCCACTTGATGTTATATTGATGAGTCCAAACATGCTCTGCTATTCCGGATTTGATATTTCGTGTGCTCAGTAATGCGAACTTTCACTGGCCTCTTACTTTCACCGATGTATATTTCTCCGCACTCGCAGGGTATCCGGTAAATGCAATTCTTGGAATCGCAGTCCGCGTTTGGTGGCCTAGTTTTCGTGAGGCTGCTACGGATAGTGTTTCCAGATCTGAAGCAGGTCCTGATGTTATACTTGGACCCAATCCTTCTTATTATTTCCGATAATCCTCTGATGTAGGAAAGTACAAGTACTGGTTGTGGAAGCTTCTCGTGCTTGTGTAGTTCTTGCTGTCTCCTAGCTGGAGCCTGTTCTACCATCACTCTGGAGTTACCATTCCGTTGAAGGTAATTTTTGATGATGCCTAGTTCTTTTTCGAGACCTCCCTATGCATTACAGAGCCCAAAAGCACGGTCTAGTAGAATCTTGATGTAGTAGAATCTCTTAGTCAATTGATGGTGGTTGAATTTCTGGTTCAGATACTGTCCTGTGTGAGTAGGTTTTCGATATACAGATGTTTCCTATTTAGTGTCGGTCCTCTTCACCAATACGTCTAAGAAAGGCAATTCGTTGTGAAAATCAAAACATGAATAGATAAGTACTCTTGGATCATTCCCATATTGATTTCAATTTAAGAGCCACCGGTATACAGCTGTTTCAGCCTATTGGGCATCGTCAGAACCGGGCAGGCGGTCCTTGATTGGAAACAAAATGAGAAATAACCAAGACAGTACTTGATAAAAAAAGCTGCGTAAACGCAAGCAAAACATAAGTGGAACCACCTATTGGTGTGACACCCAAGTCGACTAGCCAAGTTTTTATGTCAGTATATATATATATATATATATATATATATATATATATATATATATATATATATATATATATATATATATATATATATATTCGTGGAAAAATGCTTAGAAGTCATCAAGTGAGTAGCAATTTTTCATTGTAGATGTTATCCCCGGTTTTCTAACAAAATCCACTTGTTCACCACCCATTTCATAACGGATTTCATCAAAAAGGAAAGCAATTGCATTATTCGAGAGATAGCATGTTTCCGCTGTATCCTTAGGGGTGAATTTTCCCTTTATGTAAGTGAAACTTTCAGCAGTATCAAGTATAACATCTTGGTTATTAATAGCAATTCGAATTGAATCTGAATTCCTAAACAGTGGTGATCCATATGGTTTATATGTGTGCTCATGTAAACTTATGAGGAAATGATCGAGCACTGTTTCATCAAAAATATTCAACTTTTCATTATTTGTTTCGAATACCATTGTTATTTCTTCACTTTCAATCCTATCGATTCCAAGAATTTAAGATCTTTCACAGACAGAAAACGTTCTGTACACAACGCTAACTGTTTGCTAACTGTTTAGCATTCACTTGTGGAATGAGCTTCTTTTTATGCACACTTTTTTTAATGGTGCAGTTGGTTTTGGTTTGGGATTGTTCAATACGATTTTTTCTATTATAAAGGAAAATCATAACAATAGTTATTCGATATCTTTCATTTCCAAAATAATGAAAATCTCCTCTTCACTTCCAAAATCGATAAGCCTATTTTTTATCCAAATGACGCACCGTAATATTGTGAATCAATTGACGACCTTCTGGACTGACAGGCATATATATATAATATTGTATGGTTCTTAAGTATGATTGTATCCAGGTTCAACATCAATATCGAATGAGAAGAGAATGTGGGATTCAACCAGATAACATATTGCAATCTAAGCGGATGAGTCTCACAGTTGTAATGTTTATTAGTTATGAGGATTCATGTATCTGATTTGGTGGAAATATGCCATGAGTGAACCCCATCATTTTTGCCATAGAATTTGGATGTGTCAGATCAATTTTATAATTGGATCGCATTTCACATTTGAATGTAATATTATTATTGGCTGTAGATAGTAAATGTCATCTGCAACGATATCAATTGGTTTTTTATCATGAAACAACCTGAACATAATATGTTTATGTATGTCGGCATTGATCTCATATATTCCGTAAGCACCACATGGAATTCCAATTGTGTACTTTTGGATTATCGACGAGTTGTCATTACAGATTGTATTGCATCCATAGAATCCTAAAAGTCCTAATCCATAACGGCTGTTCCTATCCAATTCAATGGGTGGAAAAAAATCCGCACTCAAGTCACTTGTCCTGACAGCTTGTTTGTAGCTCGAAATTCCGTGACATGACTGAAATTTACACTTTTTCGAAGGTTGTTGTATTGTAGTAAATATCATTTTTATTGATACCTATATTCACATCCTCTATATTACAAATACAACATACATATTTTCGAGGTATAGGACCATCATTAAGATCCGAATAATTTTGTCGGGTGGGTTCGTAACAATATCTATATTTCATTTTGTCGATGTTACCTTGTAGATGTTTGGGTAACTTTTCCCAAACATATGCAATCTCATGTGCAACACATGCAAGTATCACTTCTTTGGGCATATTTGCAAGCATCACTTTATCCATTTTTTTCAAGGTACCATATTTTGAAAACATCCTAAGTGAAAACCCCATTTCCCACCAGACCCCACCAGTTTTGGTGTTGTATGCATTTCTATTTGTAAAATTATTCAGAGACAAACTGCACAAGTGACTACAGAGAACTGTATTAAATTACTGCTGACGATCATAGTTATATTTGATTTTTACATTCGAACATTTTCGAAAGAATTGAATTAATTCCAATAGTGAGGGTAGATCTCCGAAACTATCTAAATATGCGACTTATTTCCCACAATTTTCATATGCCACCCAATATGTTCGTGGTCCACTTATTCCATCTAAATTGACAATAGCTGTCTTGTTTTGTCTTGGACCTGAAGAGGGTAATCTGTCACGCATGAAAACACCACGGAAATGTGAAATTTTAATTTTTTGTGCATAATATCTGAGATCGATATCGGTGAGAGGCCTCTGAGGTAGGGGATCAACTCGTTTTTTGTTTTGTTTGTGGGTTTGTATGGTACGGTTGAAGGTACATTCCACTACCGCGTTTGCCCAATGCTACAGCCTCCAACATTTTATTGTGGCGATTGGCTTCCATTGAAGCAGCTCTCCTGGCTTTTGCTGAATTCACGGCCTTGTTAATGCTAGCAGCGGCTCCCGCCAAACTCCCTAGGGCGGATAGTCCAGCAAAAATTGGCATCAATGGCAATAGTCCACCGATTTTGGTAACAGGAATATGCGTGGTGTGCGGATTGTCTTCTTTCCACCGGCAGCTTTGAGGTATTCACCTGCAATGCCATCGTGATAGCTTTTTTGCTATTATTCGTCACAAATTGATCCCCGCCAGCTTCCTTCAATACATTTCGCACTTTATGAACAGCACCGAATGCAACTTTTCTAATTTTATATTTCTTCGTTTGTTTTTTCTTACTCTTTTCTTATTGGTGCTACAACCCGTGCCCATATGTCTTTTTGCTTTCATAATGTTGGTGACAAGTGATGCAGCTGCTCTTTCTCCAATACTCGCGTCCTTCGAATAAACCCTATCCAAAGCGCTGTATTCAAGTTCTTTGTCAGCTGAATGTTGCTGCAAGATCGGATGGATGCTTAGAATATTCAATATGGTGTTTGTTGCATTCAATATCTGATTTATTGATTTCAGGATCGTTGCGAGCTAAACGTTGTTTCAATTTTGTATTGATAACCTCCGGGAACAAGTAATTCGAAAGGAAGTTTTTTATTGAATCATTACCAAAACCACAACCTCTTTTAATTTCATGATCACTTTCAATACGTCCGTATTTTTTGATGGTACACATTGAAATGAATGAGCTAATAACATTTATATAGTCTCCAACCACGGCACGATGCGCAGCTTGAAACAGAAAGAAAAGTTTGCTGTAGATACTCTAGATGAGAAATTTGGGTGTGGATTGAATGGACGAAGAGTATTCAGACATGGTCCACTACTTCTATCATCAGTTCGAGGACTCATTATAAAATAAAAAAAGATTTGTTATTTTAAAGAAATTTATTTAGTCTAATTTATTTCATCATTTTGATTAAATATCATTCATCAAACAACGTGTGTATTGTATCGATTGGATGATAATTTCGCAGAGACAAAGTGAAGTTTTGGGAAAGAAAGTTTTTGGCTTTCTACTACTCCATCTCGATACAAAAAAAGATGAGCGAATCTTCCAAAGAAAGGAAGGAAGTAATCAATTTGAAAATACTTGGATGTACAGATCATGCAAAGAAGTAACTTTCAAACACAAACTGAAGGAAAGTCCTCCTGAAACAGCTACTTCCATATAAACATTTACACGGAACAATTACACGAAAGAAAAAAATTCTTTCGAAACAAATACTTCCATATGAACACTGAATTATACAGAAGATACTTTTTTTTACTCAGTTTGCATTTCAAATATTCGTTGTGGAATAAAATCAGATATCATTCACATGAGTTCTACTTTAAATGAATAAAATAAAATAAATAAAAATATCATTCATGTACCACTAGACTTCCAATTTTCAGCTTTTGTGTAATAGGATCCCTACGTACACCAAATGTTCATCATATGCTGAATTTCATATGTTCAAATATGTTTCAAATGTTTCGCCAAAACATCTTCACGGCTTCCTTTCATAATAGGTGAGAAGTCAGGAACCGAGGAATCGATGTGGGACGATGTGTTTCGAATAGAGTTGTTGTCATATCGTCTTGAAGTGTGATCGTGTCACTATTCACAGATGATACACTACCAAAAGATTGTTTTTTACTATTGAAGTACTCAGGGGATAATTTGAAGTAGATTGAACATGTTCATGGTTTGACGATAACATTGATGATTTCGAAGTAGCATTTGATGATAAAACATTCAATGGTTTAGTTATTAGTTAGTTTACTTACAATTTCTCAAGTGTCGTACGATTTTCAATATTATCATTTTCGATAGAGTTGAATTTCTGCCTGACAGCTTCTGTTGTCTCAACTAGCTGACGTTTCAAATTCATTTCATTGTTTTTATATTCAAAATCATATTTTATATTCATATTGTCTATTTTTAATTATAGCTCAATTCACTGAAGTGACCTCTACAATGTTCAGTGATCGAATGAATTTGAATAACGAGATCATGGATATTTAAAACTATCTAATCCTTTGCGATATAGATATGAATATGAAAATAGATGTAGGTAGACCTTCATCTATTTTTCTATCCTTATCAACGACTAGAAATCCATATTGGTCCTCCCAGCATTTAACACACATCAATTGGAATTGCTCGAATGTTACATCGGATCTGAATGAATGTGGTGTAAATTCGACTCATCTTGTTTGAACATTATGATGATGAAATTGGTATTGTCACGCCTAACTGTTTGGGCACCCGTGAATATGTTTGTGCGAGATAAAAATAATCAACATCGCCATGACCACACAGAAATATGATCCAATAATATCCTGCTTGGATGGAAACATTTCATTTAGAAATGCTAATAAAGTGGAAAAATATGAACACGCAGGTAATCCAGACTTGTATGACCTATTTGAAGAATCCGCAAGATGTTGATAATGAAGAAATTCTTCAAATATATTCCAAAATATTAAAAATAACGAATGCTCCATATAAACAATATCAATTGAAGAATGGTTATAAAAAGACATATTCCAGAAAATTTCGTGAATACCACCACACCACAATATCCAACACAATATCCATCACAATATCCAAATAAGAAGTAGGAGTAAAATTGGTGGAACACTCAAACGAGTGAAAATGGAGAAAACATATCTACCTGTGAAGTATGTGTAGTGTAATTCACCGAAAGAGTTAGTTGCTTGCTTACGACTGTTTGTGGCTTCAAAGTCAGCTGGGCATACTGGACATGACAATGAAATAATTTCAATTATTGAAGAATTACGTGAAGAAAGTATAATATATTAACATATTCACAAGTAATGATCACTGTCACATCATCATTCAATGCAGTTACGTTATCACTTTTTCTCTTTAATAGTTTTGAAATAGAATGACTAATGGTATAAGTGATGTCAAACGACAAGTTGTTAATGAATTACATAAACCTGCAAGACGTAATTTTCGCAGAGGAATAACCACAATCAAATGTTTTGCAGATCTATGGCGAATAGATCTAGCTGAACTATAACCTTACACAAAAATGATACCCAAATATACTGGTAGTGATTGATTATTACTCAAAATATTTGTGGAATGTTGCAGTTGAAGATAAAACAGATAGTACAATAACTAATGCAATGAAACATGTACTGAAGGAAGCCAAGTTTTCCCCCAAACATATATAAAGCGATCAAGGGAAAGAATTTTGTAATAAAAGCTTCTCATCTCTCATGCGAGAATATAATTATTATTATTCAACATTCAGCACAAAAGAAGGCGGATATAGCAGAAAGAGTGATTCGTACACTGAAGGCATGGCTCTACTATGAATTTCCGATGGGAGGTCACCACAAATTGATATTCTTCCAACTAGAACTAGTAGATATAACAATAAAGTTCATCGTATAATAGGTATGGCACCCATCAATGTTGATTCAACAACAAAATTGAAATTCAAAGGTATCAAACGAATTGGAGGATAACAAAGTAAATCCAAATTCCGATTGAGTGATGTACGTACAAGCAAGTACAAAAATATTTTTGGAAAGTCTTACACTGCTAAATTTACCACGGAGCTCTTCGAAATTGTTGAAATCAATGAAACAACCCCCACGACTTATAATTTCGCACATGATTTTTAGATTGTTCCTTTTCTTTGAACTCAGTGACAATCGATGAAGATGTATGAGTAACCTTCCTCTTGATTGTTCTAGATTTCTTATCAACATCAAGAGGAAGGGTAGATGAAAGATATTTGGGTGGTGATAATTGCAAAACGATTGGATTTTCAACAAAAATTTGCTCAATTGGTTCAGGCACATCTGCAAGGTTAATGAAGTCGTTAATATCAAAATCATTTATCGACTCCTGACTCGATAAATGTAATACTGGAAAATTTTCAAAATCAGTATGATTGATATCAACAAGTGGTGAACCATCTTCAGCAATAAATAGCGGCATGGAGTTCATGATACTGATTATTTAGGTATGAGGAATGATATGTGATAGCAATAGAATGTGAATAGGAAAGATGATAATGTTACTGATACTTTACCTTTTATAGAAGAAAATAAACGAACGAATGCGCTCTTTCATCAACTAGCACATGCGATCTTTCACTGTACATGCATGTGACGATCTTTGTGATTTAAGAGGAACACTTTGGTGCATGCATTTTTATAATCTGAGAAAATAATACAAATAGATTCAAAATAATATATTCATTAATAATAGAGGACAATGACGGTAATAAAGATCAAAAGTGTTAATGTATCTCTGTTGATGTGGAACTTTCTTTGATTCTCCTCCTCAATATTTGTTGTTCATGTGTCAGACACCAACATTGAAAGAAATGAATTCTCCTATTGGGGTAGAGTTGACCAACCTTCTGACATAGATCCCAAGTACTTGTACATGTAGTGCATACAGGATTCCAATAATTCATCGAGTATATATCGCAACGCAAACAACGTTGCAGCGGAGCTGGAACAGCAGCACCACAGGTAGTACAAATATTTCTACAAATACTTATATTATTGAATATTATAGGTTCGAAACACTTCAGGCAAAAGTAGCACACAATAGCCCCCGCAATCATCATTGGGTAGACGCACACTTTTGGTTCTTCATTCACTCTTTTGGAAACGGGTTCGAAGGTGGGGCTTGGGACTGAGTGTGCGCAGAGGCAAAGATTCAAGTACAGTAATTCACCATGTTGGTTCAATTACTACGTCATCTGTTGGTTTCGGTTCTGATTCTATTATTCTAACATTTGGGTTCACGTCGACTCCTGGGTACCACAGTAATGGTCTATCACTGATGAACTAAGTTTATGTTTTTTCTCCAAAACTACAATTCTCTGTTCCAAATCTTCATATTTCTTCATTGTTCATGCTGTTATGTCAGAAATTTTTATTTCTACATCACTTTTAAGATTATCGTATTTATGAGTTAGAGTTATTCGAGCCTCCTCAATTTTATCGTCGAACGCTTGACGTGCATTGCGAGTAACATTACCTATTGTAGATTGTATTGCAGCTTGTAGGGCTAGAAGTATGACCTCCTTTGTTCCATCAATTTCTTCCTCAAGATATGATACAGTTAAACAATCACTCTTGTCAATTGGTTCGCTTGAATTTTTCAATATTTTTCTATTGTTAATTTAAATTCATTACCGGAAGGACCACGCTATTTTCTTTTTCTACCAAATTTATCTATTGTTTTGGACATTGTGCACCCACAACAATTCTTCTCTAACTGATATTTCTTTCATTCACATTATGCTTTGAAGTAATTGGTTAGGAAAATAGAAATAAAACATGAAATTTCTATCATTTTTATATTCATCGAAGTAATTTGGTAAAAGTAATACATATACGTACACAATACATGAATATCACAATACAGTTTGCTACACATTATTATTCATTTATAAATACTTACATGAACATCTATATTGGATTTTCCGGTTTTAACGACATTAAATGGTTCATCAGTCATTAAACTCGGCAGACAGTAAATTAAATAGTTGATCCAGTGGACTCTCCTGAAGAAGTGATTGTTGAATAATATCATTTATCCAACGAATGTTATCATTCGGATCGTTTTGATAAAATTCAATACCATTATGACTCCAAGAAGAGTGTGGGTATTCGGAATGATAAATCGTTTATCGTCGTTGCATTATTAATGCAACTTCATTCTTCAATTCAGTATACATATCATGCAACACAATTCTAAATGGATTCATCATTCTGAATACCATACGCATCTTCGCATGGTTTCGTTATAGCTCATACAATTTTTCGAGGGTCGTACGATTTTCAATATTATCATTCTTGATAGAGTTGAATTTCTGCCTGACAGCTTCTGGTGTCTAGCTGACGTTTCAAATTAATTTAATTGTTTTTATTTTCAAAATCATGTTTTGTATTCACAATTCGCTGAAGTACCTCTACAATATTCAGTGATCGAATGAATTTGAATAACGAGATCATGGATATATAAAACTATCGAATCTTCTGCGATATCTACCTTCATCTATTTTTCTATCCTTATCAACGACTAGAAATCCATATTGGTCCTCCCAGCATTTAACACACATCAATTGGAATTGTTTGAATGTTACATCGGGTGATACATGATCTGAATAAATGTGGTGTGAATTGGTCTCATCTTGTTTGAACATTATGATGAAATTGGAATTATCACGCACTATCGTTTGGGTACCCGTGAATATGTCTGTGCGAGATAAAAACAATTAACATCCTCATGACATCCCATACAGGAATATGATCTAATAATATCTGCTTTTCACATATCACATCTTCGGAAATGAAAACAGAATTAGGCTTAGCATTATTGCTGAATGTATGAAAACCTAATCCTTTTAGAGGTTCCAAAACATTTCGCAAGTACTGATATTTAGGTTGATTGAGTGATTTCGAATAGACATCGCATCTCATAGACATCTCAGTCCTTGTGGACTGAGATGAGATAGCGATATCATTGCATTCGTCTTTTCACAATTTGAAGGTCCTATAATGAGTCCTCGAACTGATGATGGAAGTAGTGGACCATACCTGAATACCCTTTGTCCATTCAATCAACACCCAAATTTCTCATCTAGATTATCTACAGCAAACTTTTTTTTCTGTTTCACAATGCGCATCGTAACGTGGTTGGAGATAATATAAATGTTATTAGCTTATTCATTTCAATGTGTACCATCAAACGATACGGATGTATTGAAAATGATCCTGAAATTAAAAGAGGTTGTGGTTTTGTTAATGATCTGATTAACAAACTTCCTTCCGAATTACATATTACCGGAAGTTATTAATACTGTGGACAGGGTACAAAATTGAAACGTTTAGCTCACAACGATCCTGGAATTAATAAATTAGATATTGAATGCAAAAAACACGATATTCAATATTCTAAGCATCCTTCCTATCTTGCAGCAAGACATTTAGCCGACAAAGAACTGAATACAGCGCTTGGGATTGGGTTAAATTGAAGGACGCGAGTATTGGAGAAAGAGCAGCTGCATTACTTGTCATCAACATTATGAAAGCAATAAGACATATGGGCATGGGTTGTAGCACCAATAAGAAAAAAAGTAAGAAAAAACAAACGAAGAAAAATAAAATTAGAAAAGTTGCGTTTGGTGCTGGGATAGTTCATAAAGTGCGAAATGTATAGAAGAAAGCTGGCTGGGATCAATTTGTGACGAATAATAGCAAAAAAGCTATCACTGTGGCATTGCAGGCGGCACGTAAATACCTCGAAGCTGTCGGTGGAAAGAAGAAAATCCGCACATCACGCATAATTCCTGTTCCCAAGATCGGTGGACTTTTGCCATTGATATCAATTTTTGCTGGACTATCCGCACTAGGAAGTTTGACGGGGCCACTGCTAGTATTACCAAGGCCGCAAATACAGCAAAAGCCAGCAGAGCAGCTTCAATGGAAGCCAATCGCCACAATAAAACATTGGAGACTGTAGCATTGGCAAACGCGGTAGTGAAATATACCTTATACCGAACCGTAAATGTTCAGAACTATATTTAAAACCATTCAAACCCACATACAAAACAAAAAACTAGTTGATTTCCTACCTCAGAGGCCTCTCACCGATATCGATCTCAGTTATTATGCACAAAAAATGAAAATTTTACATTTTCGTGATGTTTTTATGCGTGAAAGATTACCCCTTGAGGTCCAAGACAAAACGAGATAGCTATTGTCAATTTATATGAAATAAGTGGACCAGGAACACATTGGGTGGCATATAAATAATTTAGGAAAGAAGTCGCATATTTCGATAGTTTTGGAGGTCTACCCTCACCATTAGAATTGACTCGATTCTTTCGAAAATGCTCGAATGTGAAAATCAAATATAACTATGATCGTCAGCAGAAATTCAATACATTTCTCTTTGGTCACTTGTGCTCAGTTTGTCTCTGAATGATTTTCCAAATAAAAATGCATACAACATCAAAACTGGATAGAGAGGCTACCAAGGGAATGGGGTTTTCACTTAGGATGTTTTCAAAATACCTTGAAGACAATGAATAAAGTGATGCTTGCAAATATGTCCAAGGAAGTGATACTTGCATGTGTTGCACATGAGATTTCATATGTTTAGGAAAAGTTACCCAAACATCTACAAGAAGACATCGACATAATGAAATATAGATATTGTTACGAAATCACCCCGATGAAAATTCAGATTCGGATGTTAATGATGGTCCATACCTCAAAAATCTGAATGTTGTATTTGTAATATAGAGGATGTGAAATCGGTATCAATATTTATTGTATTTATTACAATACAACACCTTCAATAAGTATAAATAGTCTCAGATGTGTTGTTGCTGTGCAAACAATAAATCAATAAATATAATATAACATAAATCTTACATAACTATTTCATTATAACATTAAAAAAACAACAGTACAAAAATAACATTTCAAAACGCTCATAGGTGGGAACTTGTTTCCTCCTTTTCATTAAAGAGGATGTATGCATCTCCACTCAAGCGATTTTGGTGAAATTGGTGACACGTGTGAATCATTGTATTCGTGCCACCTGCCAGTATAAGGATGTCTGCAGAATGCTGTAAAATGTCCGCTGTAGGTAGAAACAGTGTGATTCGAAAGTGCAAATAGATTATAAGGACATAATTGCATAATTGTTCATGTCTAATCCATCGATGGCAACATTTAACTTGTCTCTAAATCTTTCTGTTTGGGAAAATCTTTTGGAATGAATGACTAAAATAAGGAGAAACTTATGGATCGATAGAGACTTTGTGCATTTTCTTCTTTCTTTGCAACTTGAAAACGTCGGTTTTTCATGTCCACCCAAAGTTTCCTCTCTTGTGAAGAATAAATAAATAAATATGCTCATAGCATATTTCCACCAAATCAGATACACGAATCCTCATTACCAATAAACATAACTACTGTGAGACTTGTCCGCTCAGATTGCAATATAATATCTGGTTCATATATAAATGGTGAAGAATCCCACATTCTTTTCTCATTCGATATTGATGTTGAACCTGGATACGATCTTACTAAAGAACAATAAATTGAAATGTGTTTCAACAGATCATCAGTCATGTCACGACAGTTCGAGCTACAAACAAGTTGTCGGGACAAGTGACTTGAGTGCGGATTTTTTTCCACCAGTTGAATTGGATAGAAACAGCCGTTATGGATTAGGACATTTGGAATTCTATGTATGCAATACAATCAATAATATAACTGAAGCTAGGACTTTTGGAATTCTTTGGATGCAATACAATCAATAATATAACTGAAGCTAATAATTTAATGAGTTTCAGAATCGGTAATGACAAATCGTCGATAATCCAAAAGTACACAATTGTAATTCCATGTGGTGCTTACGAAATAGAAGAGATCAATGCCGTCATACAGAAACATATTATGTTCAGGTTGTTTCATGATAAAAAACCAATTGATATCGTTGCAGATGACATTTTCTATCTACACGCCATAATAATAATACATTCAAATGTGAAATGCGATCCAAATATGAAATTGATCTAACACATCCAAAGTCTATAGCAAAACATGATGGGGTTCACTCATGGCATATTTCCACCAAATCAGATACATGAATCCTCATTACCAATAAACATAACTACTGTGAAACTTGTCCGCTTAGATTGCAATATAATATCTGGTTCATATATAAATGGTGAAGAATCCCACATTCTTTTCTCATTCGATATTGATGTTGAACCTGGATACGATCTTACTAAAGATCCTCACAATATTATATTTATGCCTGTCAGTCCAGAAGATCGTCAATTGATTCACAACACTACAGTGCGTATTTTGGATCAAAAAAGTAACCTCATCGATTTTGGAAGTGAAGAAGAGATTTTCATTATTTTGGAATTGAAGAAAATCGAATAACTATTGTTATGGGGTTTCTTTTTAATAGACAAAATCGTATTGAACAATCCCAAACCAAAACCATCTGCACCATCAAAAAGAAAAATGTATGCCAAACAGTTAGCACACAACGTTCTGTCTGTGAAAGATCTTGAATTCTGGGAATCGATTGGATTGAAGGTGAGGAAATAAGAATGGTGCTCGAAACAAACAATGAAAAGTTGAATATTTTTGATGAACCAGTGCTCGATCATTCCCTCATAAGTTTACATGAGCACGCACACATATAAACCATATTGATCGCCACTGTTTAGGAATTCAGATGAAATTCGAATTGCTATTAGTAATCAAGATGTTATACTTGCTACTGCTGAAAGTTTCATCTACATAGAGGAAAAATTCACCCCTAAAGATGCAGCGAAAACATGCTATCTCTCGAATAATGCAATTGCTTTCCTTTTTGATGACATCCGTTATGAAATGGGTGGCTGTTGTTAGAAAACCGGGGATAACATGCAATGTTACAATGCAATGATACAATGCAAACTATGATCTCGTTTGGGCCATCGCATGCAAACACCTTATCAACAACTGGATGGGGGCTTTCCCAATCAAAACAGGATATCTTGGATGCAACTAGTCACATTCAGTTTAAATTTACCACTGAAATATTTGATGGGTTCTGCTGAGATTACACCAAAAATGTCTTGAAAAAGAGCTGATTCTAATAATAGCTCGATCTTTCAAGAACTCATATATTGGTGAGATCGATGCTGATTTGGAAATTAATAAAATCGAATTGAAAATAAGACATATAGTACCAGATGATAAACATAAACTCATAGTTGTGAATAGAAAAGCGGTTTCAATGCAAAAATCAAGCTAGATTATCGTATGTGGAACTTCTATGAACTTCCTTCATTACGTGGAACATCTTTAGATATATGGGCCATAAACAACCAATGCTTTGGAAACACCTCGTTTTGGCATCATCGGATTCCAAAGTACTACCACATCTGAAGATAGAACACAAAACATCACAAAATCCATAACTGCAGATATCAATAATATTCGAGTATATTTGAATTCTGAAGTATATCCATATGAGCGTTGGAATTTGGATTTAGACAAGAAACTTGTTTCCTCAGCTTATTATGCTTATGAGAACTCTCAAAGAAGTTATTATGAAAAGAACATGAGTGAACCTCTATAAGATATCGGGCAATTTCGTGAGAATCAACTATTCATCATCGATTGTTCGCATCAACCAAATGCCACAAAATTAACAACTATCGATATAAAGGTTGAATTCGGAACCAGGAAGACCAAGTTTCCAAACAACACCAAAGTATATGAGTAGAAATACAAGGCGGAAGGTGCCTCAATTTTTGCACATAACCTCGAATTTGTTTATGCATAAGAGTGTGTGTGTCAGAGCGAGATGGAAGATGGGTTTTCATAAGAGCGTTTGTGTAGAAGTTAGAGGGGTTGGTTTGTCATATGAGTGTGAGAGAGCTGATCCGTTTCAAAGATAACAAACGTTTGGTAGCACAAACAGTTCGGTGTTGTCGGATTAAAATAAAGCGCTGTTTATGGGGGCGATGTGGCTAATGAGGCATTGCCGGTTTTTTATATCAAGCGTGGGAAAAATGACGTCCTCAACGGCGATGATTAGCAGGGTATAATGTTTCAATGTGCGATCCGACATGTTAGAAGGGCAGTAAGAGCTGTTCAAGTTGGCGCGTAAAAAATAAAGCTTGATAGCGACACGGTTGAATTATAAAAACTAGGGTATAATAATAATAATGAGGGAAAAATCTGCTTGAAGGAAAAACATGACGGCAGGATCAGTACAGCGTTAAAGAAAACAACATGGCTACACCAACGTAAAAAGAAAAATGGCTGCTATCGAGGTACAAAGGGTGTATTATTCTAGAAAAAACATGCCAGTTTAACGGGGCTTTATCATTTTAGCGTGCGATCCAACATGCTAGAAGGACACTGAGCAGCATTTTTGTTAACCAAGTTAGCATCATCAGGAGAAGTTAATCAAGTAACGAGGGTCTAACTTTTCAACGTGTGATCCATCATGTCAGAAAGACACTGAGCAGCATCTTCTTCAACCAAGTTGATATCATCAGGAGAAGTGGATCAAGAAGTTTCAATTTTGTTTTCATATAAACACAGATGGCGTGACGTGCAGCACATCAAAAGGAGGAAAATTATTGTGTAGATGGAGGAAAAAAGTATTTACAGGGTAGGGTCTGTTTCAATGTAAAATGGAATTTCTAACAGGTGATGATCGACTGTATTTCAAACAAGCGGCAAACTAACTGACTGTTATAAGGAAACAAGTATAGCTGAGGCACCAGTCAATCTAATAATAACACTGATGATTTTCAACAAGACTCAACCTCTAACGGAAGCAAGAAACTCTTTGGAAGGTTCGAAATAGACCACTAGACCTAGCAGACCACTATTATGATATTCATGCAGTCATTGTTCACTGTGGTTCTGGCGTTGAATTTGGTCATTATTACGCCTTGGTCAAAGACGAAACGGACTGGTTTAAGTTTGACGATAGTCGTGTCACGAAGTGTTCTGGCGATGCATTGAATTTATTGTAGCCTCTGGAGACACCCTACATTTTGTTTCATAAGAAAGAGGACATTGTTAGATCAAGATCTTCAGATGATGTGGTGCTGCAGGTTTTTCCGGATTTTCCTGCAGCTGAAAAAGCAAATGCGCCACTGGAATCAATGAAGTCGCCCCGGAGCGCCAAATAATTTTTATTGTTGTTTTTATTTTATAAATACAAATAGTCATGATATTCATAATAATAATAATAATAATAATAATAGTGTTGATTATAACAGTTTTGCTTCTAATATATATAGAAATATGAATGCGCATTCACATGTACCAGGACCACATTGGGTATTGGGATTCGACCAGGGGCAACTTTTGTAGTGTTCACCATATTCAGTTGTAGACGTTTCAGTAGTAGTTATGAAATTCATCAGTATTTTTTTCCGATTGGTCCATTTTTCTATAATCTCCGCATATATATCATAGCGATCGACGTGTTTATCGATGAAATCATTGATTTTTTCACAAGCGGTTGATATATCTGAAGCTGCCGGAAGCATTTCGGTAACTAATGATTTTGCATAGTCTCTCCATGTCAAATCAAAAAGGTAATAACGTGTTCAAAAACATTGGCGTAGATGCACTGATGATTTCTCTCAGTACACGAAAATTGTCCAGTAGTATGACATGGATTTACATCTTTTTCAAAGTTTCCAGTTGCATGAGGTCAATTTTGCAAACATCAATGATTATAGGATAAACTCCGGAAGTTATACATTCCTATCGCAAAAATTCTGATTTTTGCTCACCACGAACGTAAATGTAGTCGGCAGCTTTCAGCAACTTGGATTGAAGTATTTTGTTCAGTTTGAAATAGTCGATATCTCCATCAGAGTACCGAATACCATGGACATTTCTTTCCAGATGAGATGCGATTTTCTTGTCATTAAATGATCATTTAATGCGGCAAACGGTTGTGGAGGCATGAACATGTAATGGCTCCGTTCAAACCCAATTTCGATGGTGAGTTTTTTAGGGATGAACACTCCATTTACAATAAATCCCTGAATATCTACGAATGCAACTCTCATGTTGACAACTTGTACAGTACTAACACTCATTACAACTAATTTTGAAGTTTTAATATTTTTGATTGAGGTGTGGGAGAGGAAGTGTTATTTGAATTTCAGTTACACTTTTCGATAATTTCGCTGAGTGGGAGGTGCTCGATGACAGTATCATGCACAATGATGCAATAGGCTCGTGTATTTTGTGGAAATCCCTCAGATGCTTCGATTCCAAGTTTTACATCAACACTGGAACATGCTTTCGTCCCTACTGGAACAATCGATGACAAAGAGAGTTTTTTGTATAATGTCGGCAGTGTTGATGAGAGGATTATGTTGATTGGTCATCTTGTAGCTGAGACCCAATTGTGCGTAGTTGATCGAAATATGCTATCAAAAATTTCATTCTCCCAAATTTCAGATGCATGTTTTCTTTATGGTAATTTTCACCGTTCAGAGTCAACGTTATATTGGTGATATTTATATGGTTGAATTGTTTTGGATCATTGTTGACTTTGTCAAAAAGATCGTAATCACGATCTTTTTGGAAACATAGAACCACATAGCGAGAGCTTTCGGAGAACGAGGAAGTCTTTACGGCCCATATTTCATTTTTTGCACCTTGTGTGAGAGCAGGCAGCATATGGAGCATATTTTCTGAACGGTATGAGAAAGTGTCGGCTTGGATAGCTTTCAAAAGTTGCAATTTGATTTGATCATGAGGAAAGATTCGTTTAACTTTCAGTTCGATATTTTCAATTTCTTAACTTCAGTCTTCGATGCTACTGTACCAGTAGTCTCATCTATTTTGAAACAGTTGCTATCATCTCCAGCTCGTACTAATCGGATGGTGTGTTAACCATAGGAAACACATCGAAAATCATTGAAAATATTCAAGAAATGTTTGAACGTTAAAGATGTAGTTTGAATGATGCCAAAGCTCTTGGGGTATGTCCATCCTGAGATTGCCAAGTGTATGATATCTTCATCGGTGTAGGTGAGGAAGCCTCTGACAGTACTAACAATTCCAACTTCACGAACTGCTCCCAATTATCCACCATTCCACTCATAGGTAGCAGATTGAAACATGAAACCACCAGCATTGTTCACAAAGGTCACATGACCATCTCTCTTGGTCCTCTCAACTTTTTCGCTGATGAATAGCAAGCTATCGTACAAAGCATCATAGGCATCGGATTGATTAATGTGGATTTCAATAACATCATTGTTGCGAAAAGATTTGACGTAAGGGTAGTAGGTCCGCCACTTGCGGTTTTGTTGTTGTTGAACACTTGATTGGATAACATGATAACCCAGAGATTTCAGAAATAATTTATTCCTGCTGTTAATAGTTGTCAACTATTGAAAGTTTTGGTGAAGACTGGCGAAGCGTATGGTCTCTGTGTGCTATAGGTAGGTATATGAGGAGATTAGGCGTTTCGTCAATTGCGTATCCTGGATCTACATCAACAGCAAATTCGTATATCGTATGAGAGTGTGTCGTTGTAGAATGGTCCAAACGTAATGTTGCTATCTATGTGTATGGTAGGTACTTTCATGATATCTACAGGTAGATCGGATGCGTAATGTAAGTTTTGAAAAGAGTAGATGAAAACCCGAAAATGCGAGCCAAACTATTTGCAGGTTGGAAATCAATCGAATGTTTCAGTCAGAATATGTCACTTTTTAGCGTATTATTATTCGGTTTGAGATAAAAAATTCCTCAGGGTTTTCCTTAAACTGTATTCGGAATCGGAATCCAATAGAATGGGCAGATTAAAATCGATGGAAAGCGTCGAAGAACGACTTGTTAGCGTTAATATCATAGACATGACATAACTAATGTCAATACGAAATTTCCTTTAATAATGATTGAAACAAGATTTTGAATGAAAATATCATTTATTTTCACGATAATAACAACTAACTTTTTTGTAAAAGTTTATCAAAAAAAGCCCCATAATTTTTGTAGGTATTATGCAGTAGGCACAGATGTCCACAATTACTTTGATAACAATTTTGATACCGATCATTGTTATATGTAATCGTTGTGTCTTTTCCAAAATATCGTATCAATTCCATTGGAGGTTTGAGATTACCAAAGCTATCGAAATTGTTGATTTTTTGATTAGTTTGAGTTTTATTTTATTTTCTTGATCTTATTACCATTGAATTATTGTTGTTAAGGAGTTGTTGAAAAGGAAGAGTTTGAATGTAAATTTGACATTGTCAATAAAATAATTGTCCTGATGAAAATTGGATATTTTTTCGGCACGAAAGTTTGATACGAAATAACATAAATAACATAAATAAATGACATTCCAGATGGATTAGGTCAAACATACAGTCTTATTGTTCCGGAAACTGATAACTCCAATAATAACAAATATATACAATTACTCAGTGAAACTATCACTAATGTTTTAAGAAACATTACTCAAGCTACTCTATGTATAAGTGATCCAGTTGAAACAGATAAGTTCCAGAAGAGACAGTTGATGGAAAAGAACTTTCTATATTTTGACGGAAATCCCCAGGAATGGCCGCTATTTCATAAGCAACTTACTAAATTACGAAAATACTGCGGTTATTCAAACGAAGACATTATTTTGAAACCACAGCGACATCTCAAAGGTGAAGCAAAGTCCTTGGTTGCTGGAATGTTACTGACTGCTGATAATGTAGACTTAGTAATCCATACTCTACAAAGAAGATTTGGCAGACCAGAATTTATTATTGAAACCACCATCATGAAAATAAAAGGTATGCCTTCCATCAGAGATAACAATTTGGAAAAGTCAATACTATTCTCAGCAGAAGTAAATAACATGGTATCTATTATGAAAACCCTAGAATCCATGGCACATCTGCAGAATCCTCAATTAATCGAAGAACTACTCACTAAACTTCCTGGATTAGTGAAATTGAGTTGGGGAGAAATTGTTTCGTCTAAAAGGGGTGATGTGACCCTGGAAGATATCTCTTCATGGTTGGAAACTATTTCTAATGCAGCTTGTTATGTTAGTTCACCTTGCAAATACTCCAAATTTGAACAAAGGTCATATGAAGGTAGAAGTAGACTTCTCAGTACTTCCGAAATGAAAGAGAAGAAATGCAACCACTGTGACAAAAAATATCATGATAACTTTTGTCCACAGATGCAAGCTGATGATATAGATAAACGGTGGAAAGTTGTAACCGACAAAACGTTGTTTTTCTTGTCTAGGAAGTAAACACCAAAAGTTTAAGTGCAGATACAGAAAAGTGTGTGGCAAAAATTACTGTAAACTATATCATCATCAGTTACTATATAAAGATCTACCTTCTAGAAATCCGGAAGTTAACGTCAACGAATAAATGGAAAATAATTCTGAAATAGTTTGTGCAATGAAGAATATATCAAACACCAAAATTTTTTTGAGGACAATTCCAATGGACGGAATGGACATTTGTCAGTTTTGGCATTATGTGATGAAGAATCCACGGTAACGCTGTTAGACCAGGAGATAGCTGATGAATTAGAACTTTCTGGTTGTATCAGAATCACTTTGCCTTCAGTGGGTAAATGAAAATCATTCGATACAGCAAAATTCAATGAGACTGAATTTGAAAATATCAAAAACTAATGATGATGATAAAAAATTCACTTTGAAAGGAGTTCGAACTATTAGAAATCTATCACTTCCAGAACAAGAAATCAGAATGACAGATTGGAGAAAATATTCTCATTTGAAGGATATCCCAAATTTAAGATATTCAACGAGAAAAACCTGTCATTCTGATTGGACAGGACAATATACATTTGATATTACCCAGACAAATACGTTGTGGATCAGATAATTTACCTGTAGCTACCAAGTGTAAATTAGGTTGAGGTTGGTCACTACACGGTCCAAGTCCTATCAATGTTGAAAAAATCTTCAATCTGCATGTTTGTGAGAAAACAGAAGCTTTTGACGACATTGAAGAACTCATAAAAGAAAATTTTGCAACAGAGTCTTTCGGAGTATCAGTAACACCAGACAAGATGAGCAAGGATAATGAGAGGGCAATGACTATAATGGATAATTCCATTTGTTATACAGGAGAAAGATATGAGATAGGTTTGTTGTGGAAAAATGATCATGACATCCTACCAGAAAGCAAATATATGGAATGACGGTGATGACGTTTGGTGCAACTTGCTCCCCCGTATGTGCCCAGTTTGTGAAGAACTTTAATGCTGAAAAATTTTGTTCTGATTCCGAAATTCAGAACGTAATTATAAACAAATTTTACGTAGACGATTACTTGGATTCCAAGGATACGGAACAGGAAGCACTTCATACTATCTCAGAAGTATGCAAGGTACAGAAGAAAGGAGGCTTCGAAATAGTTAATTGGATGACAAACTCTCAGATTATACGAGAGAGACTTAAATCTGAAGCTGTATTGGCCCATTCAAGGATCATTGGTGAAACTTCATTCCATCGTGTTTTGGGACTTTGGTGGAATACCGATGATGACTATTTTTATTTCAAATTGGATATCGTACATGTTCATGATGAAAAAACTACCAAAAGAAATGTTCTCAAGTGCATTATGTCGGTGTTCGATCCACTTGGCTTAATATCAACACTTACTATACGAGGTAAAATATTGATGCAGAAGATGTGGCGTTCTAGACTCTCCTGGGATAGTTTTTTACCGGAAGAATTGATCAAGCCTTGGCCAAAATGGTTGAAAGATCTGAGAGTAGGAGATTTGAGCCGGTTCTAAGCCTCTCCCCACCACTATGATGTCACGTGGGGTGGATGACCTAGACCGAATCATGTGACCTTGAGAAATATGTCTGGTGCATGCGACTTTGAAAAATATGTATGGTATATATGACCTTGAAGAATATGTCTGGCGCATAGGTGGTATGTGTAAATCACAGATTACAGCCGGTTCTGGGCCTCCCCCCAGATATGACGTATTAATTGCTTTTTTTGTTGTTGTTTAGTAACATCAAGGAGATGTGACCTAGAAGGGTCTGGTGCATGGATCGTTCAGATTTTTTTCATATAAGATTTTGTGTGTGTGTGTGTGTGTGTGAGAATGCACGGTACAGGATTTCATCATGTACTTGTCTATGTACAAACATACGTCTGCATACTTCGAAGATCCTTCAAGTAATGAATGTTACATCGGTGTGAGCCCACCAAGTTAGTAGTGGTGTGACGTCACAGCAGCAACCGTTCAACGGTAAGAGAGCAAGATGTTCACTCCACGACGTGTGGCTGAGTAATGCGTATTCATCGGTGTGCCCTCGCCTCTCTCGATACAATGAAAGCTGTGACGTAACGCATCGCTCTAGCCTCGCTATCGATGGTGACACGCAGACGGCCGAGGACTGTGCTAACGTCTGCCCTCTCCGAGATCGCAACGACCACTGCCTGTTCATATCGACATCTGTTATCACATCCCGTTGGGAGGTGGGCTTGGCTGTGACGTCAGGCATCTCTAGTGGGTAGCAAAGTAGGGTGAACTGAAGAGAGTTAAATAACGTGCATTCGTATAAATACTATTGTAGAATCTCGTGAAGTATTAATCTGAAAATTGTCGAATTGAGCTGTGCCAAGGTATGGTTAGGGCGAATTGTATACATATAACAGTTGACAAAAATTCTCCCTATTATAGCAAAATTTGACCTAACATTTTCGCTTTGAAACCTTATTGAACTATTGAGGCCCGCGTCGGACTGCAAAGTTAAACGTTATAAAATAATTAGAGATAAGTAATGAGAAAAGTTCATTGCATGTATTCAAATGACTCAACATGAAACAAACCAATAAAGTACAAGTGATAAGAAATGAGAGTTCAGAGAGTGAATTCTTGTTGCTTGTAACTATCCAATGGAATTAAAGATCTGAATCTTGCAATGCAATGTTATATTCATGATGACGAATGAAAGAACAGTTATTATTAAGGTCTATTTTATGTACGGAAAACACTGAAGAGAGTGAAATTGAATTACAGAATACATATTCGGAAGAGAAATAAATATATAAGGATTTGGAAAAATCTTGAGGTTTGGTTAGAATTTAGAAATTGTCAAAAGAGACAACTGCTTTGATGAGCCTATTTTCTATAGCATGTGCCTGTATTTCTTGGTCCCGTATGACAAAAAAACTTGTCGATTTTGATAATGCACGTAGCTTTTGCATTCCGTTTCTACCTTCACAGCATATGACATCAGCGTAACTATAACTGAAAAGTAGGATGTGCCATCACTTTGATCGAAAATAAATTCATTTACCTGTCATTGCCAGATTTACCCGTTGAGTTTGGTTTGACTTTGAAATAAATGCAAGGTTATTATCTGCCCCAAAACAGATGCGTAGACTGAACACATAACATTTCACAGGAGAACAGACTGACATTTCTCACGCATATGCACGTCTAACATGAGCTAGGTACCACATATTTGATGATGATTCAAAATGCTACACTATATTCTTTCTTGAAATATAATTACATTACAATTTGAAGCAACATAGTAGATGATATTGACGTAACTTCAACTGAAACGTGGGTATCGCCTCACTTTGGTCTCTTTTTTTCTACACATTGGCAAAATCTGATGGTGAAGTTTGGTTTAACCTTAAAACTAAAACTAGGATTTTCTCGAGGGTCGAGTTTTCATGTATGCCGATGACACAACATTGTGACGTCCCTAGATCTAAATGGAACTGAAAATAAAACGAAACTAGTAATCAATAAATTCGAATGTTGGTGTGAAAACAATCAGTTAACAGTGAAAATAAAACAACATTTATCCAGTTTTCAAGTAAGTATCAGCGCCCTCTTCAAATAAATCTAGGTTTCGAAACAGAATATACAAAATTTCTTGGAACACAACTTGACAATGAATTGTCTTTCAATAATCACATCGAATACTTATGCACTTCTCTGAGAAACGTATTTTGCCTTCCTAACAATGAAATTAAATTTTTTGAGATATAATCTCTTGGATATATACTATGGTCTAGTGTATTCTGAGCTCAATATGAATATTACCATTTGGGGACACTCATCAGAAATAAATTGAAATTTTATAAGGCACAAACGCTTCATTAAACTAATTTTTGATCTAAAATACAGAGAATCTTGTAAGAAAACATTCCAAGACAAAAAAGTTTTCACATTACCATTCATTTATCTTTACAAAATATTAAGCTACCTTCATGTACATTCCCATTTGCTAACAAGAAATGAGGTAATTCACTGTCATTAAACGAGACGGAGAAACGACTTCCATCAGGAAAAAATAAACCATAATGAGTACAAAGGTTCGCCACTTCATGCCGGAGCAAAATGTATTAACTCATTATCACATAGGATCAGAAGTGAAACAAATTTTCTCAAATTCAAGAAAAAAGTCAAAGACTTTTTGGTGACAAGTTGTTTTTACTTCCTGATAGATTATGAAAATGATATTTTTGTGTGACATTTGCTGTTACTGATATAAGTGCTATAAGATAAAATATCTTTTGTAAAATGTGACGTGTCATATATACATTCATGTATGAATGATGACTAAAATTTGACTTTGACTTCTCCGCCAATGTCATGCTAGTCGGAGATTTGTAGACATGTAGTTGTCAACACTTGACATTTTACAGGAGAATAGACTGATATTTCTCACACATATGCATGCCCTACACAAACTTCCGCATGCTTAAAAATGATGTCATGATTTAAAATTTCGCACTACGTTTTTCTTTTCGAAACAATACAAATCTGAAGCCATATAGTAGATGATATTGATATGATTTCAACTGAAAAGCAGGTTTGTTCTCACTTTGGTCTGTTTCTCCCCCACCATGTCAAGATCTGACAGAACAGTTTGGTTTGAGCTTGAAACAGGTTATGCTAGACGAGGATTTGCGGAGTTTCCGAAAGAGATGCGTAGGGTCATGCCATTTTGCCGTAGAATAGATTGATATTTCTCACACATGCATATGCTCGCCCAACAAGAACTTTCACGTATTGCAATACAATCTAATCATTTGAAATGCAACACTATATTGCAATATCTGATGGTGGAGTGTGGTTTGACTGTGAAAATGAATACAAAGTTCATTCTTTGCGAACATCATGCTGAACGGGGTATGGAAGTTCTCCAAAACAATGCATACAGTCACAACACACCATTTTACAGCGAAAAAGACATATTTTTCACACCTAAATATATTCTCGACATGAACTTTTACATGTCGCAATATACATGTTTCAATTTGAAATGTATTAACATATTGTTCTTAAAATTCAATATTATCCAAGATTCAAGCCAATATACCATATTATAACGTAAGCGTGTATTCAACTGAAAAGGACGTTTTTCCACACTTCAACCTGAAAACTGATTCCTCTACTCCACCATTTCATGATCTGACTTCGAAGTTCACTTTGATCTTCAACTTGACTACGTGGTCATTTTCTGTCGATGTTCTGCTATACTGGTTTGTGAGTCCCCAAATATTACATAATGCACACATTTTTTGTACATAAACACGCATGCTCCACACCATGCATGCTTATGCTTATGTTGTAGTATTTTTCTCTAGAGAATTTATCTTGTTGAAGCTGCGATGATTCTGCAACCGTGTTAGTTTGGTCACATTACTTCTAACGCAAAGTTTTTCCCGCTAGGTAGTGCTGTTTCTAATTTACTGTTCGAGGAATATTTTCTGGCGCTCCATTTCGGTCAATCATTTATTGTTGAACCTGCTTCTGCAATTTTGAAAATATCGTATATATCGCATATATCGCATCTATATTGAGCCTCATAAAAGATGAATACAAGGAGAAAACAGTGAAGGATGGACTTGAAGAGTGTTATAAGGCTTCTAATCGAATGAAAAAAGATCTGAAAAATACTACTACTATGGGTGGAAAACAAAATCTACTAGCATTTTTGGTCTATATTGCAACACTACGTAATCAGATGAAATTTGAGATGAATAAAGGAGCAGGCCTGATTAGCCGGAAAGAGACAGCCTCTAATCGGCTTTCAATTCGCGTTTTCGAACTGGAGTGATTGGTAATCTCAAGCATAGGAACCCTACCTCATTTTCGATCGACTGTAAGACCCTTTTTGTGAGACGAATTCAAAATGCACTGAAGAAGGATGCATTTTTAAAGGTTAATATGACATTCGGTGGAGAATTTGAGGTTGTCATTTGAGGACTGAAGTTGTAAGGTATTCACTTTCCGATGACAATTATTCAGATATATAGTTTCGAAGAGCAGAATGATCTCTCAGTCAATGTTTACACGTTGGAACTTTTTAAATCCAACCAGAAAACACTGTTTTTGGATAAAAGATCTATCTAGTTTGGTGAGTAATCAACTCGACAACCATAGTGGAAAAAATATTTTTGCAATAGGTGTTTTCACTGTTTTTCCACGCAACCTATGTTAGATAAACACCTTGAAGACTGCTCGAAGACAAGGAATGCCTACCAAAACTATCTATGGAGCGAAAACATATTTTGAGGTTCAAAAATTTCAAAAATTGAATTACATCGCCTTTCGTCATATACCGTGTATTGGTATCTGCACAAGATGACAATAAATATCAACGACACATTGCGGCATCTATTGGATATTATGTGAAACGCTCTTATGATGATACACTATCATTTTATCGATCATTTCGTGGTGAAAATTGTATGAAATGGTTTGCCGACGGGATAGATCAGTTTGCTGAAGATGTTGAAACTGTGTTCCAGTGTCCATTTGATGTAGATATATCAGCCAGTCAGGAAACATTTTTTCAGGAAGCAACTCATTGTCATATATGTGACAAACCATTCAATATATCAGATAAAATAGTATGCGACTATAATCGTCTAATACCTACAAATAATCAATCGCGGACCATCACACAATGAGTGCATTATAAACTATCAAGATGATCAAACAATTCCCATCGTGTTTCATAACTTATCAGGGTATGATGCACATTTTGTTATAGAAAATATTGCATTGGATCTCAATAGAAGTGTCGCCGTTTGGCCGATAACAAAGGAAAAGTATATCTTCGTCACTGAAAATATTTCTGGGAGCAAGATTCACTTCAGATTTTTTAACTCATTCAGATTCATGAGTTTTTCGCTGGATACGTTAGTATCATATCTATCAGATTTTCTAAATCTCATATCACAGTTCTCCAACCCCTCGAATGATGAAGAGTAGATTTTGACAAAAAAGGGTGTAATGCCGTATGACTATATCGATTCTTTCAAAAAATTCAATGAAGATTGTTTACCCCCTATCGAAACCTTTCACAACAAATTGGAGGGAAAACCGTGTCCTAGGAGATATTACTTACGTGCCAAGCTGATATGGGCTACTTGTAATATAAACACATTGGGAAAATATACGGATCTGTATTTGAAGACGGATATTATGCTTCTAGCTATGTCTTCGAGCAGTTCCGCTCAAGTTGTCATAAAACTTACGGTTTGGATCCTGCCCATTATTTCACCCTGCCTGGCTATACATGGGATACTATGTTATTCAAAACGAAACAGCAACTTGAACTTTTCACCGATGTAGTTCAGTTGATGTTTTTCGAAAAGGGAACAAGAGGTGGACTGAGTGCTCCAAGCGAAGAGTCACAGCTGATAACAAATACATGGGTGACAATTATGATAAAGCCAAAACTGACTCATACCTAATGTATTTCGATGTTAATAATCAATATGGTTGGGCAATGTCTCAATATCTACCATACGGCTGGTTTGAGTGGATGGACACCAACATTGATATCACAACTGTGCCTGATGATGCCTCGGAAAGTTATATACTAGAAGTTGATATGAAGTATCCAAACAACCTGCACGATATGCATAAGGATTCACAATTATGCCCCGATTATGTGGATCCTAAGACAAAAAAATCTCGAACCGAAAGTACATCGGATGTGAAACGATTTAAATTGATGGCTACTCTACAGTCGAAGGAAAAGTATGTGAATCATTACAGAAATCTCAAGCAGGCCTCAGAACATGGTCTATTTTGAACAAGATTCATCGTGTTCTAAAGTTCAAGCAGCCCACATGGTTGAAGCCCTGCATAGACTTGAACACACGTTTGCGAACTGCTGCCTCGAATGATTTTGAAAAGAACCAATTCAAAATAATGAATAATGCCGTATTTGATATGTACTGCTATCTTCAATACTCAATTTTTGTCCCATATATATATATATAGATATTTGTTTCAGGGAAAACTATGGAAAATCTGAGAGAGCACTCTGATGTTCGCCTTGTAACGAGTTGGGATGGGCGATATGGTGCCGAAGCCAAAATATCCGAATCCGAAATATTCTTCAACAAACCTATATATGTTGAAATGGTAGTACTGGATTTGGCAAAGTTGACCACATATAATTTCCATTATGAGTACATGGCTCCTAGGTATAGAGAAAATTTTTGCGCAGTTTATACTGACACGCATAGGGTGTATTCAACAGAACAAAAGAAGACTGCTCTGAATCCTAACGATGATGAACGCTATCTTGTTCCCGAAAGCTACCATACTCTTCCATGGGGACACTACTCAATTCAAAATCTATGAATATTGATTAATAACAATATCAACTACAAATTATTCTCGTCTCACATGAACGGTTCTATGTACGAGAGAAAATCACATATCACATTGAAAGTTTTCGTTAACATATTATCTTGTTGCTGATATACAGTTGTATTTTTGTGTGTCAAAGCAGAACTATTGGAAAAATGAACGTTACTGTCATTTATTTCAAATTGAACCACACACCTATTTTCTTTCGAGAGAGGTTTTATATAGGGCAATTGGCGATGTTTTTTTCCCTCTACAATCTAAAAATCAAACGCTCCAGCAGCTATTACTCCAGGGTGGTGTGAAAAAGATCAATAAAAACTGTTTTAACGATGAACTCACAACCTGATGATATCAACCCCTTGTCCTCATTTTTTAGGGTAATATTTCTTGGTCTCTTCCTTCGAAGGGCTCATAAGTATCTATTAAGTCGATGTATTTCCTAAAAATATCAATTTCAACTCTTTCATCATATCTTTTGTAAACAGAAAACAAAAAAAATATTTATATATTGTGTAAGATCTTGTTCATTATATCTTTTCGGTTTACATTTTGTAACAAGTTGTTTTGAATTATTAATTAACTTGAGTGTGTTTTTATTGATGTTCAAAATATTATTTTCAATAGAAACATACTTTTTTTATGACATCCATCATCTTGTAGAATCAAACCCTAATACAAAGGAAAGATCCATGTTGACTTTACGAAGACAGATTGACATTACCAGAAACATAACCAAAATAACCAAAAAAATAGCCATTAAATCATCTTGTATGAAAGCTGTTTGGAAAAATGTGTAAATGAAACTGGTTTTGATCTATTTCAGTTTAAGATCAATTCAAAACTATCTGTTAATTTCTTTTGAGTACATGTTGTTGATATAAATAGGCGAAATCACACATAAAAATTCAGTTCTGACCAAATTGCAGTATATTTCGTAGCAAAGTACTCCATTAATTATGAATCTCGATATTATAGAAAATGCCAAGTCGAACAAACATGTTATTATCAGCATATACCCTTTTCAATATTAGTCCTTATTGAGATTAAAATCTTTCATAATTACCAATCAACCACATCTATCCTTCCACTATTCTAGACAAATATCTTCAATTTCATCAAAAGTCAAATATGGAGCTACATAATCGAAAATTGGTATGATGGAGGTTGCGATCATACTACTACACATTGAAAACATTTTCTCAAATTTTACCAATATATTTCAAATATGCACTTGGTGTTATGCGGGTTACTTGATTTTGAGATTTACTGGTGTGTAATTTTTCTGTGTATCAATAGAATGGTGTCCTTCGGAGGGGTTGTAGTCGGGTTCCTTGGAGGGGGCGTGTCCTACGACTCCGCCCCCGCCGACATTTGCCCTTTGCCGTAACGGCTGGCTGGCCTTCCAGACCTGAGCCCCAGGGATTTTAGGACTCAGTTCCTGTCTGGGTACGACGGGAGGTCGGTTTGCTTCAGTTAGCTCTTGTGGAATTCTAAACTCCTTGTGGAGGTACTGACCCCGCCATGAGGCCACCCCCAAGCCTCTCTCGGCTTCAGGGTGACTTCCTGGCATTCCTCCACCCCCTAGCGCTTCCGTTCTAGCGGCATTTTATATAATATCGAGATTCATAATTAATGGAGTGCTTTGCTATGAAATATACCTACTGCAATTTGGTCAAAACTGAATTTTTATGTGTAATTTCGTCTATATATATATCAACAACATGTACTCAAAAGAAATTAACAGATATTTTTGAATTGATCTTGAACTGAAATATATCAAAACCAGTTTCAGTTACACATTTTTCCAAACAGCTTTCATACAAGATGATTTAATGGCTATTTTTTTGGTTATTTTGGTTATGTATCTGGTAATGTCAATGTGTCTTCGTAAAGTCAACATGGATCTTTCCTTTGTGTTATGGTACGATTCTACAAGATGATGGATATCATAAAAAAAATGTTTCTATTGAAAATAATATTTTGAACATCAATAAAAACACACTCAAGTTGACTAATAATTCAAAACAACTTCTTACAAAAAGTAAACCGAAAAGATATAATGAACAAGATCTTACACAATATATAATTTTTTTTTTGTTTTCTGTTTACAAAAGATATGATGGAAGAGTTGAATTTGATATTTTCAGGAAATACATCGACTTAATAGACACTTATGAGCCCTTCGAAGGAAGAGACCAAGAAATATTACCCTAAAAAATGAGGACAAGGGGTTAATATCATCAGGTTATGAGTTCATCGTTGAAACAGTTTTTATTGATCTTTTTCACACCACCCTGGAGTAGTAGCTGCTGGAGCGTTTGATTTTTAGATTGTAGAGGGAAAAAAAACATCGCCAATAGCCCTATATAAAACCTCTCTCGAATGAAAATAGGTGTGTGGTTCAATTTGAAATAAATGACAGTAGCGTTCATTTTTCCAATAGTTCTGCTTTGACTCACAAAAATACACCTGTATATCAGCAACAAGATAATATGTTAATAAAAACTTTAATTGTGATTTGTGATTTCCACTCGTACATAGAACCGTTCATGTGAGACGAGAATAATTTGTAGTTGATATTGTTAATAATCAATATTCATAGACTTTGAATTGAGTAATGTCCCCATGGAAGAGTATGGTAGCTTTCGTGAATAAGATAGCGTTTATCATGGTTAGGATTCAGAGCAGTCTTCTTTTGTTCTGTTGAATACACCCTATGCTTATAGGATTTTATTAATTTTTTGTGTGATTGCTTTTCCAGTACAATTTTCCAAAGAGGTCAGGTAATTTTCGGAAGCGATTTTTGTTTTGATAACATTATGTTTAACGCCTTTCGCTTTTCGATACTCCGAAATTGGCCACAATTTGTTTGATTTCATCATTTTCATAATTCTCCTGCTTCAATCTTTTTTTCAGATCAGTGAATTGATCTTCTGACATTGCAGTTTTAGTTGAGTATAATTTAGATTTGATTGATTTGATTGTTCTCATCCTTCATCAATCCAATCATTTTCTTATTCGCTCGGAGAATATTGTAAATTATATTTGATTGATAATCGCTACTATCGAAATACTGATGACAATCATTTTTCATCATCTCATATGGATCATAATTTATAATTTCATAAATCAAATTGTCCGTGTCAGTATAAACTGCGCAAAAATTTTCTCTATACCTAGGAGCCATGTGGAAATTATATGTGGTCAACTTTGCCAAATCCAGTACTACCATTTCAACATATATAGGTTTGTTGAAGAATATTTCGGATTTTCCCAATTCAATGGCAGTCAAGCTTTCATCGAAGACAGTCAAACTCTTGAACCGAGGATTGGAGATTCTGACTTCGGCACCATATCGCCCATCCCAACTCGTTACAAGGCGAACATCAGAGTGCTTTCTCAGATTTCCCATAGTTTTCCCTGAAACAAATATTTATATATATGGGACAAAAATTGAGTATTGAAGATAGCAGTACATATCAAATACGGCATTATTCATTAGTTTAAATTGGTTCTTTTCAAAATCATTCGAGGCAGCAGTTCGCAAACGTGTGTTCAAATCTATGCAGGGCTTCAACCATGTGGACTGCTTGAACTTTAGAACACGATGAATCTTGTTCAAAATAGACCATGTACTAAGGCCTGCTTGAGATTTCTGTAATGATTCACATACTTTTCCTTCGACTGTAGAGTAGCCATCAATTTAAATTGTTTCACATCCGATGTACTTTCGGTTCAATATTTTTTTGTCTTAGGATCCACATAATCGGGGCATAATGGTAAATCGTTATGCATATCGTGAAGATTGTTTGGATACTTCATATGAACTTCTAGTATATAACCTTCCGAGGCATCATCAGGCACAGTTGTGATATCAATGTTGGTGTCCATCCACTCAAACCAGCCGTATGGTAGATATTGAGACATTGCCCAACCATATTGATTATTAACATCGAAATACATCAGGTACGAGTCAGTTTTGGCTTTATCATAATTGTCACCCATGTATTTGTTATCAGCTGTGACTTCGCATGAAGCAAACTTGACTCAGTCCACCTCTTGTTCCCTTTTCGAAAAAGATCAACTGATCTACATCGGTGAGAAGTTCAAGTTGCTGTTTCGTTTTGAATAACATAGCATCCCATGTATAGCCAGGCAGAAGGAAATAATGGGCAGGATCCAAACCGTAAGTTTTATTACAACTTTAGCGAAACTGCTCAAAGACATAGCTAGAAGCATAACATACGTCTTCAAATACAGATCCGTATATTTTCCCAATGTGTTTATATTAAAAGTAGCCCATATCAGCTTGGCACGTAAGTAAGATCTCCTGGGACACGGTTTTCCCTCCAATTTGTTGTAAAAGGTTTCGATAGGGGGTAAACAATCTTCATTGAATTTTTTGAAAGAATCGATATAATCATACGGCATTACACCCTTTTTTGTCAAAATCTACTCTTCATCATTCGAGAGGATGGAGAACTGTGATACGAGATTTGGAAAATCTGATAGATATGATACTAACGTATTCAGCGAAAATATCATGAATCTGAATGAGTTAAAAAATCTGAAGTGGATGTTGCTGCTAGAAATATTTTTAGTGAAGGAGATATACTTTTCCTTTTTTATCGGCCAAACGGCGACACTTCCATTGAGATCCAATGCAATATTTTCTATAACAAAATGTGCATCATACCCTGATAAGTTACGAAACACGATGGGAATTGTTTGATCATCTTGATAGTTTATAATGCACTCATTGTGTGATAGTCCGCGATTGATTATTTTTAGGTATAAGACGATTATGGTCGCATACTATTTTATCTGATATATTGAATGGTTTGTCACATATATGACAATGAGTTGCTGCCTGAAAAAATGTTTCCTGGCTGGCTGATATATCTACATCAAATGGACACTGGAACACAGTTTCAACATCTTCAGCAAACTGACCTATCCCGTCGGCAAACCATTTCATACAATTTTCACCACGAAATGATCTATAAAAAAATGATAGTGTATCATCATAAGAGCGTTTCACATAATATCCAATAGATGCCGGAATGTGTCGTTGATATTTATTGTCATCTTGTGCAGATACCAATACACGGTATATGACGAAAGGCGATGTAATTTAATTTTTGAAATTTTTGAACCTCAAAATATGTTTTCGCTCCATAGGTAATTTTGGTAGGCATTCCCTTGTCTTCGAGCAGTCTTCAAGGTGTTTATCTGACATAGCTTGCGTGGAGAAACAGTGAAAACACCTATGGCAAAAATATTTTTTTCCACTATGGTTGTCGAGTTGATTACTCACCAAACTAGATAGATCTTGTATTGAAAAAAAGTGTTTTCTGGTTGGTGACGTAACATCATAGATATTTATTGAATCCTCACATCTTTCATCGTAATACATGTCTTGAATCATGAGTAGATTCACATGTTTGGTTTTATTTTTTGCTATGCTTAATCTTAGCGGTATTACAGAATACTTAGATTTAAAAAGTTTCAATGTGTAAACATTGACTGAAGGATCATTCTGCTCTTCGAAACTATTCATCTGAATAATTTTAATCGGAAAGTGAATACCTTACAACTTCACTCCTCAAATGACAACCTCAAATTCTCCACCGAATGTCATATTAACCTTTAAAAATGCATCCTTTTTCAATGCATATTGAATTCGTCTCACGAAAAGGGTCTTACAGTCGATCAATAATGAGGTAGGGTTCTTATGCTTGAGATTACTAATCACTCCAGTCCGGATACGCGAATTGAAAGCCGATTAGAGGCTGTTTCTTTCCGACTTATCAGGCCTGCTCCTTTCTTCATCTCAAATTTCATCTGATTACGTAGTGTTGTAATATAGACCAAAAATGCTAGTAGATTTTGTTTCCCACCCATAGGAGTAGTATTTGTCAGATCTTTTTTTATTCGTTTAGAAGCCTTATAACACTCTTCAAGTCCATCCTTCACTGATTTCTCCTTGTTTTCATCAATATAGATGCGATATATTTCATCACATCAGCAAACATTTTTCAAAATTGCAGAAGCAGGTTCAACAATAAATGATTGAGCGAAATGGAGCACCAGAAAATATTCCTCGAACAGTAAATTAGAAACAGCACTACCTAGCGGGAAAAACTTTGCGTTAGAAGTAATGTGACCAAATATGAATATGAATAAAATCTGCTATTGAGACACATGTCTTATGGAATCATAGTATATCAGAAAAATGAATTTCTATGATGATATATCAATCTGAAACACTATATTTACAGGAACAATAGTAAAAATGTTGACAAAAATGTTTATCGCGCTATTACCGTACCCAATTCGATAGCGACAAGTTGCATTACTGTATCTTTATCATGCAGCAAGTTATTGTTATACTGATTAAAAGAATAGAGAAACCAATATGCGAAAACTTCATATTGAATAAATTGAACTTCTTTAGCCTACACTGATCGTAAGTATCGATATTAGGTCGAATACAACTTATGTGTTGGAATAGAATGCTAGTTTGTATCAAACTCCTAGTATTGCACTTCTGATGGATACATCATTCTGTTCTGTTTAAAATCTGTTTTTCCGTTAGTCAGATGTCACCCCCCATATGAACGACAACTCTCAGAAGTTGAGAAACTTGTGCTAACTAACTACTAACGAGGTCTTACCTTTCAACGTGTGATTCCTAACAGGGTTGCAGAATCATCGCAGCTTCAACTAGATAAATTCTCTAGAGAAAAATACTACTACATAAGCATAAGCATGCATGGTGTGAAGCATGCGTGTGTATGTACAAAAAATGTGTGCATTATGTAATATTTGGGGACTCACAAACCAGTTTAACAGAACATCGACAGAAAATGACCACGTAGTCGAGTTGAAGATCAAATTGAACTTCAAGGTCAGATCATGAAATGGTCGAGGGGAGAAATCAGTTTTCAGGTTGAAGTGTGGAAATACCTCCTTTTCAGTTGAATATACGCTTACGTCATATGGTATATTGGCTTGAATCTTGGATAATATTGAATTTTAAGAACAAGATAGTAATACATTTCAAATTGAAACATGTGTATTGCGACATGTAAAAGTTCATGTTCAAAATATATTTAGGTGTGAAAAATATGTCTTTTTTGCTGTAAAATGGTGTGTTGTGACTGTATACATTGTTTTGGAGAACTTCCCATGATGTTCGCAAAGAATGAAATTTGTATTCATTTTCACAGTCAATCCACACTCCACCGTTAGATATTGCAATATAGTGTTGCATTTCAAATGATTAGATTGTAATGCAATACGTGAAAGTTCTTGTTAGGCGAGCATTTGCATGTGTGAGAAATATCAATCTATTCTACTGCAAAATGGCATGACCCTATGCATCTCTTTCGGAAACTCCGCAAATCTCCGTCTAGCATAACCTGGGCAGTGAATGAACTCACGTTCAGTTTCAAGCTCAAACCAAACTGCTCTGTCAGATCTTGACATGGTGGGGGAGAAACAGACCAAAGTGAGAACAAACCTGCTTTTCAGTTGAAATCATATCAATATCATCTACTATATGGCTTCAGATTTGTATTGTTTCGAAAAGAAAAACGTAGTGCGACATTTTAAATCATTACATCATTTATAAGCATGCGGAAGTTTATGTAGGACATGCATATGTGTGAGAAATATTTGTTGACACTACATGTCTACAAATCTCCGTCTAGCATGACATTGGCGGAGAAGTCAAAGTCAAATTTTAGTCATCATTTTTGATACATGAATGTATATATGACACGTCACATTTTACAAAAGATATTTTATCTCATAGCACTTATATCAGTAACAGCACATATTACACAAAATATTATTTTCATAATCTATCAGGAAGTAAAAACAACTTGTTACCAAAAAGTCTTTGACTTTTTTCTTGAATTTGAGAAAGTTTGTTTCACTTCTGATTCTGTGCAAAAAACCATATGATTTACATTGTAACATGCTACGAAAAATAATGCAAAATTGACATGAAAATCGCATCAAAAAATTTCAAAACGTTCATTTCCGTCACAAAAAACGTATCAAAAATTCAACAAAAATTCAATGCGTTGATATCTCGGTCGCTTAGTCGCTTAGAAAGAACGCATATTATTAGAATCTTATCGGTGTGTCACATTTCCATCATGACTATCGACAAGTTTGGACGCAGGCTCCAATAGAAAACGCAGCATCAGCAATAGGCACTGGTGGTGGTTTGCTACACACACCCGATGGCAACATTGATTTCGATAATTTGAAATTATGTAATGTGAAAAGATCTACGAACGCATCAGATGCAGTCAACAAAGATACATGGATGAAGTTGAGAAAAAAATGTATGCAACTATACAGAATCAAAGCGGTCGACATCAAAAACAAATGACCCAAGTAAATGAAAATCTAACAAAAATGCGAGAGCAAGTCGATCAATGTCAACATCAAATAACTCAAGTTGTTATAAAGTAACAAAAATGAGTAATGATATTCAAGAACAGGAGAATGTGAACAAACAATTCGACACTAAATTTCAAACACTCAATACCAATTTTGTTCAAATGGTACAAACAAATATGGCGGTGGCGCTTTGCAAAAAATTCAATCAGGAATATGTAAGTAATATTGAAAATATTCAAGCAGATTTGTTAATGAAAATAACAGAAATTACCGGTTTGGTTCACTCGCATAACAAAACTTTGAAAATTGAACAAAACGACATGATGGAGCACTTTCAAGTTGATATCTCCAAACAAATTTCCAACATAAATTCGGATTTAGCGAAGGTACAATTTGATATAGAGAAAATCAACAAAATGTATTTTTATCCATCAACATAATGAAATAACAAGTTTGACATTATCGGTCATCAGTCGTCACATGGCTTCCAAAGGCAAGATTCGACTTGTTCGTGAACTGCATAAACCAGTTAGAAAAAATTTTCCTTGACGTCGTACCATCATCAAGGGACTGGATGATTTATGGCAGATGGATTTGACTGAGATGAGATCCTACGCTCACCACAATCGAAATTTCAAACTCATTCTCGTCGTCATAGATTGTTTTTCGAAATTCGTGTTGACTCGGCCGTTGAAATCCAAAACGGGAGAAGAAATCCCCAAAACATTTTCGAATATTTTGGAACATACGAAACGTCGCCCAAATAATCTACAAACAGATCAAGGGACCGAATTTAACAACAATAAGTTTAAAACTTTTATGAAAAAATATTAAATAAATCACTACAACAACATTGTCAATTGTTCTTAAACCACATGGATTTTACCGGTGATTCCATAATATTAAAACAAATGAAGATTTTTAGTAAATTTTTATTCAATATTCTTCTTTGTGAGGTGTCTACCTACTTCTTTTAACTTAAATGATCAAGATCGCCAACAATCACATCCGTAGCTGAAAAAGCTTTTTTCACAAATATGACATATTACCACCTCACATGAATTGGGCTTCTCCACTACAGGTACAGTTTTTTATTTTCATATTCATCATTTTTGAAATTTCAGCCTTTTCATTTGCAAACCAATTCATACAGTTTTCTCCTCTATAACTATCGAAATATGATAATTTATCATCGTATGAGCATTTCAGGTAGTAACCTGCACTGAAAGGTACGTGTTTTTGATATTTCTTTGTTTTTCTATCGGAATTAACATCAGAATCGGCGAAATCTTTCAACTGACATTCAAAATCAGCGTAAATTATGAATGGGGTAGATTGTTTGTATGAAAAATTTCTGACATGATTGTATTTAGGAACCGACATTTTACAATTATTCAAATTCGAACATAATTCCTCATGTTCAGTTAATTTACTTTCACTAGAAAAATAATTTACGCGACGGTCACAAATGAATATTTTACTTTTTTTGGCTGACATCTGTGAACCATCTGTGAACCAAGTAATTTCCCTAAATCTTCAATCCAACAATAATCAAATTTGATTTCAAACTGATTATCATCATCATCATCATCATCATCTTTTGGTGGAGCATCGTAATTATTCAACTCCAGAAAATATTTGTTTGGAATAAGAAGCAAATTAACATGTACTGCAAGCTTATTTTTCGTAATTCAAGCAGATACTACGTTATAAAAAAGTGTTTTCTCATTTTCAATCAATTCCAGCGCAAAAACATTATTCAATTTTTCAAATTTAAAAATATTGTTCAAAAGCATAGATAGGTCCTTTCGATTTCGCTGTGAACAATACAGCAGAAAAATGTGGATAACTCGTTACTCGATCTGAATTTTCGATAACAGGATATTATGCACTGACTATTGCCCAATACAAACATGCCTGAATTTTTCACATTATTACACCCCTTTTTATTTGAAATTTCTTTTGGTAGTTCGATAAAGGATGACCGTTGCTCACTTCTATTTTATTGATATTAACTTCTAATGACTTAACGCAGCTCATGAACCTCGATCGAAAAACTCGGATATTTTCATGAAAATCTCATCTTTGATATTTCCAGCAAACGATACACATAAATCAGTCGATTAATCTATAACAGCATTTTTAGTATTGAAATATTTGAAATCATAAATTTCATGAACGTCCTCATCTTCCTCCATTATTTTTTAACAAACTGTCCACAAAATGTAGTATTGACAATCAATGTGAAAATTTTCAAAATATTTCCAATTTTCTGTTCAAAAACTTTGAATGCATCATCTGAAAATTGTCCTAAATACTCATGATATAAATCAATTATTATTACCGCTGTTCTCATCAGGCTCTTTAAGCCTGACATAACATTTTCCCATTTGACTACTTGGTGAATTGAATCCTAACCCAACATATCTTTTGTAATTTAAAATCAATTTTCGAAAATGTTTGAAATGTCCAACATTAGTTTGTAATTTTTTCATTGAGTCGATAGGTAACGCATTTGCTTTGATGATTTTATTACATTTCATCCAAATCTGTATATCTCTGTTTTTGAAATTTTTATCAAAAATTGAATCACGTACTCTTTTAATATGTTGTAACAAATCGTCTGACTGTTTAATTATTCTACACATTTTTTAAATACGAAAAATAATATGGCTTTAAAAAATTAATTTACTCTCTTTTATTTTTCCAAAAAAACTTCAACTCTCCACTACTCTGAATGAATCAGCTGGCTGAGGTTTTAACATGTTGATAGTTCCCTCGTAAACTAAAGAATACTTTCCTCCAGTGAATTCAGTCAAAAATGGTTTGTACTCTTCGGTGGTACGTCGCGGCAAAAAAGTGACGTATCCTTCAACTCCAATAAAATCGTTGGACCAAACTTGCTTGTGACCTCTCTTGCCGACAATATTTCCTATGGTTCTCCCACAGGTATGTTCTTCAATTGCAATATGCTCTTTTTTTCTGTAATTGAAGTAATGTTTTTTAGTTTAGATAAATCCATCTGTAAAAATAAAAATGATAGAAGCAAAAACAATAATATTTTTCGAAAATAATTAATTCCCGAATTGTAGCACTCTAATAATGTTTTATGAAAACTCACCTTGAATATTTTAAGGTTTTTTTATCGCAACAAAACACACAGCTTGACTGTCTGACTTGACTGCTGCATTCAAGTTTCTGGTATTTTTATACGACAGTGGTTATCGGTGTCCCCACCCATATGATTGCAATATAAAAAACATTCTGGAAAATATGTTGAGATGAGCAATTCAATTGTTTTCAGCAAAATTTTCTCATATTGTGACTATTCGCTTGAACTGTGGTATGAGAAATTTGTTATCAAGTTACAAGTACTTCCTGCAAATATGTGCGATTTGCAAGTTGATTATTCAACTTCCCATTATACATCGTTTTTATTTCATAAAAAATTCTCATTCAATGAAAAAATGAATTACTTTACAAATGTCCATCATATTGAAATGAATCAACGCGTATATTCATAAAATTTCCATATTACATATATATTCAAATTTTTCTCAACAAATTTCAATATAATTTTCACAATTAAAAATGAACGTACATGCTAATATTTACGTATACAATTGTAAAAACATTTTTCATTACATTTTTCATATTCTCAATGTTAAGTTATTTCGAATAAAAGTAGTTTCTTTTCCATATCTCTGCCGATTATTTCCAATAACAATCTCAATAGGTTGAATACGTTTCAACGGATATGTTGATGATGTAGGTAGTGATCTCAAAACACTTGCTTCTTGCTGTCGATTTATTTCTTCAGGATTCTACTTTTTACGGTTCCACGATAGACAAAAGTTATCTAGTTGCTTTGTAATTTCAGTTTTATCTTCAAAAAAACTGATGTCTTTTTTTGAAATGAACAATTTCTTTTTCGAATTCTAATTGGCCTTCATACTCTTTCGAAGACATTTCCGTTGATACTGAGAGTTTTTATGTAGATCACCGATTAAATAGGTGAGATATGAGCAAAATTAAAATCTTCTTGGTCTACTTCTCCTGATGATGTGAACTTGGTTAAAGAAGATGCTGCTTAGTATCTTTCTGACATGTTGGATCTTACGTTGAAACGTTAGATCCTCGTTACCGTTCTTTTTTTCTCAAACGATATGTTTTGAGGCACCCTGTAGAATTTTTCCGTTAAATTCATCTTGATTAGCTTCTCCTGATGATGCTAACTTGGTTAACGAAAATGCTGCTCAGTGTCCTTCTGACATGTTGGATCGCACGCTAAAACGATAGAGCCTCGTTAAACTGGCATGTTTTTTCTGAAATGATACACCTTGTATACCTCGCTGGCACCCATTTTTTCTTTTTACTTTAGTAACCGTGTTTTTCTTAACGATGTATTGAATGCCTGCCGTCATGTTTTTTTTTGGAACCGATTTTTCCCGCATTATTATTATTATACCATTATTTTTATGATTCAACCGTGTCGCTATCACGCTAAATTTTTCACGCGTCAACTTGAACAGCTCTTACTGCCCTTCTAACATGTTGGATCGCACGTTGAAACATTAGACCCTGCTAATCATCGTCGTTGACGACGTCATTTTTCCCACGCTTGATTCCAAAAAACCGGCAACGCCTCATAAGCTACATCGCCCCCATAAACAACGCTTTATTTTACATCCGACAACACCGAACTGTTTACGCTGCCAAACGTTTGTTATCTTTGAAACGGATCAGCTCGATACCATCTTCATCTCTGTCACACTCATATGACAAACCGACCCCTCTCACTTCTACGCACACGCTCTTATGAAAACCCATCCTCTCGCTCTGACACACACATTCTTATGCAGAAACAAATTTGAGGTTATGTACAAAAATTGAGGCACCTTCCGCCTTGATTTCTACTTATATGCACTCATTTTGTATGACACATTTCTAACAACAATGCATTGGATGGCTCAGTTCACAGCAGATATTGACACTTTTTGATACTATCATATCATTGATTGTATTTTTTCATTATATCTTATATTCGAATTGAAGGGGTTATATTTTTAGGAGTGATTAATTATTGGGAAAGAAAGGAAGAAAGAAAGTAATCAATTTGAAAATAAGTAACTCTATACATGGATGTGTAGATCATGCAAAGAAGTATCATGCAAAGAAGAAGTACACAGTTGGTATTTCAAACAATCGTTGTGGAATGAAATCAGATATCATTCACATGCGTTATACTTCAAATAAATGGTAACAAATTGCACTTACATCCTCACTATATATACACTCACTATATATACACTTCCCTAGAGCGCTAAGGCTATTCAGTACCAAATTGGATAACATTGTAGAAAATAGACACAATTCATTCATGAATTACGATGTATAATCTTATGGTGCTGGAGTGCCTTGCTGTTGAAGTGGACTGTATTTGTATCGTTATTTCTGTACTCCTATCGCTATCACTCGAATCTTTGCTGGTCCCGGTAATTGAAAATGCTGTTACATATATTTAATGTATATTTTACGGAGTTACAGAAACCCAACATTTCTAAAATACCATAGAAGTATTTGTTTCGAAAGAATTATAACTCCTTCAATTCAAATAAGATTTCTCTTGGCTGGGATTGAATCAAATAGGTGAATGAATGTATGTCATTACGATGTCTTCGGTGACATAAGCAGATCAAGCTTATTCCGTGACATCAAAAATCGTAATTCATGAATGGATTGATTGTGTGTATTTTTTATAATAATATCCAATTTGGTACAGAAGAGCCTTAGGGCAAGTGTCTTACGGCGAAACATCGATGTATACCAGTGTTCCATGTAAGTGCAATTTGTTACCATTCATTCAAAGTAGAACTCATGTGAATGATATCTAATTTTATTCCACAACGGATGTTGTGAAATAAAAACTGAGTAAAGAAAAGTATCTTCTGTATAATTCAGTGTTCATGTGTCTAAAAGTTACTTTTTTGCATGATCTACACATCATGCACATAGTAGAATGATCTGCACATAGTAGAAAGCCAAAAACTTTCTTTTCCAAATCTCATACTCATTTTCTCTTCTTTTCATTTATATTTTGTAATAATTTTTTTTAATATTATAAATGGGAATGGAACTTATCAATGTGTTTTATTTAATTTTTTGGTACATATAAACAATTCAAAATCATTTCTTCCTCATATTTATCATTTTCTCGACAGTCTTCAATTTCCTCACGATTTTGGCCATTCAATTGGAATTGAATGATCCATTCTGATAGATGTGGTTGAAGACGGTGGAGGAATCTCCTCGGGTTCAATTCAATCATTGCCTCACAAAGATGATTCAGATCCAAATTCCTAGCTAGAAATTTTTCGCAAACTTCCACACCACTGTTGTAGTTCTCAGCATCACGAAGACACAATTCGATCTTTTCTTCATCATAGCACACACTCAGTCATAATTGGTTGCATGCTCAGCATTTTCACTCAATGCCTCCAATTCGGAAGACAGTCTTTGGATGGATGAAGCGAGATCCTCAGCTTTGATCCAATGTTCAGTAGCATACTGCAACATCTTTGATGGATTGAACTGAAAACTAATGAGGAAAAAAACATTAGATCAACCATGAAGTCATCATTAATGAATAATACTCACTTAAGACTTCATCATCTTTCGATGAAGTGAGTGTGTTCAACAATGTATGAAAATGTTTATGTTTCCTCACAATTGACATCCAAATAATATTATGTACAAATGAAACACTTATTCAAGTGATTACTACTAATGCTATTCAATGCAATTGAATTCGACAAGAGATCTTTTTTTTATGCCAGCAAAATTTTGTGGACTCTGACCTGAATATACCAGTGTATTGATGACGATGAATTAATACATATTATATAATACATCATATAATGGATAGCTACCCACGTCCCACCACGTCGCTGGACACTCGGCATGAACAACCCCACTACCAATGCATCGACAGAGACGATACGAGAGGTAGCGTCACAGGCGACCCCACCACCGATGCGTTAAGGCGAAAGCGCAGAACGGGCATTCGTGTCTCGATTTTTGTGCAGTGAAGGTGTGTTGTGCTCGCGTTGGGTAGGTCACGTAGGACGCATGTACTCTCTCTCTCTCGAGAGGTAGCGTCACAGGGCGACCCCACCACCGATGCGTTAAGGCGAAAGCACAGAACGGGCATTCGTGTGTTGGGTGGGTCGCGTAGGACGCATGTACTCTCACTCTCCCGAGAGGTAGCGTCACAGGCGACCCCACCACCGTTGCGTTAAGGCGAAAGCGCAGTGCATTCGTGTCTCGAACTTTGTGGAGTGATGGTGTGTTGTCGGGTTGGGTGGTGTATGTACTCTATACAGTTTGTATTGTATGCAAACTAGTTCAGTTTGCATAGACGTCATAGTGTTGTGGAGGTGTGGAGGTGTGGGGTTGTGTATCAGTGCGGGCATTCGTGTCTCGAACTTAGTGTAGTGAAGGTGTGTTGTACTCGGGTTGAGTGTATGTACTCTATGCAAACTAGTTTGCATAGACGTCATACTTTTGTTGGGGTATGGAGTCGGGGGGAAGTGGGGGGGAAGTGTGGGGGAAGTGTGGGGGATGGGGGAAGTGTGTGAGAAGTGTGGGGGTGGAGGGGAGCGTGGGGGGTGGAGTGAAGTGTGGAGGAAGTGGGGGGGATGAGGGGGAAGAGTGGGGAGGATTTTTGGTTGCGGTATACATCCCACCTATGCACCAGACATATTTTTCAAGGTCATATGTACCAGACATATTTTTCAAGGTCATATACACCAGACATATTTTTCAAGGTCGCATGCACCAGACATATTTTTCAATGTCAAGTCGGTTCAGGTCATTCACCCCACGTGACGTCATAGTGGTGGGAGGAGGCCTAGCCGGCTCAAATCTCCTACTAGTGATGTTTACGTCTTCAATCAGACGGATGGCTCTTTTCTGGATGGAATCCAGCAGCTAGAGGGTATGCTTAGGCGAGGAGTTCCATACATGACAAGAACACTCCAAAAAAGGCCTGATCTGAATTATATAAAGCGTCAAAATTTGAGGTGTGTACTGAGGTGTGTACAGTTTACTACTAATTCGGGATAGTGTTCTAAGCTTTTGGGAAGCAGCCTCTGCAATTCCAGCGACGTGATTGTGCTAATACACATTGGTGTCCATTTTATTCTCCAACAAACCTTTCGAAGCAGACATTATTATATCCGGTTCGGAGACCTTTATCTTCTTGGAGAAAACCGATACCTGGGATTTTGTGGCATTGAATGGAACCTATTTAGTTTCACCCCGATTCGAAATCACTTCTAGATCCTCATTAAGATGCACAACCTCCTGCTGCCGGTGAAGACGTGCATATGCAGCCGATGTCCTGAAATCCTAATGGAATGACGAGACAAGTGTGCTGTCGTCAGCACAGCAATATATTGGATTCTTCGTTTTACGTGATTCACGTTATTTAAATTATTCACTGAATTATAACCGTTGAAAATGAAAACTTATCCCATTCAAAAGCGGACAGATGTGATTTCAGCGATTGGTGTTTAGAAATTGCCTTTTGGCATCGAGCGTGTATGCTCAAAAATATCCAGACCGGAATCATCCGAACAAGACTGGAAGTGTACTTATGAAAAGGCAAATAGACCAAAAAACTAATCATTGGAAATTAGGAAAGTGAATTTCTTGTTATGGGTTCAATCTTAGAAAATCGAAATACGAGTCAACGAAAGATCAAGAAAGATCGAGAAATAGATGAACAATAGCAGATTTTTTCGATTATAATTATATCTTTGCTTGTATCTTTTCTGTATTTCAAACTGCAGAGAGACAGTTTTATTATTTCCAACAAAATCCAACAAAAGCTTAATATTCTTCTGGAAGTAATTGTTTGCCGAATAATTTGACCGTTTTATTGATGGTAACCCGAACGGGGAAATATATGTTTCAGAATAGAGTATATTTCTGTAGGCCAATATCTTCAGTTCTACATAAAATGCTCCAAATTAATATTTTTGAAGCATTGCAAAATTGAATATACTTTCAGCTGGACGTTTATTTATCAACCGAGAGAATAATTTGTTTCTACTTATTCAATTCTATTGATTCTTTCAATATAAATATTTATCGTACAGCGATAGTTCACATAACATATTTATCTTGTGGATTATGACACTGAATGTATGGGTTACACCTAGGCATGTGTGATTTCTACACCTAGTTGCCTCTGGCAAGCCTGCTCATTTCATCAACTCTTCATGAATTGTGACTTTCACCATGAAGTTTCCGTAAAAAGGTACTTTCGTGTCATCTGGTCCGTGAACACGTTGGATGTTCGTTTCTGTGTATATGTTGAAACTCTGTTAATGTGAATTGGGTCATTTCGACATCCCAGTAATTTTAAAATGTTAAATGAGGTAAATTCAAGAGTGTTGCCGAAGCTGCTGTTAGTGTATTACTCCCGTTACTCTCGAACGAACAAGTTTTTATCCGCTACCGAGTTTATTAATAGGTGTCGCTTGATTCATCTTTGACCAATATACTAATGTTTTTATTATCATGGATTCAACCAGCATTATGTAAACTGCCAGTGAATCATGTTTGATTTCAGCTTCCATGTCTTTCTATAGTCTGGATAATATTATTGTTATGTCAGTTTTTCTTTCCTTCCTATCTGAATGCTGGTTCAAGGTTAACCTGGGATCTAGTATCATGGCCAGCTATTTGAACCTCGACTATTGAATCTCTTCTCATCAAAGATGTAGAAATTGTAGTTTTTTTATCTCACGCATGTAGGTTAATACCGCTATGGTCGATTTGAATAGGCTCATTTTACCCTCTCTTCTTGGGATTTTTTTTCTTGTTCCAGGCCGCTTCGCGTTGATTTTGTATAACTACTGTAAAATCTATAACTAGATTTCCTAAGTGTGGGGATAAAGGTCGTGTTCTCCATAACGACCGTATACCAATATAAATATGCGATTTATCCACTTCTTCTGCTGAATAGCTGGCTGACTGATTCTGAAAACGCATTATGGAATGCTTTCTCATGATGGACGATAGCAACCAAAAGTACTTTTTTATTCTTGTAAGCATATTTTGCTTTCCGTGACTGGACATAAAGGCGTTGCTCTTGACACACCAGGCTTTGATAGTCAGGAATACGCCCTAATATGCCTAATATGCCTAAGTAGTTTTTTAAATACCTTTGATGCAAGTTATATAAGGTTGATTACATACACCATATCTTACCGATTTTCAGGTATGTATCCCAGAGTTAAATTAACTCTCACGAATAGGTACAGGTTTTGAATTGGAAATCCTCGTCCTTTTCTGCAACAACACAGCAAATGTCATCTGATTCCGGCGACTCAAATGATTGAAATAAATTCACTACCCCATTAACCAACCTTCTTCAAATTCACAACTTTCATGACCAACTGCCAATTTTCCCGCCCACCTTCATGTCAGTTCCAGAATTGTAAGTTTTGAATTTTCCCTTTCTTTGTAATGATCTAACGAAATGGAAAAGTCTCAATAAATTTAGGGCAAGGTACCAGTTAGACTTATTAGTACTTTCTATCAAATTTCTCGTTGAGTTTACCTAGTCAGCTGCCATAAGTATTGTCGACGAAATGATTCAGCAATTTCCTGATGAAGATATGAAAAATTGAAATTCAGGGTGTGGTTCAAAACACAAAGCTATCACAATCAAGGAATCTCATACTATTTGTCTATACCTATACCAATAGCGAAAGAATGAAGATAAAATTGTCAAAAATTATATTATTCTTATGTTGAATTCACTATTTATCCACTATTTAGTATCCGCAATCATCTTCGGGTCATCACCCGAAGGCGATTGTGGATATTAACAATCCAAACGTCGTGAACTAACTTGGCTTGAAATCTCTTGACTTTTTTATTTTTATCTTTATTTTCATTTTGTATTTCTTCATTTTTATTTTTTCTTCAATTGTTTTATTTTTACTTGTATTTTAGTTCACTATTATTTCAAGTTGAGGTTAATGTTTTTTCGTCTAATATAAGCGTTATTTACAGCTATCTATTTTTAATTCTTCTTTTTTAGTTGTTTCAGGGTTTTCAAATCATTTTATATAGTAGACAATGGAAGTCCGAACTAGTGAAATTCATCATGAAACATTGTCAATCACCTTCAAACAAACGTTTTTCTTAAACAAGAACATCAAATAAATAGTGAATTCAGCTCAATAGTTATGCTCTATCTAGAAATGTTGGCTGATAATTGAAGAAATCACTCATAACTGATTTCTAAAGAGCGACGAGGTAGGAAAATTGTGGCTTAGATAATTATTATAAAATTTAATTCTGAACATTTCGCATTTATCAAAATGTTGAAAAGGAATGTCGTAAGGTTTCCGATTTGAGTTTCCTTATTATTTCTGAAGATGTAAAAAGTGTCTAGTATTTGATATCATCAATTTTAGTCACAAGGTGAATTCTGAAAGTTAACAGTTTGAAAGTTAACAGTATATTTTAACTTTCACATCACAAGAAAAGGACTAAAATGCATTTTCTGAAATTAGAAGTTGAGATTACCAATCACTTGCGACAGCTATCAAGAGAGGGGTCTAGATATCCCAGCAGAAAGATTCATGTTTGAGACAAAAGAATATGAAATCCGCCGTTGGTGAAGTAGCTTGTGAAGGGTCTGGCTCAGCATTATTGTGCAGGCACTTGTCAATGTCGTCGAGACGAGGCCTGCTTTATTTTTCAGTTGGCAGCTAGGCCGTATCGCATACGCATCTGTGGGGATATTTTTAAGGGTTGCAGACAGACACTTGTGTTTTGCATATTTCACTGATTTCAGATAATACGGCGTTTTAATCTTATAGACGGCTGAAGAATCAGTGGCGTAGAAAGCGAGTTGCAAAACTATATTCGATTGTGAAAATGTATGTGTTTTCAATTATTTATAACAAGGGAGCGTAATGGCTACACTTTTCATTCGAAATAATGTTTTTCAATTTGGTAGTTGCAGTGATAAATGACAGGGGAGTTCTGTGTTCACTCGTATTTATAATTTTAGGGGGTTGGGGATGGTGAAGATGATTTTTACTCGATACTACTTTTTTTTCTTGGTGATTGGTTTTTATGATGATTTTGATGACTATCATGATTTAAAATTTGTTCTATGAGGATTTTCAAGGAATATTGAAAAATATTCTTCATTATGTTTAAGTCGGTTGCCTTTCGCATTAATGGATTGAAATTCACAGATATACATTTCAAATCCATACTAGCTTTCTTAGGTACTCTTGAGAAAATACTTCTCCATAGGACATAGGGGTGTCACAAGTATATTCACACAAGTTTTTCTAAGCACAACATTGATGAATAGAGTGGATATGCAGAAAAGAGTATTGAGCTGAGAGAATCACCAGAAATAAGTTCCTTCTGAAAGTAATCTCCATTGTTTGGACTCTACGGATATGAGTTGGAAACTCCGAGCAGATAATTGCAAAAGCTGAATAGTTTTTATCACCAGAAAGTGATTAGTCCATCTGGCGCAGAAAAGATATTCGAACCCACATGGGCTCTATGAACATTATCGTGTTGCGCAGTTCATTGTGTTGAGGGTGTAGGAGCTTGACATGAGTAGTATCTGATTTTCATAAAATTCATACTAGTTTATCTACAACTCGTAGAGATTCTTGAAATAAGCGAGGTTTCTCGTGGGACTGAGCACTACAGAAAAACCCTTAAGACGCTCTAGGAGCGGTGCCACTTGGAAAAACCTTATAAGCAAGTTTATTCGCAGTTCTCCAAATGAAAGAGTTCTTAAACAGGTGCATTGAGTTGAACCTCAAAATGATGAGCAGCCACAGTCGCGTATTTCTGATATGTACTGCTTTTGGTGGAATAAAATGTACTAAGTCACTTGAACACTTCCCACGAAAGTATCTATAGAAGAAAGACAAATCCAACCCTTCTTCGATTTTCCAGACTATCAAGTCTGCAAGTGATGTTCGCGTCTCCAATCAGGCAGATATTTTTTTTCTGAATGGAATCCATCAGCCTCAGGGTATGCTTAGGGGCGAAGCTCCATACATGAGAACAATACTCCAAAGAAGGTTTGATATTAGCTTTTAAGGCATCAAAAGTTGCTGAGGTGTGTACAGTTTTCTGGTTCGTAACAGTGGTCCAAGCAGTCTTTGCAATTCCAGCGACATAATTGTGCTAAGACATATTGGTGTCCAATGTAACAAAAAGTGGAATTATCTGTCCTGGCATCATTTTATCCCGTTCATAGACATTCATCTTTTTGGAGAACACCGATGCCTTGGTTTTTATGGCATTGAATCGAACCTGGTTAGTTTCACCCCAATTCGAAATCACTCTAGATCCTCCTGCTACCGGAAGATGTGCATCCGCACCCGATATCTAGGAATCCAAATGGAATGACGAGATAAGTGTACTGTCGTCAGCAAAGCAGTATATTGGATATTTCGTTGATGTACAATTAAAATGTCGTTGAAGTACAATTAAAAAATGGTAAATAATAATATCAATTGGAAGATTATTTTTGCCTTTTTTGGGAATATGCTGAACGCGGGAAATATTTCAACAAAAAGGAATATGACAAGACGTTGTCGAAAAGTAATTTCTGTCATTGTGGATTCGAGTGTGGGAATAGTAGGTGGTGCCTCTCCCAGAAAATCGATAGTGGATTGGACGCAAATTGTTCAGCTTGTAGATCTGCTTTTTTTATGGTTGTTGTAATTGTTGTGTTAGTTGTGTGAATATGGATTTGTAAACTTTTGAATAACATCATTAGCTACCGACCAATCAGTTTATCCCTAATTTTCTGATCGTGAAGTATTTTGCTTCTTCCATTTATTCTAAGTTTGCAGCTGTTGCGAGCATCAACAAACCTAGTTTGGTTTTCGGCACTGGGATTCTAGCGTCACTGCCGGCTTGCTCACAATTTTTGTTAAACCAAGGTTTGCCGTTAGAAGATTGTTTCATTGAAAGAGGAATATATGCATCCATAAATGATAATAACTTTCGTGACTTTAGGATCGCAAGTTATTGGATCATTAGAGCTGAAACAAACATCTGCCAGAGAAAATTTTGGAAGGGATCTTTTCGATCCTCCCACTTAACAAATCCGTAATGCCGAACTCTGCGGCTTAGGTTGTTCCCCAATATTCATCGATAATTCATTCAACACTGAAATGGGTTTTTGGTCATGAGATCCCATAGAACTAACGGCGACTGTGTAAATTTCTGGATTTGGTTGTTGTGAATAAATCCAGACGACTAGCATCTCTCCTCACGGTCAGGAATCTAGTTAGCTCATTTATAATCAGAGTAATTCCGCTGCCTATTGCAAAAGCCTCAGCAACGCGATGATTGATTTGCAGGAAGTCGATGGTGTTTGCAAGTGAAGAGAATAGTGCCCTATATTGTGTATAGCTTGGTGTTCGATGAACGCAGCATATGAATTCAGTATTCTGTGACATTATTTTAAACCACTCAACATCACAGTTTTGGGGTTCCACTATTTCCTCTCGTTGACATGAGAGATCGCTTCTGGTACAATGAAATATTCCGAAGTTACGTCTGAATCTGGAGTGTTCTGTGAGTGCAAGATTAGGAGGACTATTTGTCTGCAGTGCACTTAGTTTATATTTCAGTTGAGTCCTTTGATGTTGCAGAAATCAATCTCGAATTATTTTAGACCGACAGGCCAAAACTCTGTTTTTCCGATCCAGAAAGTGTCGGCAAAAAATATACGTTTTTAATAGTATACGGTGTTATTAATATGTCATGTCATTTCTATTCTGTAAGGATATTACGAATCTCTGTATCCAATTACCGTGGCTTCAGTTATGCCATCAGAGGTAAACTACCGTTTCGTCATTAGAATTGGAAAGAGCTACATAGATATCTCATTCATCATCATTATTTTCAGTTGCTCATTTTACTGTGTTTCTTTTCAATTGCTTTTTGTAGGTCATCAACTGATTGATTTCTTTGGTTTTTATACATATTTTATCTTATGCCGCGCTCAAATGTAACCTTCATATTCATAGAACTCCAAGGGTATGGCAAAATTGCCAGCTTTACAAAATGCATTCAATCCTGCTTCCACTCAATGTCCTCAGTTAGTCCTGATAAATATACACCATCAAAGCGATTTATTCGCGTCAGCGTTGTAATCTTTCCTTCCGGTTGACTTCACCCATATTGCTCAAGCACTGGCCATGGTCCGCCATTGACGGAAGTGAGCCAGTCTCCCGGAACAACTGAAAAATCTACCAAACACAAGATTTTTGGAGGATTTTTGTGGTTTACATTATATCATGCGAGGTTATTCGAATAATGACAACAAACTCTTTGCTGGATTCAGTACAGTTTTCGAAATGGATTCGAGACGAGTATCAGCGAATTGAAAAAATGGGAAATTTTGTTTTATTGAGTTTGTGCCTTTCCCGTGAATGATTTTGTTGATCTTGTGAGAAATGCACAATTTCTCTCTTGTTACATCATTTGTTACAATTTGATGTACATTTGAAAAAATTTAAGATGAGTATCTCAAAACTGAAGGAAGGAAGTGTGATACATGAATAATGAGAAGAATTGAAGAATTCCTGTGAATTATGTGAGAAATGCGTGATATATTCATGAGTTTCTACAATTATCGAAATGAATTCGAGACGAGTATGAGAGAATTGAAAAAAAATGTGAAATTTTGTAGCATTAGAGCTTGTGTTATTCGGTGAATGATTTTGTTAATCTTGTGAGAAATGCAAAATTTCTTTCTTGTTGCACGTTTCTACATGAATTATGAGAAGAATTGAAGAAGAAGAATTCGTGTGAATTATGTGAGAAATGCGTGATATATTCATGAGTTTCTACATGAAATGAATTCGAGAATAGTATCAGAGAATTGAAAAACATTTGGGAAATTTTGTTTTGAGTTTGTGTTATTCGGTGAATGATTTTGTTATTCTTGTGAGAACTACACAATTTCACTCTTGTTGAACGTATCTACATTATCTGTAACAATTTGAGATGAAGGAAGTTGATGGATATTTCTTAGTTTTGTGATACATGAATTATGAGAAGAATTGAAGAAGAATTCGTGTGAATTATGTGAGAAATGCGTGATATATTTATGAGTTCCTAACAGTTTTCGAAATGAATTCAAGATAATTATCAAATTGAAAAAAAATTGGGAAATTTTGTAGTATTAGAGTTTGTGTTAATTTGGTGAATGATTTTGTTAATCTTGTGAGAAATGCACAATTTCACTCTTGATAAACGTTTCTACATCATTTGTAACAATTTCAGATGAGTATCTCGTAACTGAAGGAAATGATGGATATTTCGTAGTTTTGTTATACATGAATTATGAAAAGAATTGTAGAAGAATTCGTGTGAATTATGTAAGAGATGTGTGATATATTCATGAGTTTTATTTGAGTTTGTGTTATTCTGTGAATGATTTTGTTAATCTTGTGAGAAACACACAATTTCACTCTTGTTGAATGTTTCTACCCTTTTTGTAACAATTCAACAGGAGTCTTTCAAAACTGAAGGGAGTTGGTGGAAATTCCTTAATTACGTGAATTATGAGAAGAATTGAAGAAAAATTCGTGTGAATTATGTGAGAAATGCGTGATATATTATAAGTTTCGAAAATTCTCGAGATGAGTATCTCAAAACTGAAGGAAGTTGGTGGAAATTCTTAGTTATGTGTTACGTGAATTATGAGAAGAATTCGTTTGAATTATGTGAGAAATGCGTGATGTATTTATGAGTTCCTAAGAGTTTTCGAAATGAATTCGAGACGAGTATCAAATTGAAAAAAAATTGGGAAATTCTGTAGTATAGAGTTTGTGTTATTCGGTGAACGATTTTGTTAATCTTGTGAGAAATGCACAATTTCACTCTTCTTCCTGTGAATTATGTGTGAAAATTGAGATAATTATAAGTGTCTGGAATATTCGAAATGAATTCGAAACGAGTAACAGAGAATTGAAAAAAATTTGGGAAATTTTGTTTCATTTGAGTTTGTGTTATTCGGTGAATGATTTTGTTAATTTTGTGCGAAATGCACAATTTCACTCTTGTTAAACGTTTCTACATCATTTGTAACAATTTGTTGTAGTTGTAGTATTTGAGTTCGTATTATTATGTGAATGATTTTGTTAATCTTATGAAATTTCACTTCTTTGAACGTTTTTTTTATCATTTGAGATACTCAATCTCAAAACTGAAGGAAGTTGGTGGAAATTCCTGTTTTGTGTTGCGTGAATTATGAGAAGAATTGAAGAATTCGTGTGAATCATGTGAGAAATGCGTGACATATTTATAAGTTTCTACAGTTTTCGAATTGGATTCGAGACAAGTATCAGAGAATTGAAAAAATGGGAAATTTTGTATTACATCAGTTTGTGTTTTTCCGTGAAAGATTTTGTTAATCTTGTGAGAAATGCAAAATTTCACACTTGTTAAACGTTTATACATCATTTGTACCAATTTGAGATGCTCAAAACTGAAGGAAGGAAGAATGTAATACATGAATTATGAGAAGAATTGAAGAATTCCTGTGAATTATGTGAGAAATGCGTGATAGAATATATCACGCAAAAATTGTAGAGACTCATGAATGAGTCTCTACAATTTTTGAAATGAATTCGAGACGAGTATCAGAGAATTGATAAAAAATTGGTAATTTTGTATTCGGTGGATGATTTTGTTAATTTTGTGAGAAATACACAATTTCACTTTTGTTGAACATTTCTACATCATTTGTAACAGTTTGAGATGAGTATCTCAATACTGAAGGGAGTTGGTGGAAATTCCTGTTTTGTGTTGCGTGAATTGAAGTGAAATTCGTGTGAATTATGTGAGAAATGCGATATATTTATGAGTTTCTACAATTATCGAAATGAATTCGAGAAGAGTATGAGAGAATTGAAAAAAATTTGGGAAATTTTGTTTTATTTGAGTTTTGGTTATTTGGTGAATGATTTTGTTGATCTTGTGAGAAATTCACAATTTCACTCTTGATGAACGTTTCTACATCATTTGTAACAATCTTAGATGAGTATCTCCTAACTGAAGGAAGTTGATGAATATTTCTTAGTTTTGTGATACATGAATTGTAGAAGAATTCGTGTGGATTATGTAAGAGATGTGTGATATTTTCATGAGTTTCTGAAAATAACAGGAATTGAAAAACATTTAGGAAATTTTGTTTTATTTGAGTTTGTGTTATTTGATGAATGATTTTGTTAATCTCCTGAGAAATACACAATTTAACTCTTATTAAACGTTTCTACCCTTTTTGTAACAATTTAACAGGAGTATCTGAAAACTGAAGGAAGTTGGTGGAAATTCCCTAATTACGTGAATTATGAGAAGCATTGAAAAAAAATTCGTGTGAATTATGTGAGAAATGCGTAATATATTTTGAGTTTCGAAAATTCTCGAGATGAATTCGAGACGATCAGAGAATTGAAAAAATTTGACCTCCATTCTCCAGTTCAATATCATCTAATACAATCAATCGAGCGATATTTGATTCCTCCATTCTGATCGGCTGACTGACATCACTCCTCAAGAAAAGTTAGGCTGAGTTTCTACAAGTTTTCGTTCAGGAGTCTGAAAATTCGCAAAACGAACCTTCATACGATAAAACATGCAACTGATTAAGTATATGAGCTACTTGGTTAGCGAAACGCGTTAAGTGATAAATGACTGTCACATTGAAATACGAAAAAACCGACGAAACGATAATGAATAAACGTACGCAAAACGGTCGAAACGCACGCGAAACGATCGCTTTCCCCATTTTCGAATGTTAACTCCACAATACTCTCGACACTTTTGGTGTCATCTTCTCCTTCTCCTGATGATGCTAACTTAGTTAACAAAGATACTAGACTTAGTGTCCTTCCAACATGTTGGAACGCTAGACTTCTGTTAAACCGACATGTTTTTTCCTTGAATGATGTATTTTGAAACGCCCTGTATACACATTGAACCGACATGTTTTTTTCAAATGATATATTTTGACGCACCCTGTACACTTCGACGCCATGTTTGTTTTCAATGATGTATTTTGAGATACCTTGTACACATTGAGGGATCGCACGTTGAAAACTTACAGCCTCGTGGAACTTATGTTTTTTTTTTTCAAATGATGTATGTATTTTGACGCACCCTATACACTTCGACGCCATGAGTTTTTCTTCAATGATGTATTTTGAGACACCCCGTACACATCGAGAGGATCAGGTTGAACTGATGGGCTGTCATATTTTTTCTTGAATCTGATACATCACTTTCGCGCTTCCAATTTTCATCGAGTCGTATTCCTAACCTAGTCGCACACACACCGATTTTGGACGGCCGACTTTGTACCGGTCGTCCTAATTCCAATGGAGAACCACATGTGGGAATGGGACCTGGCACACACGCCGACCGGTGATCGTCGCTGGTAAAATACAAGTGAGCAGCGTCCACTGCCACTGTATCGCCGGCAGTACCGGGAAGTAGTGGCGTACATAACTAAATACACTCTTGCATATTCACCGGTTTTTTACCGGCCATTCCAGTCTCGAATGCTTGGTGAAATTGTAGTTACTACGCATTAACTTCGTTTTGGTGGTGCGTGCTAATTACGACAACAAAGCAACTCATTGTTTGATCGATAAAAATCCGGTGAGTGTGCATGCACCCGCTACCAATAAAATATCGGCCGATTTTATACTGGCCGTCCAAAATCGGTGTGTGTGCAACTAGCGTAACCCTTCCTGCTTGATTTTGAAACCGGCAAACATTGCGCAAAAAACAACGATTTATTTTACAACCGGCAACACCTGCTTGCGCTAGGAACGTAAAACATCGATACCATCCCATCTCTCTTTGCTTCGATAACGTCACACGTTTCTCTCACTCATACAGACACGTATACACACCTTTATATGAAATAATAATTATTTCCCAAATCTAAGTGAATTTTTCTACCTTCTACAAGGAATGACGATCACAATTTTCCTAACATTCCACGGAAATTAAAAAATGCGATCAAGTATAATGAATGAGTCAATTTCAGTCCCGACAAAACTAACGCTGAATTTATAGCGTTAGTTTTGTTGTTATATGTTTGTTATATGGATATTTTATCCATCATTCGCAGTTACTTCCAATGTCTTACATTGGTGTAGAGGCTAAGGACAATGTCTACCACGCGGACGATCCGGGTTCGAATCTATAAACTATAAACTTTTTTTAATTAGGATCACGTGACTGGAACGTGACAAGGGGACCGAGGAATGAGGCGGAGTCGCAAGAGGAACCGATCGGTGATGCGGAGTACTGTGGGGGCCGAGGGGCGAAGTTCCACGCTTGAATCTCTTTGATACTCATTCCATCCTGCGTCGATGACGTCACACGTTTCACCCACTCCTATTTGAACCAAAAATTGCAAAAAGTTCAGCTCCATAAGAAAATACATGGGATTTTGTGCCCGGACCAAGCTTGCTTATCTACTGGGGGTTCAAATTTCCCACTGTATGCGCGATAGCTTATTGGTTGACTGAATGACGGTAAAAGTGGAGAAGTAGAGGTGGTCTGAAGTGGGCTTTGAGGGCTGAAGCTCAGTTCACACATAATGGACATCTGGCAGAGACGAGGCGCTGACGTGTGAAGTGGGCCTGAGGTCCAAAAAGGTCCAGAATGAACCTGCTCAAATTGACACGTGTTTTTCCATAATCTGGACAAGTTCCAATCGGTGAGCATACGCTAAATCCGATGAAGCGGAGGAAGGGAAGAGGGGATAAGTGAAAGCACTCGAGTGATCTATAAATAGTCAGATATCTGAGGAAAAAGTCCATTTATCATCCAAAGACGATTGTGAATAATAACAATTGAAACGTCGTAAATTAACTTGGTTTGGAATATTTTAATTTGTAATTTTCATTTCTTGTTAATAATTTTTTAATTTTCATCTCGTGTTGATGTTTCATTTTTTTATATAGAGGTTCGCCTTACCTCTGAGAGACTCTTATCTTCCTATGACCTAATTAATCACTATGTTCATATTGTCGGACGCGGGTATCGGTATTTTAGGAATTGACTTTTTTACTTGACACTCCCTAGTTTTCGACGCACTTTTGATTAGAACACTGGCCTTGTTGTCTCGTTGCTGGAATGCTGTGTTATAAGGCTACCTTTTCTGACATTCCGCTAATTCGAATCCGTCGATTTCGATTCGTTCGGACCGCACTAAATTGCCGTTTGACATTACTCAATAAGGGTTCAATGTTTCTCGCTTCTCGTTTCGTTTCGTCCCATGGAGTTCGACGGATAAGTCCGGATATACGACAGACCGTAAACGTAATGCATATCAGCCATCTCCTCATTTGTGTATGCCATTTTAATAACAAGTGAATTATAAAAGTAACAAATTAAGAACAGAACAACACACAATTAGTATCAATTCAATTTCGAAAATTCACAAACTGACAGCGTCATACCAATTTAATTGTCACTATCGCTAATAGCGACCTACTAGATTAGTTTCGTATTTTCGCATTTATGACCATGTATCTCTGTAGTTGTTCCTAAAATAATTTTTTGCTGCGAACTGGTTATTTTGGGCAAAAAACCCAAGTTGAATGAATGAAACAGGCTATCGGAAATAAATTTTTGAATAGTAAACAAATAATAAGACAAAAAGTTACATTGAAAATAAATTTCAGGGGTTCGTTTTCCACCCCTTACAACCATGGTATAAACCAAATAAATTTTAATATTGTAACTTTTTTAGTGCTTGTGAAAAAATTGTTATACAAATTTTATGTACCCCCTTTAAGGGGCTGTATCTCAACAAGGGATGCTCCAATGAAATTTCTTTATATGAAAGATCCTATCTATTTTTCGATGAAGAATCACCTTCTTTAATGTTTTACACTTTTCAGTTACCCTGTATAGGAGAAAAATTCAACTTGGGCGAAGTCTCCACTTCTAGTTCATTTGGCGCTCTCTTAATCGTGGGGTATGTCTAGGCCAATCAATTCATTGTCTATGAAATACAAGGGGGGAATAAGTCCGTTGCAGTCTATTCTCTCCGCGTGATATTGAATGATCCGCGTCACGGGGGCCATAAACTTGGATTTGGGATTTACCTCTATGGGTAATTCGTGGTAACATTTGTCGGTTCGCCTAATACTTGCTGATTTTGGTACACATTTCATATTGTAGAGTACTTCCCCTAGAACACGTCCAACATATCCTCCATCCTCCTGGACTATCTGACTAATCAAGGTTGGTATCAGGAGTGCCATTAACAAACGGTTTTTGAGTACTTCTCGATGTACCAGACATTTTCGATGAATTGTATCTAAATGGAGTTGTTTTTCCAGATTCCTCTCATACGCTTGCTCTACGTATAGGAATTTACTGTTTACATAGATCATCAAGGTCCATATTGTATGGTAGTATTTCCATATGTGGGTTAATATGTTTCCTGTTTCGTTCATCCTGATTACTATCCTAGTGTGCTCGGTTTGCCAGATTTCGGCATGACACATTTTTCCTTTTTCAGTAAAGTGAGAGCAAATACCTTGTCTTCACTTTCTACTATTACATAGCGTTTACTATTGATTTTATTGGTTACCACTTCCGCTTCTCCTTGATAAAGTAAGCTCAATTTATCCTCACAGGATTTGGGTGTTACTTACTTCTCCAAACGTTCTCTCCTAAACAGTATCCTGTTAGAAATGAGCAAGTTACTCCTCCTACTACCTGTATCTGGTCTTCGTCCATTTCGATTTTTGCCCAATAATCGTTAGCTTGAATTTTTATAGATTATGATTATGATTACATCTTTCCAGGTGCCCTGCTTCGTATTAGGTAGTGCCTTTACATGTACCTTCTGCATTCACCTTTCCAGCGATGGTCAGCGAAGCTGTGGTAGTTCCGTTAATCGCTATACCCCCTATATCCTGGTGATATACTTCGATAACCATGTAGTGATAAACATTCGTCTGCCCCGATTCGATGCACAAAATTTGAAAGTCCGCCGGTCACTACCGAACTATGGCTATGCATTCCGCAATGGGTGATTATAATGTAAATATGGTATCAATATCAATATATGACGTCAATGTGACAATATGACATTTTGAATAAAAATCATTCATTTCTACAATGATAACAATCTATTTGTGAACTCACAGAACCATAATATATTGCTTTTTGTAGGGATGACGCAGCTGATGTAGATGTTGTACCTCATGTCGGGTGGATCAAACATGGTAAACGAATCTGCAAAGCAAATCGATGTTGGTAGTCCTTTGGTAATCTATGCCAAACATCAAATAATTCCCAAGGTTCAGCAATCTCGATCAATAGTCGATCGATAAAGTTTTCAATTCAGCTCCAACTATTTTTGCAGACATTATGGAGTAGACACTGTAGGCACAGATGTCCGCAATTACTCTGGTCAAAATTTTGATACTGATCATTGTCATATGTATCTTACCAATTCCATTGGAAGTTTGAGATCACCGAAACTATCAAAATATTGTACAGCATTGCCGTTTTTCATGTAGCTACCCAATGAGTGCCTTAATTCAATCGAGAATCCACGTTCAATACAGCACATTCTCGCAGCCGAGGACCACAAGTTGGCAACGTGTCACGCATAAAGACTCCACGAAAATGTGGAATTCTCAGTTGTTGACGGACACATTTTTGAATTTCCGAATCGTATAATTTTTGGCTTTTTAAAGTAAAGACCTCGCCCTTTGCGTTGCTGTTGTTTCTTTAGGAACAGACCAAATCCTCGAGGTGTTTTACGTAGGTACAAACCAGAATCTAAATGTTCCATAGCTTCATTGTGACGTGGATCTTCTTCGAATTTATTTTTGGCATTTTTAGTATCTATTACGGTTTTTGCTATAGCGCCTGCTCCACCTGCCAACGAACCCAAAGCTGAAAGGGCAGCGAATATAGGTATGAGTGGAAGGATTCCTCCGGATTTTGCTTCGAATGGGATTATCCTAGGTATCCGTATGTTTTTACGTCCTTCAGCTTGACTCAATGCCATTTTAGCAGCTCGCAAGAAGCACTAGATTTCTCAATCTTGGTAGGATGTGGCTTCCAATTTTTAGTAATTATTTGAAGCATATTACGTCGAAAGGATAACCCCATGCCGAGCTTACGTTTCGCTTTCATTGTTGTAGTTACGAGCCAAGCTGCAGCGTTTTCACCAAATCTAGCGTCTTTCGATCTAACGCGTTCCCGAGCTCTATTTTCCAACACTTGATCTGTTTTATGACGGTCTTCTAAGGAGTCGCTTTGAGATTACGCGATATCGTGATCTTTACAATATTCGTCCAAAAGATTTACACCGGTGTCACCGCGTTCCAATCTCTTATTCAATTTGGTGCCTGGTCCGCATTACTAATAACCAGGCAGATGTAATTCGAACGGGAGCTTATTGATGATACCTGCACCGGAGTAAGTAAGTCAACATTGAGAATTATTAGGTGATAACTGAGATATTTTTATTTATAACCGTAGCGCACTCATTGTCCAAAAATCACATCATAGAAGTCGTTCAATTAGAAAAGACATTACCTATTGAAAATTTAGACTTTTTGAATGAAGCCAAAAATAGTAGTGTGGTTGGGAAGACAAACGCTATTTTAACATTGCTATTCCACCCGAATGGTGTCAAAATTGAAAATATCTACGTATATTCAAAACCATTGTATCAACCTATATCAACCTAAATATCAAGTGGTTCAAGAAATTTTCAGTAAAGTCAAAGGGTTGGGATATTATCCATTCAGGGAAAATGAGGATATCATAAGCCCTCACGATGACAAATCAAATTCCTATTCATTTTCGATGATGTTATTCGAAAGAATGAAATCTATGAAATTGCGCATCATTCGAAAAAAAATATTTGGCTCTGAAATTGTGTAAATCCGAAGAAGATGAAAGAAATAAGAATCCGAAGAAATGAAATAAGAATAAAAAAGAATGAAACAACAACACAGTCAGCTACTACCCCATTGAAAACTGAGGCAAAAACCGAAGTCAAACAAGAAAAAGTGGAAGAGTCTGAAACGACTCCATTCCAATTCCTCGTACATGCTGCTGGTACAGATGAGGATGATGATGAAAACGTCTTTAGTGGGTATGCAGAAGACGAACAAGACGACAAGTTGACAAGACGACAAGTTGCGTCAGGCATAAAAGAACAAGTTCAGAAGAATATATCAACCGTCTCAATGTCTCAATGTCTCAACCGTACATTTGAAAACAATGGGGAAATGACATGATGAGGTATCTTCAAAATGGTTCCCAGGCCAAAAAGAAATCGATTTTGACAAGCGTAGCGGATACATAAAATTGGATGGGTATCACTGGAAAAGAACACTGTTATTTCTCGACATGCCTGAAAATCATAATACTGAGGATTTTAATGTATACAAAAAGATTTTGGATTCATCGAGCGCTCACAAGAATTCAGCTGGGGCAAAAATAATTCTATAAGATACACTACGTTCCCCAATACATTACCATTTGCAAAATGGTTATCGATAAGTTTGGACGTAGCGACAGCAACAGAGAGCGAAAATTTCCAACGCCCTCTGGAGGATGTTTGTTGCATTATACAGATGGTAATATTCATTGTGATGTAAAATTGTGTCATGTGAAAAGCGCCACCACAGATTATGATGTTGCTAATGAAAAATATATGAATGGAACCGATAAAGAACTTGCTTCATTTATATATCAGATTCATTCATATATCAACACGGAGAAGAAGTAACCCAAGTTAATGAAAAACTAACTAAATTTCAAGGTGACATCTCCAAACAAATCACCGAAATAAATTCGAAGTACGATATACTATCAAGGAAATCAAAATGCAGTTCAAGCATAACCATTATAAAAGAGGGGGGTTCACACAACTTCACCATCAGTCGTCATGACTGCCAAAGACAAGATTCATCTTGTCAACGAACTACATAAACCAAAAATTATCCTTGACGCCGTACAGTTATCAAAGAAGTTAAAGCGTCCGCTCACCAAAATCGAAATTTCAAACTGATTCTAGTCGTCATAGATTGTTTTTCGATTGGATTAGACCACTGAAATAAAAAACGGGAGAGAAAATTACCAAAACGTTTGCAGATATCTTGACGCATACGAAACGTTGTCCAGAAGTTTCAAACTTTGATGAAAAACCGTGGAATAAATCACTACAATACGCATCAATATAGCATCACTGAGAGTTCTATGGCTGAACGTACCATTAGAACGTTGAAACAAAGACTGTATTCCCTGATATCACAAAATCCTACAATAATACGCGACACTCGAAGACGGGCATACAACCTTCGAAAATAACCAAAACCAACTAAAAACAAATTCTCAAATCAACATATATATATATATATACCCATCTGAATATAGCTGGACCGAGAAAATTCAAAGTCGGTGATGTTGTATGAATCAGTAAGGCAAAACACGTTTTCGAAAAAGGCTATACGCCCAATTGGACTTAGGAATTATTCAAAATTATCAAACTCAACATTACCACCCCGCCATCTTCATGCTAGAAGATATGCAGGGTGCACCTACTAGGGGTGCTTTCTATGGGGAAGAATTACAAATAACTGCAAATCTGTTTGCAAATCAAGTCTTGATGAAGAAAGATGAAAAAATGTACGTTAAATGGTTGGGTTTGGATAACAAACATAACAGTTGGATCAAAAATGTCGATTTTGTATGGAATCTTATGGAAAACAAGCACACTGACAATGTATTGGAAGGGCTTTTTGTGAAAAAATATTTGTGTGTTTAACAAACGCACAATATGAAATGTACCACGTGATCTGAAGCATGCAAACACAGATGGATATTCAGTTTGAAAATGTCTCTCGATAGTGGTTACGGTAGTGAAATTGAAGTAATATTGAAGTGATGGTGAAGATTACAATGGAACTCAGAATGCAATAGACAGAGCGTTGCTGTTGATGGCTTTTTCCATGTCATCTTATGAAATTCGATGTGGCCTAAGTCCATGCAGAGACTTTAGCCCGTGCATAATTTTGAAGCAGCAGGTCTCCATTCGTTCTATCGATTAAACAAGTTATGAATGGGCAACCCTCATTGACAACCTGCAACAAAAGAAGAAAAATTTCTTTGAATCACAAATCGATGAATATGTATGAATATGATCCAATTACAACACGATGCGGGGATTACATTAATATCACACATACATCGAAAGTAATATCAAACAGGTTTCCATATCCAAGGACACCACGAACATGGAGCTGTTTCAAAGAGATGTAAACAAAATCCTGAATTCTCACCTTGGTGTACTCTCTGACTGTATCGCTATGGTAGATGCTTTGAACTTTTGTGATTATTATCGAAGTGTTTTCGCAATCATGGTAACGTGCAAATAATACTTATTTAACTTTGGAAGAAGTCATAGAAGGTTTATGTCAAGCTTCAGCTTTAGATAGTCTGCATGCTAGCTTTTCGAGTATATTTATATTATTATAAACAAAGAATAGTGTATGATTTATGTAATAAATGAGAAAATGTAACATTTGTTTCATTTGATGATAAATTCATTTTCAAAAAAGTTGTTTGCTGTTACCGAAATTTCAATACGATGTAGATATTGTAAAAAGAACTAATGCATATCGTCGTGAAAATAACGCTGATTTACCAATAAAAAATTTCCTGGAGATATTCATTTCCACATTATAAAACCTCATTTACAAAAATCTCGTCCTAGATCTGGTTCAATACCAACATCTCTATCCAGAGGTGTTACAAAATTACCATCAGCACAAATAGATGTACCATTTTTTATTTGTCAACCTAAATTCAACAGGAAATGTATATTAACTATTCGCGGCAGCAAAAACCATTCTTTCAGTCAAACTCATTATATATTGGACAGAATCGAAACGATACTTTGACAATATTTTGTACCATAAAATTCTCAAAAAAGCTGACACTATTCAATGCCCTTTGGAGAAAGGTGAATGATATGTTGAATATTGATTGAAACTAAACATTTTTGTTTTTTCAAAAAACTACACCTCACGATTTGATCTCCACAAACTTTATTTGAAAAATATATCACATGTTCCGCTATAAATCACTATGAACCTTCATCAAGTAACGGCCGAATCAATCAGAAAAACAAACATCTTTGGAAAAACAAAATTTTTATTTAGAAAAAAATCGTTTCACATTTTTGAAAACCTTTGCTTCCCAATTCTTTTTTTCTTGCAGATTCTTAATCTCTGACACATAACTGACACATAACATTGATATTGATCTTCCGCCTGTTCATCTTTCGAATTATCCTTCTTTTCACTTGCCACAATTGAAAATCTAGTTATCACTTTGATAGGTCTTATCTGCATACACTTCTGTAGTACTACTAAGTACATACTCATTCAGTACTCGACAACAATTACAACTTGTATATATTATACTTCTTCACTTTTTTCTCATTCGACTTGTGAACGATTCTAAAGACGAACGGTTTTTGCTCTGACAATAACATTCTCGAGGTTGAACTTTCAATTTATTCTATAGTGCCTTTGAATAGATTCAATCAACATTTTTCAAAACTTCAAAGAGAAGTAGAAGAAGCATTATCAGATGTCTTCAACAACAATTGAATTTTTCATTTTATGTTTTTGATTTTTTTGATTACCACGTTGAAGTTTTAATTCGCTTGAAAGGTGAAAAAATAGTTTGAATAAAAATTATTATATATTAGATAATGGAGGTATAGTCTTTAAATTTCCCATGTCTGCCAAGATTGAAAGCATAACACATTCTGAAGTAAATGGAGATGGTTTTTCATTCAAATTTCCCAAGTATTCTAAAATGACAAGATGAAGATAATAAAGATGGAGAAGGATAATACAACATAAAAATTTCATCAACTCGCTAACAAATCTATCATCAAGGGAGACGAAATGATATTTGAACTATGAACGTCTCCAACGATTTCTATTGACATATTATTACTGTGTCCGATAGTAAGAGATGAGTAGTAAGTGGCAGATTGTAAGCCAGTAACAAAAAATTTCAAAAGACGACATGTAGTTAAAAATTCAAATGACCTAATATGATTTAGCTATTATGAATCAATTTGCAAAAAAAAACAGGATATAATTACATTCTTGTAATCATCAATGCTTTTAGTAAATATGTTTGGGCTGTATCAGTGAAGACGAAAAGATATCCCTGCTGCTATGAAATATGTATTAGAACAAATGAGCGCCAATGCAAAAAACTTACAAACTGATATGGTACAAGAATTTTAGATTGAGGACTTTCGAAATCTGAAGCAGGAATTATAATAGTACTTTTTCAAATTTAAAATCTATTATTTGTAAACGTGTGATTGATTGAAACTTTTGAATCATCATTATGGAATCTAGCTATCAAGGATCTTATAAATGGATCAACATTCTTCCTGAAATTGTAAAAGAATATAAAAACACTAAACATTCCACAACTAAGGCAATACCAAGTAAAATGAATAAAAGAAATGCAAAATTCATCAATTCATTCCAACATCTGAAAACCGGTGACCCAAAAAACCCAAGTTTAGGAAAGGAGATCAGGTTCGCCTATCCAAATATCGACATTATTTCAATTAAGTCTTATACTCTGAATTGGACCACTCAGAAATTACAACGAGCCAAGTACGCAGATATTCATCTAGTGGAAAAAGTTATTCGTAAAAAGGGAAACAAGTTGTACGTTAAATGTTCTGATTGATTCGACCGTTACTTGATGAAGATCCATAGTAATTTCAAAAACTACAACCTAAACGATTTGATCTCCACAAACTTTATTGCAGATGTTCTGCTAAATATTAGCTTCTTCAAGTGATTAATCACTCGAAAAAGCTATTGTTTAGCGTTAAATGGTTAGGATTCGATTCATCGCCTAATTCTTGGATAAATAAAAGATATCGAAATGTAAGGAAAAAATAATGAAGAATGTAAACATATAAGTATTCAATTCGTTCATACACCTTATTTCTATGATTAACATCTAAAATATGATTTATACGTGTGGCAGATTTTTCAATATGACGTTGGAATCTTATTCGGTCACGCCCTATTTCTTTACCATGAGTAGAGCAAATGAATGTTTGATTTACCAAATGTAACTTTTTCCGTCATATCTAATAATATGCCTGTTCTTCTCCTTGAAGGAGTTCTGGATGATGATACGTTACTTCCAATCCTAAAGTGTATATCTCAGGATGAATTTCTTTGATTGTTTCAAGTACCTTCAATGACCTGTTGATTATATTCGACTTTACTCCCAATTGAAGAATATTCATGACTCAAATACATCCATTCTATATTGGAAAATAGGTATGGAAAGCTATAATTTTGACATCGATTGACAATTCAAACGGATACTAGCATCACCATTGTAAATTCAAATAGTATTTGCGTGGATCTGTTCACATTTTCTCTCGATGTTAGTAAACTATCAATGACTGACTTACTTTTGACTAATTCTGTCCATTCCCGTTCGTCAAATACTAGAGTTCCATTTCCAGTGTCAGCTATTACAACATAAGCAACTCGATGCATACTTTGATTTATCTGGATTTAGGTGGAACTTACGTTCTCCTAAAAATATATCTTGTCTATCTTGAAACGAATTAATTTCGAGTCATTATCACTAGTTCATTGTCTATTTATATCACAAGAGAAAGGAGAGGATCAAAGTTTTTTTTCAAGGTTCAAACAACAACTTTAATCATTTTTTTATGATATCAGAGAACAAAATGAAATATTCATTTCCTATCATTTCGAAACTAATAAGACACTAATTATATAGTGAAAGACATACTTCAATTTTCCCATTTTTAGAACAATAAAAAAATATATAATAATTACTAAAACTAAGGTTATACACGATTTGAAAAATATTGCGTGTTTCTCTTTGCACAGCTCCTATCAAAAGTCAGAATTTGCCATTCCGTTGATCATTTTCTGACTTATTGGGGTATATCATTTTGAATTAATAGTTGAAATGTGTTGCATTCGATTCTGGAATCTTCATTTGAAACACTGGCAATTCACCATTATTTTCCTTTGCAAGGTTCAATATTTTCCAAGTAGGTCTATTACACTCTTTATTCATATTTTCCATATCAAAACATATTGCATTATATTGAGCTTCTTTCGGTATATATACATTCGTATATAGTATACCATTTACAATAGCTACCAAAATAATATAATTAGATTTCAATAGTCATTTTTCTTCAATGAAAACTATTTGTCTTCCCTACTGAATGTTTTGTTTGATACTAATTCCATTTCATCATCACCATCATCATTATTATCATTGTGAAATATTCGGAAGGATGTCAGACGAACCAAAACTTTTGTCTCCCCGGTCAGTAGTTTTTAAAACATCAACTTCTTCAATAATTGGGATACAATAACGTCCACATATCAGTTGAGCTTTTTTAACTCCTCTCTTAAAATCAACTTTTTCGTTTGATGAATTATATAAAAAAAAATAATTGTCTCCCTTATAATCTTGATCTATCACACCAGCTAAAATGTTTATATTGAAAATTGTTCGCTAATAAAGATCTTGGTGCAATTCTCCCGTATACGTTTTCGGGGAGCAGAATTTTCAAAAAACTATCTAAGAGTATTCTCTCTAGGCGGAATTGAAAAATCTAATGGAGATCTTAGGTCACAACTAGCAGATTCAAAAGTTGCTCTGGTAGGAATATAGACAGATTTATTTGTTTTTATCACTTTCAGGACCTTGAAATAAAAATATATCACATTAAAAAAATAAAGACAATTGAAAATATTACAATTTTTTCATTGTTCAGTTTTATGATTTTCAAAGGAGGACTATTAAATTTGATATTGATCTTGAACCTGGAAAAGTTTTACAAGAATGAAATCAACTTTTCATATTTTTTAAAGCTGATATTAAAAACAAAAATAAAAACTAGACATTCATTTAGGTGATTGAACATGAAAATTTATCAAATCTCATAAACAATTCTCATGATGCATTCAAACCCCATTTTTGCTTCATAACTGTGTCTTCTTCCATCATAGCAAACTGATTCTGATAGCATACAAAAAAATAATATTCGCAATGAGGTACTCCCCCACGAGGCACTGAAGTACGGGGTCCTCCCATATTTGTTGATGCCATGATTGCATTTGAAAAATTTGCTAAGATGTCAACCGTGTGTAGTGTCGGATCCCACAATTTTGACAAAATCTCAATAACGTATTAGAAAAAATGGACTGCGATGTGTGACGAGTCCCCAATTTCGACACATTCATAATAACGTATCCAAAACTTCTGGTATGTTCACCATAATGTTTTGAATCCAAATCACAGAAGATAATATATTTATCATTATAGCAAATATAAGTACAGTGCTTGATCTCGAATTACTTCAGGTTCCCCTTGTTATACTACTGATCACCCCATTTAAAATTTCTCATCAATATCGAAAACGGTCCAGTTCTACTTAGCGAAATGAAAATTTGAAAAAACCTATATTCCCAAATCAATTGTTGATTCTGATAAAAGATACTGTGAATGACCTATCAAAGTAAAAGAATCTGAAATTCATTTTCATCAGCCGATTGATGTTGAATCAATTGTCAATATGGAAATTAGAAAACCTATGAAAATAAAGCATAACTTTGATTTTAAAAAGAATATCAGAAGAGAACACCTCAATTCAGAAGAATATTTTTGAATTTGGCACTTGTATAACGATAAAGATTCTCAACTAACTATCAAACATAACATAAGGACTACTAGCAGATATTTACAGCTGATTCTCGGCCCCCCCTACCACTATGACGTATTAATTGCTTATTTTTGTTGGTTTAGTGAAATCAAGGTGATGTGATCTTGAAGTGTCTGGTGCATTGACCATTCAGAATTTTTTCGAAATTTTGTGTGTGTGTGTGTGACGTAATGACGTAATTGCATTTGGTTGTTGGGGCATATTTCAAAGATCATCCAAGTAATGAATGTTCCATCGGTGTGAGTCCACCAAGCGGTGTGACGTCACAGCAGGCAAGCTACAGGGTTATCATGTGCATGTCTGTATACAAACATACGTCTGCATACTTCAAAGATCCTCCAAGTAATGAATGTTCCATCGGTGTGAGCCCACCAAGTTAGTGGTGTGACAGCTGCAACCGTTCAGCAGTAGGAGAGCGAGATGTGCACTCCACGGCGTATGGCTGAGTAATGCGTATTCATCGGTATGTCCTCACCTCTGTCTCGATTCGGTGAAGGCTGTGACGTAATGAATCGCTCTACCCTCACGGTCGATGGTGACACGCAGGCGGCGAGGAATGTGTTAACGTCTACCCTCTTCGAGAGCGCAACGACCACGGCTTGTTCGTAATGACACATCTGCTAACGCATCCAGTGTTGAGACGTTGCGTTGGCGCATGTATCTGGGAGGTGGGGAGAATGTATTTAAGAAGCGGACAAGTGTTGCTTATGTCAGTTCTGCAGCAGTTAGCAATTGGTAGAGTGTTATTCAGTTCGTAATAGAAGGAAGACGGTGAGGGTATTTTTCTATTGGAAATTGTTTATATTTTCATACATATTTTCATCATGTCCGTTTCAAAAGTAGACTTGAATAAAATCAATAATTTGATTGTACAGGAGGTTGAAATATTAGAGCAAAAGGCCTTATCATCATTGCCAATTGATGAAGTGTACATAATTAAAAATATGTCAACTCATTCTACAAGGTTTGGTAAATCAATTTTATTAACTTTGGAAGATGTGAGCAATGATAAATTATTTAAAACATGGCTACCAAAACGAATTTCGTTGCAATTCAGTGATGATGATATAGCTTGTATCAACTCATCGGGTGGTAAATATACGATGGTGTATTTAGGTCAAAGCCCACAAAGTTTTGCTGGCATGAAAACGCGATCTCTTGTCAAATTCAATATGATTGAATAATAATAGTAATTATTTATAATGAATTTCTTTTTGTTTTATTAATATATATATATATATATATATATATATATATATATATATATATATATATATATATAGTATAATCAAGAAAAATTACAATACATGATATAAGTCAATTACAAATAAAAAAAAAGAAAAGATTATAAAACAGTACATTACAGAGTGGAAAAATGAAATAGTATCAATAATTTGAAGAGTGTCAATATCTGCTATGAACTGAACCATCCAATGCATTGTATGTTAAAACTGTAACATGCAAAATTAATGCATATACTTTGGTGTTGTCTGGAAAATTGATCTTCCTGGTCTCAAACTCAATCTTTATATCAACAGTTGATGATTTTGTTGCATTCGGTTGATGGGAACAATCGATGATGAATAGTGGATTCTCTCTGAATTGTCCAATCTATCGAAATTCAAATTCCAACGCTCATATGAATGAACTTCAGAATTCAAGGATACTCGAATACTATTGATATCGGGCAGTTATGAATTTTGTAACATCCTGTGTTCTATCTCCAGATGTGGTAGTACTTTGGAATGCTATGATGACAAAACGAAGAGTTTCCAGAGCGTTAGTTGTTTCAATCCAATCGATTTCAAAAATTTCAGATCGTTAGCAGACAGAGCTTTATGTGTTAACTGTTTAGCATACACTTGTGGAATGATCTTTTTTTTATGTGCACTTTTCTTTTTAATTGTGCACTTGGTTCTGATTTGGGATTGTTCAATACGATTTTGTTTGTTATAAAGGAAACCCATAACAATAGTTATTCGATTTTCTTCAATTCCAAAATAATGAAAATCTCTTCTTCGCTTCCAAAATCGATAAAGTTATTTTTCTGATCCAAAATACGCACTGTAATGTTGTGAATCAATTGACGACCTTCTGGACTGACAGGCATATACATAATATTGTGTGGTTCTTTTGTAAGATTGTATCCAGGTTCAACATCAATATCGAATGAGAAAAGAATGTGGGATTCTTCACCATTTATATAAGAACCAGATATTATATTGCAATCTAAGCGGATAAGTCTCACAGTTGTAATATTTATTGGTAATGAGGATTCACGTATCTGATTCGGTGGAAATATGCCATGAGCAAACCCCATCATGTTTGCTATAGAATTTGGATGTGTCAGATCAATTTCATATTTGGATCGCATTTCACATTTGAATGTATTATTATTGGCGTGTAGATAGAAAATGTCATCTGCAGCGATATCATTTGGTTTTTTACCATGAAACAATCTGAACATGTTATGTTTCTGTATGACGGCATTGATCTCTTCTATTTCGTAAGCACCACATGGAATTTCAATTGTGTACTTTTGGATTATCGATGGATTGTCATTACCGGTTCTGAAACTTATTAAATTATTTGCTTCAGTTATATTATTGATTGTATTGAATCCATAGAATCCCAACAATCCTTATCCATAACGACTGTTCCTATCCAATTCAATGGGTGGAAAAAAATCTGCACTCAAGACACTTGTCCCGACAGCTTGTAGCTCGAACTTTCGTGACATGACTCATGAACCTTTTGAAACACATTTCAATATATTGTTGTGCACAGCAACAGCACATCTGAGACAATTTACACTTTTTCGAAGGTGTTGTATTGAAATGAATATCATTTTTATCGATACCGATATTCATACCCTCTATATTACAAATGCAACACATAGATTTCCGAGGTATTGGACCATCATTCACATCCGAATCTGAATTTTCATTGGCATGGTGTTCGTAACAATATCTATATTTCATTATGTCGATGTCATCTTGTAGATGTTTGGGTAACTTTTCCCAAACATATGCAATCTCATGAGCAACACATGCAAGTATCACTTTCTTGGGCATATTTGCAAGCATCACTTTATCCATTTTTTTCAAGGTACCATATTTTGAAAACATCCTAAGTGAAAACCCCATTCTCTTGATAACCTCTCGATCCAGTTTTGGTGTTGTATCCATTTTTATTTGGAAAATTATTCAGAGAGAAACTGTAAGCACAAGTGACCACAGAGAACTGTATTAAATTTCTGCCGACGATCATAGTTATATTTGATTTTTACATTCGAACATTTTCGAAAGAATCTAGTCAATTCCAATGGTGGTGGTAGATCTCCAAAACTATCGAAATATGTAACTTCTTTCCCACATTTTTTATATGCTACCCAATGTGTTCCTGGTCCACTTATTCCATCTAACTTTACAATAGCTGTCTCGTTTTTTCTTGGACCTGAAGAGGGTAATGTGTCAAGCATAAAAACACCACGAAAATGTGGAATTTTCATTTTTTGTGCATAATATGTGAGATCGAAGTCGGTGAGAGGCCTCTGAGGTAGGGGAACAACTAGTTTTTTGTTTTGTTTGTGGGTTTCTATGGTTTTAAATATAGTCCTAAACCTTTACGGTACTGTTTAAGGTATATTCCACTACCGCGTTTTCCCAATGCTACAGCCTCTAAGGTTTTATTGTGGCGATTGGCTTCCATTAAAGCCGCTCTGCTGGCTTTTGCTGAATTCACAGCCTTGGTAATGCCAGCAGCGGCTCCAGCCAAACTCCCTAGTGCGGATAGTCCAGCAAAAATTGGTATCAATGGTAACAGTCCACCGATCTTGGGAATAGGAATTATGCGTGGTGTGCGTATTTTCTTCTTTCCACCGGCAACTTTGAGGTATTTACGTGCCGCCTGCAATGCTACAGTGATAGCTTTTTTGTTATTATTCGTCACAAATTGATTTCCGCCAGCTTTCTTCAATACATTTCGCACTTTATGAACTATCCCAGCACCAAATGCAACTTTTCTTATTTTATTTTTCTTCGTTTGTTTCTTCCTACTTTTTTTCTTATTGGTGCTGCTACAACCCATGCCCATATGTCTTTTTGTTTTCATAATGTTGGTGACAAGTAATGCAGCTGCTCTTTCCCCAATACTCGCGACTTTCGATTTAACCCTATCCCAAGTGCTGTATTCAAGTTCTTTGTCGGCTGAATGTCTTGCTGCAAGATCGGATGGATGCTTAGAATATTGAATATCGTGTTTTTTGCATTCAATATCTAATTTATTGATTCCAGGATCGTTGCGAGCTTAACTTTGTTTCAATTTTGTACCCGGTCCACAGTATTGATAACCTCCGGGTATGTGTAATTCGAACGGAAGTTCGTTTATCAAATCATTAACAAAACCACAACCTATTTCAATTTTACGATCACTTTCAATACGTCCGTATCGTTTTGATGATACACATTGAAATGATTAAGCTAATAACATTTATATAGTATCCAACCACGGCCGATGCGCGTTGTAAAACAGAAAAAAAAATTGCTGTAGATAATCTTCATGAGAAATTTGGGTGTGGATTGAATGGACAAAGAGTATTCAGACATGGTCCACTACTTCCATCATCAGTTCGAGGACTCATTATAGGACCTTCAAATTGTGGAAAGACGAATGCAATGATATCGCTATTAACACATCCACAAGAACTGAGATTTAGAAATGTGTATCTCTATTCGAAATCACTCAATCAACCTAAATATCAGTACTTGCGAAATGTGTTGGAACCTATAAAAGGATTAGGCTTTTATACTGCAATTTCTGCTTTATTCAGCAATAAAGCAGAAATTGTGGAACCCTCCGATGCTAAGCCTAATTCTGTTTTCATTTTCGATGATGTGATATGTGAAAAGCAGGATATTATTAGATCATATTTCTGTATGGGACGTCATAAGGATGTTGATTGTTTTTTTCTCGCACAGACATATTCACGGGTACCTAAACAGTTAGTGCGTGACAATACAAATTTCATCATAATGTTCGAACAAGATGAGACGAATTTACATCACATTTATTCAGACCATGTATCACCCGATGTAACATTCAAACAATTCCAATTGATGTGTGTTAAATGCTGGGAGGACCAATATGGATTTCTAGTCATCGATAAGTTTAGAAAAATAGATGAAGGTAGATATCGCAAAGGATTCGATAGTTTTATGTACCCATGATCTTGTTATTCATATTTATTCGATCACTGAATATCTTAGAGGTCACTTCATCAGCGAATTAAGCTATAATTTAAAAAGACAATATGAATACAAAAAATGATTCTAAAAATAAAAACAATGAAATGGATTTGAGAAACGTCAACTAGTTGAGACAACAGAAGCTGTCAGACAAAATTTCAATTCTATCAAGAATGATAATATTGAAAATCGTATGACACTCTGTTGCGGAACGGCTAACATACTCATTTTTATTTTTTTAATTTTGCTTCACCCTGTACCCTCAAAACGACTTCAATATGATTGTGTCCTCTGTGGTGTGTTGGAGCGATGAAAGGGGACGAAACAGTGTTGTTGTATTGGTTTTCTGTGTGGTTGATTGTCCGCCATTCTCGACTACCCAGTTCAAATGTGAATTATTCGTTTTTTTTGCTGATAATATTTATGTTTATCACACCGCATAATATCGTGCTTCTTGATACACGGATTAGCTTCGACCACAAGAACTGGTACCAATCTCAGGACTCTGATGAGACAGCCGCAATCCACTCACATGGTCCTTCGAGCCGCGATTAGAATCATTTCTGTTAAGTCAGAGTTTTCTATAAGATTTTTTTTATATCATTCAAAAGAAAAAAAATTTTTTTTTTGAACCGCTCATTTTTGAATTTCATTCTGAAAATTGCTAATTTCAAAGTGACTCTCTCAAATTTGCATAATTTTGTGAATTCCGTAGCGAAATTATAATTTCTAATAAACATAAAATTGAATTTTCGTCTCTATTTTCATATTCTTGCCAAACAGTACTTTCGTTGAAAAGTGGAAGTGTATCTACAGCGCATGACCAACTAATTATTATCTTGCGCTCAACATACCATTGCTCCGTCGATCGCTGAACTTTTTTTATATTTTTTGGAATTCCTCAATTCCCGCTGTCGTTTTTTGCTCGCGTTTTTTATCACCTGTTACTTTCTGGGTATTCCTTTCGAATTCACTTTGTTTATTCGCTCCCATATCAAAATGGATAAGGTTAAAAAATACAAAATTTATCGTAATTCTGCTATAAATGAAATTACAGTATTGAGAGCCCTTTCAGATAGGGTTAAAACTGATAAGTCTATTCGAACTTTATTTAAAGTTAGATGCGAAGAGTTGGACTCGATAAAAGACGAGTTCACAAAACAGCATAATTGTATTATCAGTACATTGCTTACACTTCCAGATGAAGATGCCGCTCCAGAGGACGCGGTAAAAGAAGCGTTTCTTGCAGAGTTTTACGCTGTAAAGGCTGTTTATATGGAATTCATTGATGAAGTGGTTGATAGCACACAGGCACCTGTTTCATTTCTTCAAACGATTACGAATTATTCTAAAGTTAAGCTTCCAAAAATGGAACTTAAAAAATTTTTTGGTGAATATAAGAATTTTCCATCCTTTATCGATCATTTCAACTCAGTTATTCACAATAATGATACCTTATCGAATGTGGACAAATTCGATTATTTGATTTCTGCTTTGCAAGGTCCGGCCTCAGGAATTGTAAAGACATTGAAAGTAACAGATGAAAATCATAAAATTGCATACAATGCATTGAATAAACGTTATTCGAATCGGAGATTGTGCGCCCAAGATCTTTGGTATGAGATTGATGGAACTTCAAGAGTGAATGGTGATTGTTCTTCCTCAATCCGAAAATTATTAGATATATTCGAAGAAAATATAGCTTCTCTCAAATCTATGAATTTTCCCACAGATGAATGGGATTTTATGTTGGTTATGATGCTTTTGAAACGTTTAGACGATAATACAGTCACCATGTTTGAAATGAAACATTGTTCATCCGAAGTTCCAACATTTTCAGATTTAGTTGAATTTTTGAATGACCGCTGTGTTACTCTTGATACTTTGAAAATTTCTCGTACTCAATCGAAAAAAGCTATTGGCATATCCATTACTAGAACATACAATTCTTCTGCTCGAATAACGTCTTTATTTGCGAATAAATCTCCTGCATCAAATTGTTTATTCTGTCAGGAGAGTCATTCACTTTATACATGCCCGACTTTCGCGAATAAACTACCTTCTGGGCGTTATAACTTTTGTAAAAACAAACATCTATGCTTCAATTGTTTGAGTAGATCACATGATTTGAATAAATGCCGATCGACTGCTTGTTGTAAAAAATGTTCTTCGCGTAGTCATCATATTCTTCTACATTTCGATAAAAATCCTGCTGTGGGGGGAAGTGGTGCTACTTCATCCACAACTACTTCTGTGGAAATTATGAATGCCAATCAAGATAATTCTCCTCATCTTACCGCTACTAGTATTCTCGCTGCTTCGAATGTTACTGCCAAATCTCATAATGTTTTATTGGCAACCGCTCTTATTGATATTTCCGACAATTCAGGAAATTATCAAACCTTTCGCTGTTTAATTGATAGTGGAAGTACGAGTTCGTTTATCACGAAACGAGTTGTAATGCAATTGGGATTGCCAAAGAAAGCCTTTTCTATTGAAGTCAAAGCGTTGGGCTCGATGAAATCCTCGACTTCTGAAGGAAAAGTTTCTCTTTCGTTCAAGCCCTCATTTAAAAATGAACCGATATTCCGCACTGATGCTATTATTCTTGATGAAATATGTGACAATCTTCCCAATTTCCGCATTGAATACAAATCATGGAATCATATTTTGAATTTGCAACTTGCTGATCCTAAATTTTATTGTCCAGGGAATATTGATATTCTTCTCGGGGCAGACGTCTTGTCTCAGATCAGATTGAATGGAAAAATATCTGGGAAGTGTGATGAACCATATGCTCTGAATACAGTTTTAGGTTATATTTTAATAGGAAAGACCAATAACCTAATAAATAGAATGACTAATGAAATAAGTGATGTCAAACGACAAGTTGTTAATGAATTACATAAACCTGCAAGACGTAATTTTCATAGAAGAATAACCACCATCGAAGGTTTTGCAGATCTATGGCAAATATATTGAACTGCAACCTTATGCAAAAAGTAATAAAGGATACCGATATATACTTGTAGTGATAGATTGTTACTCCAAATATCTGTGGACTGTAGCAGTTAAAGATAAAATAGATAGTACAGTAACTAATGCAATAAAACATGTACTGAAAGAAGCCAAATACTCTCCCAAACACATACAAAGCGATCAAGGGAAAGAATTTCTCAATAAAAACTTCTCATCTCTCATGCGAGAATATAATATCAATCATTTTTCAACATTTAGCACAAAGAAGGCAGCTATAGCAGAAAGAGTGATTCGTACAATAAAGGGGTGGCTCTACAAGGAATTTTCGATGAGACGTCACCACAAATGGCTTGATATTCTTCCAACTATAACTAGTAGATATAACAATAAAGTTCATCGTACAATAGGTATGGCACCCATTAATGTTGATCCATCAACAAGATTGATATTCAAAGGTATCAATGGAGTTGACAAAGTCTTACACTGCGAACTTTACCACGGAACTCTTCAAGATTGTTAAAATTAACAAAACCTTCCCCACAACCTATAATCTTGAAGATATGAATGAACAACCTATTAGAAGATGTTTTTACGAAGAAGAGTTATTGCGAACCGAAAATCCTGACGTATATCTGATCGAGAAAGTGCTGAAGAAAAGGAAAAATAAAGTATATGTAAAGTGGTTAGGACTTCCTAGTGAACAGAATTCTTGGATTGATGAATCAAATATGCTTTAAATGTATCTAATAATGTATTTATGAATAAAGTAATGTTAAAGTTCATTATTGTTTTCATTTTAATTATATGTAAGTGAATTGAAAAAATATTGCAGCGGTAAACATTGCACCAACCATTCGCAATGTTCTGTGTATACCAAATCAAATTAATTGTATACTCCATTCCCGCTTAAAATTTTTTTCAACTCACAATATTGAGAACACAATACCATTCCCAAAACTAATCGCTGTCACTTTGAAATGCTTTCTCCAACTCTTTTCGCCAATTATCTCTCACTGATAATGCCGTCTCATAAAGTCGAGTCGACTCCTCAAGCTCTGCCTGTGCTTGCATTCTCGAACGTTGATTGAATTTGTCATCTTTCATGATTTTTGAACGTAGTTCATCTGCTTCTTTGATCATGTTAGCCAATTCAATTTTCGCTAATGCAATCTTAGCATCTAATGCTTGAAGAGTGTCCTTATTGACACTAATAGCTTGCTCACCCTTTTCATGTTCAGCAATAGCCATTTGTGCCTTTACAAGACGGCATTTCGCTTTCTTTTTCATATCTCCAAACCGAAGTATTGTGAAAGAAGATAGCGATTCAGTCATCAAATCACCCTTCATTTCTTTGGGTTCACATTTTGTCTTCCTCTTCGATCTGTCACTTTTCGTTGTAGGTTTTTTCTCCCGCAAACCACTTTTCGATTGTTTTTTTTTTCTTTCAACTCAGTGGCAATCGATGAAGATGCATTATTAACCTTCCTTTTGATAGTTCTGGATTTCTTATCAACACCAAGAGGGGGGTAGATGAAGGGTGTTTGGATGATGATGATTGTGAAATGATTGGAGTTTCAACGATAATTTGTTGAATTGGTTCCGGCACATCTGCGAAGTTAACGAAGTCGCTAATATCAAAATCACTTATCGAGTCTTGAGACTGTAAATGTAATACTGGAATATTTTCAAAATCAGTGTGATCGATATCAACAAGTGGTGAAACATCTTCAGCAATCAATAGTGGCATGGAGCTCATGATAATGATTATTTAGGTTTGGAGGAATGATATGTGATAGCAATAGAATGTGGATAGGAAAGTGATGATGTTACTGATACTTCACCTTTTATAGAAGAAAATAAACTAGCGCATACGCTCTTTCGTCAACTAGCCCACTCTTTCATCGACTAGAGATGCCATCTCCTTCTCTCCCACTTAAAACGAGTCAAGTGATAGGTGGGAGTCGTACCACTTCCGTTTCCTATTGAATCGTATAAGTCGACTTGCGATCCTGAAGTTCATTCATTCACTCTCTACAACTGTGAGCAAACAACAACAAGATGAATTCTGCAAAAATAAATGCTGCATTAAATAGAATATCTGCTGTTGATGGAAACAATTGGATAGACGAATCAGATGATGAGGATGTCAATGTTCCGCTAGAGGAAGTGATAGTTGAAGCAGAAGATGTTGGAGTCGATGAAGATGAGATAGACGAAGTTGAAAACGAGGTCAACCAAAGCGACGAAGATGATGACGTGATGGAGTTTGAGAGGGTCATGGATGAAGAAGGAGATGATGAAGGGATAGAAGCTGACACAACTAAAGGTGATGGTGCTATGAGGATCGGTATGCGAACACTCAATGTCAGTGAGACACTGGAAGATCCCTTGGATTTGTATTGTGCAATGGATGCATACGTATTGATCAGCACAATAGATGGAGAGAACAATAAACTATGTTGGTGCTGCTTTCGGTTTTATTCGTATAGAAACAATAATGGAGGGTGGTATGCCCATGTCAACACCCACAACACTGTCTCAATTATGGAAATGGGACAGAATTGGTGTGAAGCTTGCGAGAGGCCACTAACAAACTTCACCCGAGTATCTACATGTATTATATGTAATAATGTCCAACCTGTGGCACAATAACCGTGGACCTACTGGTCAAAAGAAAACAACAGCCCTTTTCAGGGCTACATTATTCACACAAACGGTAGTAGTAGAATTCACAGATTATGTAATAAATGACTACTTTGACTAAAAAGTCGAAGTTAGGATTTTGTTTATCATTGAATATCTGTGCATATGATGAGTACTACTCTGACTGATAAGTCGAAGTTGGTAATTTGTCAATCATTGAATATCTATACATATGATGAGTATTACTTTGACTGAAAAGTCGAAGTTGGTAATTTCTCAATCATTGAATATAATGATGAGTACTACAGAGTTGGATGATGATACTTTCACATAAGTTTGACTATAGTGTTAACCTATTTCTGATTGAAAGTATAATGATAGCTCTGAAAATAGTTGTTCATTGTCTTTAATTGTAGCCCTCAAAAGGGCTGTTTTTCCTATTAATCCTTACAATGGTATGGACTAACGCTCCTCATCATCAGAAACAATCATGATGGTGTCATCATCTGAATCATCTGTATCTGATGATATACTGACGATGTCGTCCTCATATTCATCAGATTCATCTGAATCAGATGATATACTAATTATGTCGTCCGCATGATCATCTAGCTCGTTATCCTGTAGATCGTCTAACTCATCTACTTCCTCTTGCATACGTTCCGGGAAATCATCAGGAAGATCGTAGATGCGTTGCAGCATTTCTGCGAAGGTTGTACTAAAATGATCAAACGTAGAATCTATTTCATGTACCTGGATGGGTCCTGTACTCATCATAGAAGACTCTGGTACACTCATCGGTTCGGTGGTGGAATCAGCAATCGACATTGTGGAAGAATGATGTAGAACTGGGATTGATACTATATTCATATTGATAAAATGGAGGGGGTTGAAGTGTAAATGTAGAACAATTCAATGTTTGAAATTCGAGAGCACCAAGACTAACGATCTACATGAAAACTCTGAGTGATCATCAAGAGAAACTCTTAATGATTATTATGAAAAACTGAAAAGGGAGAGGGAGGAAGACACTGCCCCAGCCTCGCAGTGCCTCGTGTACACCAACCAAAAAGTGTGTACTCCGTGGAAGGAAAGGAAAGGAAAGGGTGGGAGAAACAGGGGAACGATTACATATCGTCGTCGGAATTTAGGACATCATCGTCATCAATTAGGATGGGAGATGGTGGAGGACTATCCTCGATAAGGATTGGGGATGGTAGATGTCTGATATCGCCAGCGTCATCGTCGTCGTCGTCATCGTCATCATCTGTGGTGTCTCCAGGCGGTGGGTCATCCCATTCGTCATCCCATCCGTTTGGATCCGGATAATCCCCGTCCGATAGGTCAGCTTCATCACTCCCAGTGACATGCTGAACCTGCATCCTGTAGTCGTTATTCATGAATTCGAAGGGAATGTCATGAGGTGCGGTTGTGGAGTGAACCAATCTTTCCTGTATATATGCATAGTAAGGCATCTGAGGCTCCGGGACACTATAGGGCTCAGTAGTTGAATCAGGTTCGATGTTGGAGGTGGCTGATCAACTGAATATTCCAACAGATAATTCCTACTTTTATACTTTTGAAAGGGAGTGGGGAGGAGTGGGGATGAAAGAACTTGGAATTGAAATTGAAAAAAAAAAATAATGAAAAGACGGAGTGAAGAAAAATGCTCCAACCATCGCATTGTTCAATGTGTACCAAACCAAAACAATGTACACCCTTTATTTCACTTCTTTTTTCATTTGTTTTTTTTTTGTTTTTTTATTCCTAAAATTATAATTACAAACCTAAAACTACCATGCTACCTAATCATCCTAAAACTATCCTAGTTGACCTAAAAACTATTTCCCTTTACTTAAAAATGTCTTAATAAATATGTTAAGTTCATTATTGAGCTCTATCGAAGACGTCTCTGCCTTCCGCCTTTCTTCCAGAGATGCAGTCCTTCGATCTAGCTCGGCCATCCCCATTAACAACTCGCGCCGTTGGCTAGCAATTTCATTCTCCTCCCGGGAAATGCTAGCCAACGCGGCCTCACTATTTCGTGAAGCGAGTGCAACATCCCTACACCTCTGTAGGAAAGTTTCCATCTCCTGGGGGTTAATCTCTCCGATAGGCTCCGGCACTGGTGGCACTTGTGGCGCGATCTCCCCGGCAGGCTTCGACACTGGTGGCACGACCTCCATGGCAGGCTCTGGCACCGGTGTAAGTTCCATGGGTGTCAACATCGCTAATGGTGCGAATTGTGTGAGGATTTCACCTGAAGATGGCACCCTCGGCACCGGCTTATATGCCCTCCGTCTTTCCACTGTCAATGCAAGCGGTGCGGGACGTCTCGGAGGATTCCTTTTGGCGGTCGACCAACTACCTGCATGAGGGTTAGTCCTATTGCATTTACTCCTATACCTTTGAATGGGACCAACCTTTGCTGCAGGTTGCCGCTTGGCTTTGTTAACAACCTTGTCTTCCTGGAATGAGACAGGGCTGCGTGGCCGCTGCACACCACCCGAAGTTGAAGCCTTCACCTCTTGGACCATCACCACCTCGTCTCCCTCGAACATGTCAGGGCTGCCTGGTCGCTCCACCTCAACATCCACAGGTATGATCGATGCCACAGCGTTGTCGATTTCCTGCGTGTAGTTTTCCATTCTGAAAATGTAAAATAATACAAAGTTAGTTGTTATAAAAAAGTAACATTGATAACTTACTCAAAAGTCGCTTGTTGTAGACTGTAGAAGACTGCTGTAGTAGACTGCTGTTGAAGTAGACTGCTGTAGCTGGACAGCACTCGATGAGAAGACTTGTCGTACTGAATGCCGAGAAGTGCGCTCCTCGGGGTGTAGGCAGAAGTAGGAGTTATGGGAGTGAGGTGGGGGCGCGCATGCGCAATGGTTGGGTGAGGCGAGCAATGGTGGGAAGGGGGCGGGGCTAAAAGTGGAGGAGAGTGGGCGGGGACTACAGTGTGTTGTTAAAAAAAGTTTTTTTAATGAAACATAAAATTAAAAATTTTCAGTCATAGAACCGGCATTGGTCATCTACAGTCATAGAACCGGCATTGGTCATCTACTTAAATTGTTACTGGAGAAAAAAATCTTTATATTTTTTGTAAATCTATATTATTGAAATCAATAATGGGGGAATTTAATAATCAGTGTGTATGTAGAATCGATATTTTTTGAGAAAAGAGTGGTGGAATCTCATTATTATAATATTGAATTTATTACACTTATTTTCAATTTTACACAAAAAATAGTAATTACAAAAGTTGTAGAGAATTCAATTTCCAACAAATTTGGTCTCCAATTATTTTTTGGTAGGATTGATATTTTTCGAGAAAAGAACGGGTTGTAATCCCATTATGTAATATTAAATTTATTACACTTATTTTCAATTTTACACAAAAAAATAGTGATGACAAAAGTTGTAGAGAATTCAATTTCCAACAAATTTGGTCTCCATTAATTTTTTCGTAGGATCGATATTTTTCGAGAAAAGAACGGGTTGTAATTTCATTATGTAATATTGAATTTATTACACTTATTTTCAATTTTACACGAAAAATAGTAATGACAGAAGTTGTAGAGAATTCAATTTCCAACAAATTGGGTCTATATCAATTTTTTGGTAGGATTGATATTTTTCGAGAAAAGAACGGGTTGTAATCTCATTATGTAATATTGAATTTATTACACTTATTTTCAATTTTACACGAAAAATATAAAAACAAAAGTTGTAGAGAATTCAATTTCCAACAAATTTGGTCTCCATTAATTTTTTGGTAGGATTGATATTTTTCGAGAAAAGAACGGGTTGTAATCTCATTATGTAATATTAAATTTATTACTTATTTTCAATTTTACACAAAAAAATAGTAATGACAAAAGTTGTAGAAAATTCAATTTCCAACAAATTTGGTCTCCATTAATTTTTTCGTAGGATCGATATTTTTCGAGAAAAGAACGGGTTGTAATCTCAAGAAAGATTTCGAATCTTGACGATCAAATTTTTTTTTGAATTATAAACCTTTAATAATTCATAAAAAAGTAAAATATTGATATTAGTGGTTCAAATCCCGGATTACCTACCCATAAAAAAAATCAATAATTTTTATATAAATTTAATTTTTTTCAAATTCTCATTTTTGTAAATAATGAAGCTTTCATATCTTATATAGAATAATAAATATTATTAACACCAGTATATAAGCCTGTGGCGTAATGGTTAAGACCCTAGCCTATGAAGACGTATGACATGAGTTCAAATCCGTGTGACCAAAAATTTTTTTCTTTATTTCTCACCATTATTCCTTGTGATTTGAATAGAATTCAAATTCTTAGTATAAGTGGGCCTGTGGCAGCGTGAATGTTAAGGTATTATCCTACCACGCAGACTATCCAAGTTCGAATCTTGGTGAAACGAATGGCAAAACTAGAAAAAACTAGAAAACATAATAAGAAGGAGGAAAAGGGGGGGAGGGGGGGATATAGACATATAAAAAAATAGTTTTTTGAAATTTGTTTTTTTTTCAAATTTAATTTTTTTTTTCAAATTTAAAAAACTTTTTTTGTCAAATTTAAATTTTTTTTTCAAATTTTAGCATTTGGGAAAATTTCAAGTCAGAATATATATATATATATATATATATATATATATATATATATATATATATAATAGTTATTGATAAGTTTCATTATTAATTTTTCAAATAAACATTTTCTCACCCAACCTAACCTAATCAGGCCCTGCCCAGGCGGGCTATTCCACTCCACAATTCACCATGTAGGTTCAATTAATACGTCATCTATTGCTTTTGGTTTTGGTTTTAATACTCTGACATTTGTGTTTATGTCCATTCCTGGATACCACAGTAACAGACCATGTGCACTACTTGAACTACCTGAATTAATTTTATGTTTTTCTCCAGAACTACAACTCTCTGCTCCAAATAATCATATTTTTTCACTGTAGATGCCGTAGATGTTGTTATATCGGAAATTTTCATTTCTACATCACTTTCAAGACTATCGTATTTACGACTCAAAGTTACCCGAGCCTCTGCAATTTTGTCGTCGAATGCTTGACGTGCATCGCGAGCAACATTACCTATTGTGGATTGTATTGCAGCTTGTAGGGCCTGAAGTATGACTTCCTTTGTTGCATTAATTTCTCCCTCAAGATATGATACAGTTACACAATCACTCTTTTCAATTGGTTCGCTTGTATTTTTCAATATTTTTGTTTGCATGTCATAATGACCATCTTTTGTTAATTTGAATCCATTGCCGGGTGGGCCTCGAATGACATTACCTCCCCATTTTCTTTTTCTGACAAATTTATCAATTGTTTTAGACATTGAGCACCCACGATGATTCTTTTCAAACTGATATTTCTTTCATTTACATTATACTATATACATTAGTTGATTAGGAAAATAGAAATAAAACAAATAACATTTTCATCATTTTATATTCATTAAAGAAATATATATACAATAATAATACAATAATATCACATCACATAAACATCAATATTGAATTTTTCGGTTTTGAAGATATTGAATTTTTCCGATTTTAATGATATTGAATGGTATTTCAGTCATTGATCTCGGCAGACAATAAATTAATCAATTGATCCAGTGGACTCTCCTGAGATTGTGATTGTTGAATAATATTACTTATCCAACGAATGTTCTCATTTGGATCGTTTTCATAAAATTCAATATCATTATGACCCCAAGGAAGAGTGTGGGTAGTATTCGGAATGATAAATCGTTTATCGTCGTGGTATGATAATGCAACTTTATTTTTCAATTCAGTATACATATCATGCAACACGCTTCTGAATCAATTCATGTTTCTGAATATCATACCACCTTGTTCGACGATTTTTTGATAATCTTCGCATGTCAATTCATTCTTTATTACCGATCGTTTAATCCCTTTGGCTTTCTTAAATTCACCATCAACAGATTTCACATCATATGCTTTAGCACCTGTACCATAAAAACTCATGATTGGATCATTTGAAAATTCATCTTTGAAGTTACCCAAGACTGAACTTGTTACTCGAATATTGAATTGGTTAACTATACTGTAATTGGATGTATCAAATCTACTTATGTTAGTTTTCATGAATTCATAAAAATTTTCTGTGTTTACTTTAAGAATGAGCGAGTCGGTATCTGTGTAAAGTAAAGAGACATTTTCATCAAAGTGTTGTTTGATGCATCCATAGAAAAAGTCATACATGACTGTTTTAGATAATTCTAATATGGAAAATCCCAAATATAATGGTTTATCGTAATGAACCTTAACTCTACCCAATTGAATGGCAACGAAATTATCAGTGAAAATTGAACAATTTTTGAAATTTGGTTTGGCTATGAGAGTGCTGGCACCCATATTTTTCTTTATATTTTCCCAATGTGTAACGGGTCTAACATCAATTCGATTATCTACATTCTCCATTGTCTTTCCATATACCGCATTATTCATTAGTTTATAGAAATCTTTAACAGATTTGTTGTTAGACCTATTACGCATTTCAGTATTGAGATCTATATAGGGTTTCATCCAGCATGATTGTTTGAATTTCAATACTCTATGTGTATTCATTACAATCAATCCATTTTTGACAGCTTGCTGTAGATTCCTATAATGAACAATATATTTTTTTTATCATTCAAATTTGGAATTAATTTGGGAATTTTCGATTGTGTACGAGGTGGTATTATTTTTTCGACTAAAAATGAAAGATCAGAATGTTTATCATGCAACTCTTGTGGATAATGAATGTCCACTTCAAACACATACCCATACGGACTATCAGTACTCACATCCATCACATCAAGATTAAGAATTTCATTTGGTGTCAACCATGTAAATTCACTTGTTGGTAGAGGTTGTGACATACTGTGACCGTATAGATTTGTTGCATCTAAATATGCAATGAATGTGGAAGGTTCATTGGGATTATAATTCGGTAAAAATCTATTATTTGCTATATGTTTCCTCTCGCTACATTGACTAATGCCACCTCGTATACCTTTTTGAAAAAAGTGAATCATATCAATGTCAGTTAGTAATTCCAATTCAACATTAGTGAACTTCAACATGGCATCCCATGATAATCCAGGTGCAGTGTAATATTGTGCTGGATCTAAGTTATATATCTCTAAACTTGTGATGCGGAAGTTTTCAAAAATATCACATAGTACCAATACATCTGACTTCAAATACAAATCAGAGTATTCCCCCGAATTCTGACACTCGAATAAATTCCAAACATTTCTAGCCCTATCATAATCAGTTTCCGATATATGTTCACAATTGAGTGTGTCATAAAACTGATTTTTTGTCGGAAGTAATGGATAATTCAATTTGTCGATGTCATCAACAAAACTATATGGAAATACACCTTTCTGTCTCATCAAATTGAATTTCTAATTTTGTGGGAAATGTTTGTGCATCTCCAAACATTGATCGGAGGTCAAGTTTGCACCCAACTGCTCCAACGAATTAGTCATAAATTTATAACTATCGATAAATCTCATTTTGAGATGATTCTTCCTAACCACACCATCTTTATCGGTATAGCTGTGTGTAAAGAGATGCTTCGTGAAAGATATACATTTCTCTTTAGTTTGCGGGATAACATCAACTTTCTCTTTATTCCTATACAATTCTTTTATGAATAAATGACAATCATAACCACTTAAATTATGAAAAATGATAGGTATGAAATTTGGTATTTTGAAATTGAAATTACATTTCGAGTGAGCGGCATGTGATCTTTTCTTTCCTGTGACATGACAATGATCTCTAACTTTGACTTCACCATCAATAAATGCTTTATTACATATACCACAAGTTCTGGCTGCAGCAAACTGTTCTTCTTCTTCGACAGTTTGTGTATCCATTGGTTTAGGGTATCTGAGATTATTTTCATGTATCTCTTCCAAATCATCTTCAATGCTACTCACAAATTTCTGAGCAGCATCTACACCCCTATATGTAACAAATTTCGACAAATCATCATTATATAAACACTTTATCAAATGAGCAAATGAATATGGGGCATGTTTGAATGTTTTAATCGTGTATGAACTTTCAGGATTTGGGTCATTCACATGAATCGGTTTAAGCACTGATTCAAAATCAGCATATACTACAAATGGCACCCTCATTTGTCTCTCAAAGTTTTCAAACATTAGTTTATTTTCCGCAACCATTCTACCATATTTATTGATCTTTAAATTAGTAGTTGGTGTTGTGGTACTAATGTGATTACAATCATACATATTATGACGTAAAAGCAATCTCTCATCAGAAAAACATATCAAACATCCGTGACAAAAATATTTTTTCTGTCTATGAGCTGATAGTTGATTAGAAACTAATCTTGAAAGATCTTTGATCCAACAATAGTGACCATTACCGGAGTCATCAGTTATAAGCAACAAATTGACATGTCTCCGGAGTCTTCTCTGTGAGTATCGCAATGGACCAATCACTTCATACTTCATTTTACCCTTCTCAAATGTACTCTCTGAACCGTAAACATTAATTGAAATATCATTCCTATCTTCGAATCTTTCAATACTCTTATTATTAACTTTAACCGGAAAATCCATACCTGTGACATCTAAAACAGTGGAAAAATGTGGATATGACGTAAGTTCGGACACTCGACTACCTGCAGGATATAATGCTGATGTTATAGCCCAAGCAAAACAATATTGATCTTCATTACGAACATTCACAACAGCTTTCTTCCATTGAATACATTCAGGCAGCTTCACATATGAACGTCCTTCCAGTGGACTGTATTTATTAATGTTGACCTCGAGAAACAATATTTTTTCACAAGTCCAACCTGAATTATAAAAAAAAATATATTACTTTTCAATCTTATTGAAATTTTAAAAAAATAAATACCTGAGTCACGTTCCTGGAATTCAGTCGTTTGAGCCACAATTACATCGCGGAATCCATCAAAAACGTCATTTAAATCGGAAGATTGGTCCACTATTTTATTTTGGGAATTAAATGACTTCGTGTCCCTCATATCTTGAGTCTGAAGAATATAATTTCCAAAAACTTCCATATTCACCTCGATGCTTTTATGGATCCTGATGGCCGACTCCAGTAATTCAACGACCTTCTGTCTAATCTCATTGAAAAATGATATGTAGTCAGTGGCTACAATCGAACTCTCCACCCTGTATGTAGCAATGCGGCAATTGAATGCATTCGTTATAATTTGAACACCGTCAGACAATTGAACACATGCATTATTTTTATGACACATGGTTCTTCGGTGAGAATTCACTTGGGTCATAGGAATTGTCACATTACAACAATTGCACGTATACATAGGTGTTGCATTATCCACTCTCATCCGTTTCACTGCAGGCCCTCCTTGGCAACTCTGGAGCTGATGCCGACGGAGATTATCACTACGAGTGAAAGATTTACCACAATCACAGGAATACATTTTCTATGATACGTTCTCACTAACTCACTTGATGTAAACTAACATAACCTACACTGGTCCGCTTCTTAAATACACTCTGATCGTATCCGTCAAGACGACATAGCCATCCCCACCTCTCAGTTACATGCACCAACTCAATCTCTAAGTTGGACACATTAACGGATGCCGATACGAACAGACAGCGTTGCGCGTTGCGTACAGGACAGATGTCGAGACAGAGGTGAGGACATACCGATGAATACGCATTACTCAGCCATACGCCGTGGAGTGCACATCTCGCTCTCCTACTGCTGAACGGTTGCAGCTGTCACACCACTAACTTGGTGGGCTCACACCGATGGAACATCGGTGTGAGCCCACCACCCGGTGGAGGATCTTTGAAGTATGCAGACGTATGTTTGTACACAGACATGCACATGATAAACCCTGTACCTTGCCTGCTGTGACGTCACACCGCTTGGTGGACTCACACCGATGGAACATTCATTACTTGGATGATTTTTGAAATATGCCCCAACAACCGAATGCAATTACGTCATCACGTCACACACACAAAATCTCGAAAAAATTCTGAATGGTCCATGCACCAGACACTTCAAGATCACATCACCTTGATTTCACTAAACCAACAAAAATGAGCAATTAATACGTCATAGTGGTGGGGGGAGGCCGAGAATCAGCTGTAAACATCTACTACTACTGACGACGATCCTGTATATTGTAAATCTTTTAGATATCCCTTTTATTTGAAAAATGAAATTCAAACCCAAACTTAGAAACTATTAGAAGATAAAATAATAAGGCCATCTATTTCACCTTATAGCTCTCACCGGTATGGATAGTTCCAAAAAAGCTTGACGCTTTGGGACAAAGAAAAATAGAATATAGAAAACTCAATTCTAATAGACAATAAATATTCATTACCATGAATTGATGAAGTTCTAGATAACCTTGGTAAATGTGTTTTTTTTCAACCCTCGATTTGGTACAAGGTTTCCATCAAATTGAAATGAGTCTGGAAAGTATTTAAAAAAAACGCATTTTCAGTAAATAACGGCCACAATGAATATACGCCATTTGGTTCAAAAAATGCTCCACATCAATATTTCTAAGAGTTTTGGATAATATCTTTAGAGAATATCTACATAAACATGCTTTGTCTACATGGATGATGTCGTAATATTCTCAAAATCGCTTCACGATCATAAAATTCATTTGAAACAAATCTTTGACAAATTTGGTAATACATTCTGAAAATGGGTAAGTCAGAATTTTTCAGAAAAGAAGTTGACTTCTTAGGACACATTAACACAATTGAAGGAATTAAACCAAATCCTACAAAAATCAAAGCTACCTGTTACCCACTACAACAAAAGAAATAAAAGCCTTTCTAGGATAATAGGTTACTATCATAGAATCATCAACAATTTTTCTAAAATAGTGTCACCATTTATTAAAATAAGGAACAGACAGACGCGTGGTTCGACGTGGGTGCTTTGTTCACTCAGTCAATTGGCCGATGTGCGAGTCGATGGTTCAAGCCCAAGGCTGAACGATTGATTATTACTGCTATGGTCCAACCCATGTTAGGAATCATGAATCATGAATCATGAAAGGTAAGACCGTTAGTCCTTACCTCGCATAAATTTCGACTTCTAAGGGTTATCGTTCGTAGGGGTGCGATAGCTGGTTAACGGAGAAAACATTTTGAAACATTTTAAACATAAAATTGTTGTATACGAGGGGATTTGGAATAGAAAAGATGACGTATTGATGCTTTGTTCTATTTCAACTATTATTAACGAAGATACGGTCTCTAGTGTCTTCTTGTTATGTCTTTGATTTTTCTACACTTCACACTGACGTCATCACCTTTCTCTCTAATACATACATATTGCATCGCCTCACTTTTACACACATCACACCTACTTCAAATTGGTTGTTCCACAAGGTTCCAATCAGAGGTCTGAAAATTACCACAAGAAGCGCCTTAAAAAACATGTGAATTTGTTCTATAAACGGCATTGTATATTTAATTAATGAAACCGCAGGTTCTAGCCTCAAGGTCGTACTATCGATTTTCATTTCCTATTGTCCACCCGTGTTAGAAATCACAGGTTGAAAGGTAAGACCTCGTTAGTCCTTAGCTCCCACAGGTTTCGACTTTCGAGAGTTGTCGATTGTAAGGAGGCGACAACTGGGTGAAGCAGACAGTCATCGGCCATCGGGTAGTGATTGGCATAGCCTCAGTTTTTCATGATTAATAATAATCTGGTAAGAAAGAAACGAAATTTAATTTCATCAGTTGGCATCGGCAACCTTTCAGAATATGTTTTCCTGTTTTCAAAGTCATATCGCATAACTACGTCGTTGTGAATAAGTTCGTGCTCTCTGTTCTTCAGTCTATGATCAGATATATCAAGAACTATTCATATCGAGTGTTGTACGAGGTCAAATAATTCCCAATGTAAGTAGATTTTCACATTTTTTATGATTTATCAGTTTGAAGAACATTGAAGGCAAATTATTCAATGGCGGGAAAATGATTTTCATGGTCAAAATTCATGAAATTCATGTTTCACCGTATGCCAACCACGGGCTTCGAATTTGATGTTTAAAACGGTTATTAGCCATATGGCCCATGAGTGCTTGGTTGAAATTTTTCACTATTGTACATTTCTCAGTTCATTAAAATCCATTTCTGAACCTAATTGACAGTAACCTATCGATAATGTTGAAAATACCATCGATATAGTGGTTGGCCATATGCCAATCACTATAATCGACCATATGCCAATAACTGTATGGCCATTTTCGAATGGCCATTGTCACCTCACAAACCACAAGAGGAGACTAAATCATCTGTCGGTAACAAATAAGACAGATGGGTATCCGCGGCTAAGCTAAACAGTGGAGACGGGAGTGGGTTGAACAACTTAGCAAATTTCAAATAGATCTTAATGGGCGCCAGGTAAATTTAATCCTCCAGATACCCTAAGTAACTCACAATATCAATAACTCACCAATTAATATTGTAAATAGAAGATAAAGATCCCCAATATGATTTATTCAGTAAACCTAACTTACATGGATTAACCGACAACGCTTCTGAGACAACAATGCAATATTCACACTACTACGCGATGTTCATATGTCAATACAAGAGCGCGGTGTATATAACCACGAATTCAATCAGCCAAAAATTACGGTAGTAACGACGCTCAAAAGAAACTACAATACGTCAAGTAAAACTACTACGAAAATTGAGTAGGTAGAATCGTAAATACTAGTATCGGTAGGTAAAACAATCTCGTTTGCGTCGCGTGAGCTCAGGCGTAGGCGCATCGGTGTCAACAAGCAATCGTGAAAGGAAGAAAATACCTCAATTTCCGTTTCACAAATGCATCACTATATCAATCAGGTATAAATAAACAAACACTATATCAAACAAGTATCAATAAACATAAGGGCAAACAATTATTTAAATAAATCAGTATGTCACCAATATTCAAATAAATCAATTATAACTTGCGTGCTCCCTTTGGGCTACCCGGTATATGGTGTTAGGCTACCCCGTGATCCGACGGAAGTGGATCACCCTGTAGTACGGCGGATATGGATCACCCTGTAGCACCACCAAGATAGATCACACTGTAGGACACAACAGCTGGAACAGTAATGGATCACCAAATAAGACCCGAAAAGAAAATGGGGGAAAAGAAAAAAAAACCCTACGGAAGAAAATACTCAATCAGAATCAGATAAAAACAAGGTGAGATTCAACCCCCATTCAATAGGGACTAGTTGACTAATCGATACATCTGGTATATTGGGTGCCCCCTATAACCATATAACCCGTAAAAATCAAGCAAATTGAATGAGTGTTGAAACCTCTCTTCAAAACTGAAATTCAGTTGAGTTACAACAATGGAATCAAAAATTACTAAAATAATTAAAAACAGATTTAATGGTAAAATTCTTACCCTGGCCAAGGGGTTTTCTATACGTTTCTTCGTGTGCGGTGCTCTGCACGAAAGTCCTACTGGGACTTGATGAGTGACTAAGGGCCTTCTGTTTCTTATGAATCTAGAGACGAGAAACGAAGGTTGTAGAATTGAAGAGATGATATCATAGCTAAGACCACATGAGAGATGCGACAGTGATTCAGACATACCTAATTTCGGAAATCCTTCCACCTGGCACGAGTTCGGTAACCACCACAAATCCTCAAAAGAGATTAAGTTTTAGACTGCAAATATCCACACCAAAATGACCAATCAGTCTTCCACTATACAATCCTGACTTGTAGAAATAATCCCCGTGAAGGATGGCACAAATACAACCATATATATCCTACAATCAGTCTGATGGTACAATTGAACTCCGAACCATCATCGAAGGTCAACCCTAAAACAACCCTTGACAATTTGAGTAACCGATCAATCCCTCACCCGTGAACAACTGTAGAACTAGTTCGGTGTAGGTCGTCGGAACGACACTACGAAAGTTCGGCGGATGTCAACCAACAGCTGTCTCTTAACCTTGTTTACAAAAATATTGACTCCAACCTATTTCCAACTATTTACCAATCCTTATTCATGCGATGGAATAGAAACATATAAGGTAAGTCGCCACATCTTTCCCATTCAGTACGAATATTTGAGCATTCATATTATGTAGAATATTTACCGGAAATATCAAACAGTATTCAGAAACCCAGAGATCTAACTAATATTGTTTTTCAGGCGATATGGCTCTAATATGTAAGTAAACCTTCTGGAAGTGATGAATAACAATCTATGCAAGAAATATCATTGGAAAAGTATAGAGAATAAGGCAGACAACGGCTGAAAAATGATAAGTGAAGTAAACTGAGAAACAAACAATAACATCTTTTTCATCCTAGCGAGAAATTTCGGATCTCCAACGTCGATTGGCAATAGGAGAATGCGTAAGTACTGGTCAAAGCAGTTAGTCAGGGAGCATACATATATTCTTGTACATTTCAGATATAGTTTTCTATGGAACGGAAGATTCCCATTACTATGATATTAAATGAATAAAATCAACTTGTAACTGAATTACATTGTTAACATCCTCTGAATAAAGATCTTAAAAGGCAAGGTAGTGTTTTGAAAGGTCACACAGGAGCAGTTTTGATCTAGTGCTGAATTGAAACGTAACACAATACAGTTATTGGCCATGGTGACATACATTTCGATGAATTGAAATATTTTTGCTTGTTCCTTTCTAGATGCCGAAAGTACAAGAAGGAAGAAATATCAACTCAGCTTTAGCAGCCATAAAAAATGGTATCTCTCAAAGACAAGCCTCTAAATTATTTGGTGTGCCTCGTCAAACGCTGCAATTCAGAAAAAGTGAAAAGTTCCATAGTGAAACTAACTTGGGACCAAATCCCATTATCACACATGAAGAGGAAACTATTTCAGAAAACTGGATCGTAAATAGTTACAAGAAAGGTTTCCCAGTCAGAAAATTTGATATTCAAGTATCTATGAAAGAATTCTTGGATGCAAATCCTCGGGATAATCCATTTTGTGATAATTATTTACCTGGCGACGGATGGTACAGGGCTTTTCTCAAACGACATCCAGCTCTAACTCACCGCACCCCAGAGGCTGTAACAGCAGCTAGTTCTGTTATTTCAAAGTCAGATATACGACATTGGTTCACTTTGGTGGAGGAATATCTCAAGGGAAAGGGTTATTTTGGTTTGAGAGATCCAACCAGAGTGTTCAATGGGGACGAGACATGTTTTTCCTTTGTCCTAAAAATACCAAGGATATTGCTCCTAGAGGTGCAAGAAATGTTTATGAGGTAGACTCTGCCCAAGCAAAAATGAACATAACCGTCATATTCACTTTCTCTGCTGCTGGTCAGGTGACAGAACCTATGCTAATATTTCCGTATAAGAGGCTACCAGCTTCCATCATAAATTCGGTACCAAGTTCTTGGGGAGTCATAGTGACAATGGTTGAATGAAGGTGGAATTGTTTAACGAATATATCTATGTTTGAATAATAGTGGAACTAAATTTCCGGTCATTCTTTTCGTGGATGGACATTGACTCATCAAACTTTGAAGTTGAGTCAGGTATGCTACCAGAATTATGCAACCTGCTGATGTGGCAGCTTTCAAACCACTCAAAACGAGATGGAAAAAAGCTGTATTGGAGTTCAGAAGGAAACATCCTCAACAAATACTAACCAAGGAAAAATTTGCTCCAGTATTAAAAATCGTAATTGATCAGTGTGCCAATACAATACAAGAACACATGGGTTTCGAGCCAGTGGTTTATTCCCATGGAATGATTACAAGAAATGCCTCGGTTTGAACAAAAATAAAATTGAAATAATCCATGATAAAGAGGAACCACAAGGAACCAAAGATGCTTTCATTTCATATAACCACTTCAAAAATATAGTAGGAGATGAAAGAACTAAAATTTTAGAACGAATCGACAGAGTCAATAATAATGATGATGAGGTAATTATATTGTACAAACTGTACAAAGAATTCAAAAAAAATTAAACAACCTTGGTTGCAAATGCTGAGACTGATGATGCTTCATATATCACAAGTGAAATACCTGCAGAGACGAAGATCAGAGAAGATATAGATATAAGAAATCTCGAAATGATTTTTGCAAATGATATTTCACCATCTGTGAATACCGAGGATCATGTACCTACCGTGACATATGAGGTCATAGACTCGTTAGAGGAAAAAAATCATACTAGCACGAATCTTGATGCAAGAAATGAGTTTGGAGATGGTATGAATGAAGAAATGATAAAAATATCAGAAGAAACAATTAGTGCCACAAATGAAATAAATTGTGAATTTGATAATTAGTCAATGAAAAATACCATGAAACTAGATGGGCCGAATAAGAATCCGACGCTGTCGTCATTTCAAGAACATTACAAGAGAATCATGGCGAAAGAGGGATCAATCCAGTGAATTCCATCCAGTCTTCACGATCATGTGATATGGGCCTACACCCCGGTAAGAAAGGGTAAGAAAAAAAGTGAAAGATTTTCATTTGTTCTAACGAGCACTCAATGGAAAAACATTCAAACGGAAAAACTGGAAGCTAAGAAAAAGGGAGAAAAAGAAAAGGAAAATAAAAAAAAGAAAGATGTTTGAAAAAAGCTGAAAACGAAAAGAAGTTGGAAAAGAAGGCAATCAAGAGGAAAAAATCAAATGAGCCAAATACAGCAAAAGGTAAACATGATGACAAGAAGAAAATGTTATTTGCAACTGGCAGAAATCCAAACTGAAATTTCTTCAGATGATTCATTGGAGCAGGAAAGTGCTACTCCCCAACCTTCCTCAAGCAACAGCCGAGTACCTACCATAATAGGTGCATTATTAGACTGACACCATCAACTGATACATCCTGTTCACAAATTTATTATTGTAAAACCTGCTCAGCCAAACCAAATATTTCTTGAAATCATCAATATAAATATATCAGTTAAATAAATTGAAGTCCTGGTAGGATTTGAAAACTTGAAGTTTCATTTCATTTGGGTATGCCAATCACTGTAAGTCTTATGGCCAATAACAGTAATGAAACCGGCCAATGACTGTGAATTTTGCTTTCTTGGAAAATATATAAAATTCTGGGTTAAAATGGAAGTAGGGCACTATTTGGTTCACTCTTCTCCTACTTTTATCTCCTACAATCATTCTGAAGAATATATCAGAATGATTGTTTGTATCCTTCATAATGTCCATATCTATTCTATTGAAACAGATAAACTACGAGACAGGTCTTAAGTGGCCAATGACTGTACGCTTTACCCTGGGTAACGGAAAAACAGATTTCAACACATTGAGTGGAAAGAAAGAAACATGGCTGCTAACTTGAAAAAAAAAACATGTTTTTTTTTGTCACAAGGTGTGACAAAATATATCATTTGAGAAAAAACATGACATGGGGCTCTACGTTACAAGGTGTGATCCCTCAATGAGTAAAGGGTGTCTCAAAATACGTCATTTGACAAAGAAACAAAGTGTCAATGTGTACAAGGTACATTCATTACACACGAAAAATATCGCAGAACGGTATATCTGAAGTATATCAGAAATATAACAGGTTGAAGCGATCATTTCTGTCGCGGAAACTCACATAAAATCTCACAAAAATATAATACGTTGAAACGGTCATTTTCGAAACTTCAACCGCTACAAAAACGAAATTCCCTTATACCTTGAGAAAAATGGAATTACATGTGATATTTGAAGTGTAATTGATAGAAAGAGTCTTTATGATACAGAGTGAAGGATTCATGCCGAATTCATTTGTGTCGATTTTTCTGGTAGGATAAAATATAATCCATTGTTTAATCAAATCGATTATATTTTTCCGTCAACACTATAAAACTATAGTGTTGACCATTGATTGATAAACTTATTATTTGTAATGAAATCGTATTTCATCATTCGATACCTTGGAAGAATGAAATATCGAGTTGTACGTCTCTTGATAGTTTATCGATAGGTTACCGTTCAATTTTCGTCTGAAAATTGAACGGTAACGATAAAATTTACGTCAAATTACTATACAAATTCAATAGTCAAAATTTCGAAATGATTTTCTTCAAATCGTTATTTGAAGTGTACTATCATATTGTTATTTATGATGTTTTGCTGAGCAAAGTTGGCTTTGATCATCGATTTAACATGAGGAAAAACAATGACCACTTGTCATTTGTCTTTATGATCTCTCGACGCGTGTTTGAAACTAGCATAAAAAATTCAGCAAAAATATAGCGTGTTGAAACAATCATCTTTTCAATCTAATATATAAAAATGGATGTTTGTTGGTTGGTTGGTTGGTTGGATGGTTGGTAAGTGATAAACTTCTTCATCGCTCAACCGATCATGATGAAACTTGACATGTATAAGTAATTTTCCATAAAGATGGTTTTTAGGCTATCAATTTTTCTGTAACTCGCCACTAGATGGCGCTGTAGAACAATATTTTGAAAGCACTGTTCTATAACCCTGCGCACGCCTAAGTTCGTTGATTCTGATTCTGTCAAAATATTGAAACATCAGCAATACAGCAACATAGTACTAATTAGTACTACAACTACCAAATTCAACGCAGGCTAACCGGGGGCAACAACTAGTAAAATATAAGCGCATATATACAGAGTGACTTAGTGTTTCAAAATACGCCTTAAAACAAATGATGCATGACAGAAAGTCATGAAACTGTTTATAATAGGATCCAGAATCGAAATTTCTTTGATCGAAGGAAAAATAGAATTCCATACGACATTTATTTGAAGTGTAATTGGCAGAAAAAGTCTTCATGATATAATAACATAAATGTCAAATTCATTTGGGTCGATTTCAATATGTGAAGTAGGTATATCACAACGGTACAAATGTTACAGAACACTTCGTGTCATGCAGGTACGTTTTATGATACAGATTCAGATTGAGAAAATTTTTGTTGATCATATACAGCGTGATTCACGGTCGATGGTAGGTTAGACGTTTCTGGAAAACGCAAAGCATGATTTTTCTGAAAATTTCACCTCTCACATTTCCTTACACAGGTGAGTATCGATAAACAGTCTATCGATCTGAAATATTTTCAGCATTGCGGCGTTGCCACTTCCATCAAAAAGTCCTAGAAACTTAATTTTTTTAAATGGAACACCCCGTATATTAATACATTTTTGGAATCGCTCTTGTTAATAATGTCCTATACCTATCTCTATCTGTTTTCGAGATAAAAAATAAATTGTGCTGAATATGGTCCAAAACATAGCCTTAATTGCACATGCAATTGAACATAGCCTTAATTGCATAGCCTTAATTGCAAAGTACATCAGTACTCTCAATTCATGAAAGGTTGATATTCTGATGATAGTTTGGAGGAACAAACTCGAAATATTCAAAAAACACCAAGAAATCGACTCCATATTACACAGGGCTTGCTAAAATTACTATTATTTCCATTGTGCATTGTGCATAGTCAAAAGTTCATTTTTTCAAATGAAACCCCCTGTATATTACTCGGTGAATTGAAAGATGGTGAAAAATGCTTCAAGATGATATATCATATCCCTATACCTAAATCGTCAAGTTTTCTCAATAAAGTCGTAGAATTTGGATTCAGGTAGCAGTGGAATTATCAAGCTTATAGCAGTTTGGTTACTTTCATAAGTAATTTACATAATTTATATAAGTAAATTACTTATGAAACACAGTTATCGACTGTGTTTCGAATCATCTTCCAAAATGAATGGAAATATCGATTATTCAAACGAAGTTTTCATGAAATTATTTATTATAGACATGAACAAAGTCAGAACGTGTGAAAAATTCAACCAAATGTATCCTGAACTAACAACAATGCACGAGAGAAAGTTTGTAAGGTTACAAAATAATTTCCTTAACTATGGCTCAAAGTTTCCAGGGAACAATTGTACCAAAAATCAGTCATTTCTAGGTAAAAAATGAGATTTCGTGGGCTGAAAAATGTGAAAGTACAGACAATAACGGAATAGGATGATTCAAAATAACAAAATTGTAAACAAAATATCACATTTTCACAATAAATGCTGAAAATGTTGTCCATTACATTCTAAACACTTTAAAATGTTTTCTGTACGCGACTTGTGGTTATATGTGAGCCAGGGTCGTAAGTAGATATAGTATCAGTCAAATATTGTCAATCTCATCGCATTGACATTTGAAAGATAATTAAAACCTTTACTTTTGCATTCCCAGTTATTTATTCTCAGACGTGTAATCGATGAAAACGTTTTCACGATTCAGATTGAATGGAAAAAAACATTATATCAAATGGCCTTTTCCTTAAGAGTACATGAACAAGGCCGATACGAGTGCAAAATCTCATGTATTTTCTTATGGAGCTAAACTTTTTGCAATTTTTGGTTCAAACAGGAGTGGGATGAGAGCATCAACGACGCAGGATGAAATGAGTATCCTAGCGATTCAAACATGGAACTCGGCCCCCTTAGTACTCCGCCTCACCTATCGGCCATCTTAGTACTCCTCCCCTCGGCCCCCTTGAGACTCCCTCTTGTCACGTGATCCAAATTAAAAAAAGTTTATGGTTATGAGAATAGAACTTGGTTCTTCCGCGTGGTAGACATTGTCCTTAGCGTCTACACCAACGTAAGAAAGTAACTGCGAATGATGGGTATCCATAGCGTAAGTTTTGTCGGGACCGGAATTGACTCATTTCATATACTTGATCGCATTTTTTTTGATTTCCGTAATTGTCATTATCAAGTTGAAGATAGAAAATATACTTAGATTTGGGAAAGAAATAAAATTTGATATAATATTTATATTATATCAAGACTTTTGTCTGCCCTGCGTCCTCATTCATTTTTATGAATAGAAGAAAAATCAGAATAAGAAACTAAGGATGGAAGGGAAGGAATACTTGGGGTGTACAAAACCAAAAGGAAAAAAATGGAACAAAATCAAATTAGACCACCAGATCCATGAAACCTACTTGTACTTCTTCGGTTAGGTTAGGTTAGGTTAGGTGGACTGAGCTTAACTGGGACCAAAGAAAAACTTTTTAATTAGTCACGTTACCACGGTTGTTTCAAGACGCAAAACAACGGTCGGTAGCTCCCGCAGAAGTGAAACTTCAAATTATACGGTGACTTTCAGTAATAATAAATATCCAGTCTGCAGAAAGATGTTTCTGAATACCCTTGGGTTAGGACACTTCACGGTGCAGAGCTGGGCAAAAAGTAGTATCCATGCTATGCATAAGTACAAGGAAGAAAAGAATAATTTGAGTCACGTGAAAAACTACTCCCATCAAATAGATATTGATTTCTTAAAGAATGTTTTAAACCAGTTATCCAAATTGCCTTCACATTACAACAGGGCCAACTCCTCAAAACATTATTTGGAGCCTGTTTTTAAATCATCAAGCCAGCTTCATCAATTATATTGTGAAAAGTGTAAAAATGCAGATAAAAACACTTTTCAATCAAAACATTTTACTGTCAATTCAATAATAGCAATTTGGCAATATATCAACCGAAAAAAGACCAGTGCGATATTTGTGTCAGTCATACTGTTGGGAATATTAGTGACGATCAGCACTCAATTCACATTATTGCCACAATTTTACAGTGTACGATATTACATAGTATACATATTATACATAGTATATGTTATTGGAATATGATTGCGAGTTGGTAGCTTCTCCGTTTACCTTGTGCATTATTGATTATTTAGACAGACACTGCACTTGTTTATTATATATTCAGACGGTTACACCTATCAAAACCGAAACAAAGTCATGGCCAATGCATTGCCTAATTATTCCATTGAAAACAAGATTCCTGTAACTCAAAAATTTCTTGAGCTGCGTTGAGCGGAAGTTCAAAAACAGAGACATTCACATGCCAAGTGACTATATCTCAGCGAGCAGAGAAGCAAGCTCCCATACGTGAAATTGGGATATGACTTTTTTAAAGACTATTCAAAAACTTCTATTTTGAAGTATACAAATATTCGTCCAGGTAGGAAAGCCAATGATCCTACAGTCACGGATATTCGTGCTTAACATTATAACTTAGATGGAACAATTCAATACAAATTGCTATTTGATGATGAAAGCCTAAGAAGGCCTAAGAAAATATCCGGATGACTGTGATACCGGATGACTGTCACAGTTTTCATGATACTCTACCATATAAAGAAGACTAATTATTCAAATGTGGAGCACTGATTATTTAAAAAAAATATTTGTTTAATTAGGCCTAATTTAAAATAGAAACTTTTGGTTTGTATCTTTTGGTATGTATTTTATTTAAATCCTCCTATCTTCAATAAAAGCTATGTCAACACCTCCTATCTTTTATTAACTTGTAAAAATAGCCTCCTATCTGACATGAAAAGTATGCCAATTACTCTTATGTACAAAAACACCTACAAATCACATTAAAACTGTTTTACTTAGAGTAAATAAGTCCCTAATTAATAATGTTCTAATAACTTTGCACTTAAAAATTATTAAATGAATTTTTTTAACGTTTTCTGTTCCTTCTATTAAATTCTGGTTTTTGCATATAGGAGGTATTGGTAGTAAACAGTCGATAGTGGAAGTCATAGATGGTTGTCTTTGCCAAATCTAAAATAGTCTGTTCTACATATATAGGCTTGTTTAGAAAAATTTTGCAGCTTTTAAGCTCAACAGTTACCAAGTTTTCATTGAATATAGTGCATGACTTGAACTCAGGCGATGTAGGCTCCTGCTCCATATCTAACTTCATTCTGTGAGAAATCTGATGTTAACTCTTTTCCGGATGTTCTCCATAGTTTTACCGAAGACTGCATTGTTCATTAATTTGTATAAATTTTTTTCAAACTCATTGATGCCTTTGTGCGTAGCTCTGTATTCAAATCGATATAGGACTTCAGCCATGGACTTTGATTAAATTTCAACACTGGATGGATTTTCTTCAATATCAATCCATGTGCTAAAGCCTGCTTCAATGCTCTTGTATAATATATTTTTCCTTCGGCTGTAAAGTAGACATCAACTTTGAAAGCTGTTTGGCTTTCACTGGAGGTGTTCTTGTCTTAGGACATATACAGTGTGTCAATTTGAAAACTTCCCACCCTCAATATCTCCCTTCCAGTAACTAATATGAAAAAATGGTCAGACATGTCAACTTTATTTGCAAGGGGGACACTCTGAATGAATATTTTCAACCCTCGGGGTTCAACCCCCTAGGAGGGGTGGATGTTACCCTCAGAATTTCAAATGGAAAGGGGGGTCAAGTGGCACATCATTTTGAAGGGCATTCAATTCGCTTGCCGACGGTGCCCTCATTTATTATTTTCCGATCAGCAGTATCCGAAAATGTAGTTCTAAACTAATAGAAGTAATTAGAATTGGCCTATACTAAAATGCCTGGTTATCAAGTTAGTATGCAAAGAAATACAATTTATTGACTCTCTTATAAGTAAAACTTGTGATGACGGGTCAGCTTTTCAACTTTCCATCAGGGGTAAAATTAGACAAGCCTCAAAAAATTTACATTAATTAGTTATCTGATTTCGGTGACTTTCATTTGGGTTTATTATCGGATTTAAAACTCTTATCCCTTTTTTGTTACTTCTGCTATAAAAAGTATCGTTTTTTGAGCAAAAAAGGTGTTCATCGCATTCAAGCCATTTGGTAGTACTATCATTTCAGTTTCATTTGTTGAGCTGATCAGCGATACCTTAGAAAGTGTATAAATTGTAAGAATGGTTTACACTATCCAAGACCGAATTGAAATAATTTTTATTTATGGAGAGGTGGGCAAGTGCGCACGAAGGGCGGCATCTCTTTTTAATGAAAGAAATCCAAATCTTAAAATAAGTCACCGGTATGTGCTTGATTTGGTGACAAAGTTTTCCGAAACTGGTTCGGTGAAGAATAAAAAAAGGAATAACCCCAGAGTACTGAATGAGGATGCTCAAATTGAGGTGTTGGGAACATTTGCTGCAGAGCCGACTAGCTCCTTACGATCAGTAGCAGAACAGACGGGAATGTCACACGAGACTGTAAGGAAAGCACTGAAAATGCACAAATTTCATCCATATAAAATGCAGATTCTCCACGAGCTCCATGAGGATGATTATGACAGAAGAATAGAATTCTGTGAAATCATGACTCTTCGAATCAATGCTTTACCTAATCTTCTGTTCAATATCTGTTTCAGTGATGAATGTTCATTTTTCCTGAATGGCAATGTTAATAGGCAAAATTGTCGCTATTGGAGTGACGAAAACCCTCACAATTTTCGAGAAGGACATACACAACACCCACAAAAAGTTAATGTTTGGGCTGGTATTCTTGGAAATGCCATTATCGGACCTTTATTTTTTGAAGAAAACTTGAATGGTGATCTGTACCTAGATATGCTTCAAGCACCTATCGATCCACTTATAACTCACGAGCTCGAAACTCAAATTGATGCACACGGTAATTTACTGTTGCAGGAAGATTTGTTACATTTCCAACAGGACGGTGCGCCACCTCATTATTTTCGCCCCGTCCGACAATGGTTGAACGAGCGATTCCGGGAGAGATGGATTGGCAGAAGGGGATCAATTGAGTGGCCACCGAGATCACCGGATTTGACTCCATTAGATTTTTTTCTTTGGGGATATCTCAAATCTGTCGTTTATAAAACACAGCCCACTGATATGGATGACCTCAAAGGACGAATTACAGCAGCATGCCGGTCAATTAGTGGTGAAGTTTTCCAAAATGTTCGAGAGGAGTTCGAAAACAGACTGTATTACTGTTTAGAGCAGAATGGACAACATTTTGAACATATTATCAGATAAAGCGTAACAAGATGGTTGAAATTTGTTTTTTGCAATTTAGTATTTCTTGTTTGCACTCGATGCGTATTTCGTTAACTAAGTAGTTCTACATTCCTCTCACATCCACGAATTCGAATATTACTCAAGGGTTGGAACGATGCTACCTAGTACGATGCTCACCTTTTCCAATAGTCCATTACAATCATTTGTTTTGAATACCAACCTGAATACCAAACATCTAGTGCGGGCGAGTTTTAATCATTTATTCTTATTCACTTCTAATCACCGTTCGTTTGGAACGTTATTGTTCAAAAACTGCTCATCAAAAACTAATGAAAAAGGTATCATTGGCAAGAGAATTGAATGCCCTTCAAAATGATGTGCCACTTGACCCCCCTTTCCATTTGAAATTCTGAGGGTAACATCCACCCCTCCTAGGGGGTTGAACCCCGAGGGTTGAAAATATTCATTCAGAGTGTCCCCCTTGCAAATAAAGTTGACCTGTCTGACCATTTTTTCATATTATGTACTGGAAGGGAGATATTGAGGGTGGGAAGTTTTCAAATTGACACACTGTATGTTCCGGGCAAATGGTAGATCTTTATGTTTGTCATATATATTCCAAATCCACTTCCAGAATGTATCCTTCATCAACATCGTCAGGAATTTGAGTGATATCTATGTTGGAATCTGTCCACCCAAAACCTCCATATGGCAGATATAGGATCATTTCCCACCCATACTGATTGTTGACATCATGAATGTTGAAGGTTTGGGAGGATCATAATTGTTGATGTACTTATTGATCAACATCGGTAAGAAGTTCCAACTCAATCCCTGTATACTTCAGCATAGCATCCCACGTGTAGCCGGGTAACGTGAAATGATGTGCTGTTTTTACTCTCCTCAGGAACCTTGATAGCTGTTCCATTGATTTTCTGGCAATCCTTAGTATGTTTCTGTAATTTCTCTTGAGATCGAAATTAATGTAGGCAGCGATTACAAAAATACTTTTGACCATGTTCCTAACTGAAATGTTTCGATAAGAGTCTTGATAATTTCTTTATCCATACGTAGTGATAGCGGACTGCTGTTTCAGATTCATCATAATTGTCTTGAATCAGCAGTAAGTTCACATGTCTATCTTTCTTTGCCATTGTGTAAGGTAACGTTTCACATCTCTTTTGAAGGATGTAACCATTGATGGAAACGTTATTCTGCTTCTCAAAGTTGGGGATCTGCTGCAAAGTCATAGGGAACTGGATACCTTTCAGCTTCAATACCGTTGAATAGTGTGGATGAGATGAAGTACGATTAGCATGTTTCTGCACAGGATACAGAGCAAAAACGACAGATCAGCCAAAGCAAGCTTGGTCATCATTTTTAACATTGATACATGCATGCTTCTTCCGGATCTGAGGTGGCAGCACAATATATGATGACCCCAGTTGGGCAGTAAACTTGTTGATGTTAACGCCCAGATTAACCACTTTCTTCAGCGCCCAGCTGTCCGTTTCTTGAAACTCTTCGAGCTCTCTGAGTATTGGTGATGAAACTTTTCCATCGAACCATTCGTTGAGGGCCGTGTTTCTATATATGGGAGAGTTCGTAGTAGTGAAGTACTTGTACTCCTTCAGTAATCTGTCTCCCTTTACCATCTCAAATTCTCCGCAGGTGGTATTTACTTTGATAGATTCATCCATCTTCATAAAACTATGGAGAAAGTCCGGAAAAGGGTTAACATCAGACTTCTCACAGAATGGTGGAGTGGTAAATATTGAGCAGGAGCCTACATCGCTAAGCCCAAGTTCAATTCATGCACTATATTCAATGAAAACTTGGTAGCTGTTGAGCTTAATAAGCTGCAAATTTTTCTAAACAAGCCTATATATGTAGAACAGACTATTTTCGACTTGGCAAAGACAACCATCTATGACTTCCACTATGAATATATGGTGGAGCGTTTTGGAGACGGCTGTACCGTTATGTATACCGACACCGATTCTCTCATATATGAGCTGCAACAAGGCCCCTATGAGATAATGAAGCTAAACTGTCATCAACGCTTCGATACTTCGGATTATCCATCCAACAATCAGTTCAACGTTCCTTTGGTGAATAAAAAGGTTCTCGGGATGATGAAAGACGAGAACAATGGCGTACCGATGCCGAACTATGATGGACTTCGTTCTAAATTATATGCGATCAAAGTTTCAGAAGATGATAATGATTATAAAAAACTGCATCAGAAGTTATTGGAAGAAGAATACGAGGATGATGAAATTGAGAATATCATTCGAAACTATGGAGTAGTGAAGAAGGTCAAGGGAGTCAAGTTATCTGTTGTTGAAACCAAAATTACTTTCGATGATTATGTGGGTTGCTTAGATAATTGGAAGAATTTGAGTGCCACTCAAAATTTGATTCGATTCCATAAACATCAACTGCACTCCATCGTACAGGAGAAGATCGCCCTTTCCCCTGAAGATGATAAAAGATATCTAATACCCGATTCTGATGAAACTCTACCATAGCCGAGGAAATGAATATATCATAACTTTGTGAATTCATTAAAATAAAATTTATAATTTGATTTGACTATTTCTGCTCACTCCCGCAATGATAAATCTTTGAAAAATTATTACTTCTCAAATGCTGGAAACGCCTATAAACGTGCACATAGTAAACGTATGCATGTAAAACTCTTTTCAATCTCATTGGTCATAGTTACATGATGTTAATTCGATATTAGATATTTCTGAACACTTCCTCTACGATGACAAAATTTAAGTATTAGTGCACAAGCAGTAACTTCAAAGACACTTTTTTGTGGTTATGATAATATGCCTACTGGGAAAACTTCCACAATGAAAAAAGGAAAACGCATGCGCAGTTCTACCTCCTGGGTGATGTGGAAACGGACTTTGCAAAATGTCATCTTGAAGGAATGTACATAATTTCTTATACTCAGTCATCTTCAACAGTAACGTTGGTTGATGAGGCGCACCCGTCATATTTTTTCTTGAATGATATGTTTTGAGATAGTCTATAAAGCACCATGTTTTTTTTAATACTTTTTCATTCATCATCATTATTATCTCATTTTCCTCATCTGAAATCATTATTCTATTCATTTTGAGGAGGCTGACTATAAGTTATTATTTATCATATAAATCCAAAAGGTCTTATTTATTTCAATGACAAATGACGAGCGACTATTTGTTATGTAAATCTCCATAAAGAATGGGCCAGAACTCCTGCAGCCTATTTACTAGTACTCCTACTGTAAATATGTTCAAAATATGTTTGAAATATATTTTTTCCGTTAACCAGCTATCGCACCCCTACGAATGATAGATAACCCAAAAAATAGTTGAAACTGGATAATTCAATAGGAATTTATTTGGTGTTTCATGCCCTGTAGAAGGATAAGAATCCTTGGTGCAAGAGCACCAACTCAAAGAACTTCTGTTCTATTTATCAATAGATGACTATTTCGCAATGGTTATACATATTGTAATCAATAAATGCTCAACCATCTGAATACCATCTGAAGCCTCTACTCTCACAGTTAGGATATTATCGCATTTTCCTAGTGTCTGTTATATCAAAAGTCAAAGAGTAAATAGTAGACTATTCGAATTTATTGTTTTTTTATGAAACAGGCTTGTAGAATTAGTGTTATCACTTATTGATGAAAAACCAGAAACGGGAAATTTGGTGCTAATGTTTCAGTCCGCACAGCGTTTAGCCCGTTTAGCCAGCGGTAAGAGGATGCACATTTCCTGTAGATCATTTCAAGATCGAGATATTCTGCCATTCACCTAGCGGTTGCTCGCTTAGCAGAAGGTTGCTGTGATTTGATCAGTTAGAACAAGGCTGCAAGGATGCAATTGCAAGGATATATTGCACTTTCGATACTTTGGCAGCAAACTGTGTGGTGTACTCGATTCGGGACACTCATACTTCATGGTCAATGATACATGAATATCTATGTACCCAAGTTCAAATGGATTTTTTTTTTATACGTAATTCCGTGTATGCAATCCTTTCTCAGGGTCGCTTCTTCACACACAAACCCTTTGATACTTTCCAAGGTGATAACAACAACAATAATGCCAACCACAACTCACTTTTCTGTAAGTTATTCAAGGTCTTATTTTTTAAAGTATTGTATATCTGCACCAGGTAATCTCATCACTGAAGGTTATGACATTATGATGCCATAATGGTAAAATAAGTGGTCTAATGACCTTGAATTCAAGGCGGCAAGAGCATGTTTAGATGGTGCTGCTGGTGTTGTTGAGGGGTTTGATAGAAAAAAAAACTTGAAAATTTGAAGCACATAAATAAAAAAAGAGGCATATAGTGATATAGCCATGATTTGTATGCTTGAGACAGATATAATGATAGTCATTCATCACTTGTGACGTCACATGGTTTTGAGTGTGACTGCGACATGACCTAGCTACGTCCAAATTCCGAATTAATGATATATGTTTAAAATATGTCTTTTCGTCAACCAGTTGTCTCACTCAGCTGTCTCAGACGTCGAAAGACTTGCGAGCTAAGGACTAACGTGTTATTCCTTAACGAGTGGGACGATAGCAAGTGAAAATCGATCGTTCAGCGACAAACAAAAGCTGAGGCTTTTGCAATAAGCAGCGGACTTATTCAGATTATTATTGAGCCAACCAAGATTCCTGACCGTGATGGAGATATGTTAGTCGTCTGGATCTACCAGTCCAGAAATTTACACAGTCACCGTAAGGTCTCCATTGAGATCTTTTGATCACAAACTCATTTCAGTGTTGAAGTGAATTACCGATAAATGTAGGTGGACAATCTAAGCCGCGCAAAGTTTTACATTACAGATCAGCTGAATGGGAGGATCTCCAAGACCATATCCGAAATTTTCCCTGGATAGATGTTCGTTTCAGCTTTGAAGATTCATCAACTTGTGCTTCTGAAGTCACGGAATTTATTCTATCATCTATGAATGCTTATATTTCTTTTTCAGTGAAACGATCTTCTAACGGCAAACCTTGGTTCAAAAAAAATTGCGAACAAGTTGTCGCCTCCAAAAATCTCACCTACCGGCAGTGGCCCAAAAATCCCACTGCCGAAAATCAAACTGGTTTGTTTAATGCTCACAACAGCTCCTAACGGCAAACCTTGGTTCAACAAAAATTGTCAATAAGCTGTCGCCTCCAAAAATCTCGCCTACCGGAGGTGGCCCAAAAATCCCATTGTAGAAAACCAAACTAGGTTTGTAAATGCTCGCAACAGCTGCAAACTTAGGATTCATGAAAGCAAAAAACTTCACAATTTGTGAATTAGGGATTAAACTGCTTGCCAATCCCAACGGGACTTGATCATTCTGGTCGGTAGCTAAGCTGTTTATCACAACTTTACAAAATCCACAATTCCACCACTAACTCAAGCGGATGGTTTAATTGTAACATAGAAAAAGCAAATCTACTAGCTGAACAATTTGCGTCCGACTCCACATTCGATTTTCTGGGAAAGGCACCACCCACTATTCCCACACTAGAATCCACAATGCCGGAAAGTACTTTTTGTCGTCGTCTAATCAGGCAAATTTTGAAACAGCTCAATATCAACAAGGCGTCTGGCCCTGATGAAGTGACCGTTATAGTGCGCAAATGAACACGCACCAGTATTTTGCAGACTCCTCAACCTGTCTTACGAGAAAGGAGTTTTTCGTTCTTGTTGGAAGATTGCCCGCGATCAGCCTATTCCCAAAAAGGGCAAGAAAAATTTTACAAATAACTATAGACCAAGTGGTTTAGACTTTCGCGGCTGTTTTCAGTGTCACTGTTTTTCGATTTTGAAAGCCGTGGATATTTTGAATTTCTTCCTGACGTTTCGCTGGCTTGAGTGGCAGCTTCTTCAGAGGTTAACCATCATGACGTCCTGTATTAATTCAGAATCTGTTTTTGTAATAACATTTTTAATTATTGATCAAATAAAGTCTGTATTTAAAGATGAAGTATTTTGAAAAGTCATATTCAAATTAGAGCAGTTGTTGTAGGATCTGACAACGTTGCTAGAACAAGGAAACCCTCAATAGTAGCGGCGGATTCTAATCTCCCAACAGAGAAAGAACCAACAACCCCTGAGGAGTCATCACTCGAGGAAGCAGCGGAAGGAGAATTTCTCGATTCATTTTGCAATCCATTCACCATCATTCTAATTCTTTGTGAAATCAATAATGATACTGATTGATTATTGTTGAGAATAAATAAGTACTGTTCGATCATTCAAATTTTGACACCAAAAATTTGATAAGTTGAATCACAATGGCTCAAAACCAACCAGAACCAGATGTAATCGAACCATACAAATTATCAGAAATATTTTCAATAGTGCCTGATTTCGAAGGTTATCAAATATTTTTGAACACTTTCCTAAATGGCAGTGACTGTGCATATCGCATGTTCACAGCTGACCAACGCGATCTATTAGTGATTCACATCAAAAACAAACTAAAAGGTAGAGAGCACAATTGATGAAGTTCAAGGAATCTTGGAACTTATCCCGAAATCAAACATTTGTAAATTTATATTTTGGAGTCGCTAGAGATCTGACATCATTAATTCACGATCTCCAGCGTATCAAACAACTTGCCTTTCAATAGTCACATCGAATACTCGTGTACTTCTCTGAAAAAAATATCCTTCGCCTTCCTAAAAATGAAATCAAATATTTTGAGACATAATCTTTTGAATATATATATCTAGTGTATTCTGAGCTAAATATAAATATTACCATTTGGGGATACTCATCAGAAATGAATAGAATCTTCATAATGCAAATACGCTTCATAAGACTGAATTTTGTCCTCAAATACAGATAATCTTGTAAGAAAACATTCCAAGACAAAAAAAATTTCACATTACCATGTATTTATCTTCACAAAATATCAAGCTATGTTCATGTATATTCTCATTTGCTGACAAGAAATGAGGAAATTCACTCTCATCAAACGAGACGTAGGAACGACTTTCAGGAAAAAATAAACCGTAATGACTACAAAGGTTCGCCACTTTATGCCAGGGCAAAATATTTCAACTTATCACCACACAGCATCAGAAGTGACTTTTTTGGTAACAAGTTGTTTTTACTCCCTGAAAGAGTATGAAAATAATATTTTCGTGTAACATGTGCTGTTATTGATATAAATGATATTAGATAAAACATGTATCAAAAATGATTAATAAAATTTGACTTTGACTTCTCCGCCAATGTCATGCTAGAAGGTTCGATTACATCTGGTTCTGGTTGGTTTTGAGCCATTGTGATTCAACTTATCAAATTTTTGGGGTCAAAATTTGAATGATCGAACAGTCTAGCTACAAGAGAACACACTGATATTTCTCACTCATATGCATGCCCTACATGAACTTTTCCGCATGCTTAAAAACGAATAATTAAAAATGTCACACCACCTTTTCCTTTTCGAAACATAATTTATCACAAATCTGAAGCCATATAGTAGATGACCCGTTTGTCCTTCTGGCAAAAATCAGTCCAAAGGGTAAGGGAGCCAGGCTCCAACCTGTCTAAATTCAATATGACTTCCACCGGTCGATCAGTTATTGTTGACCCTGTTTCTTCAATTTTGAAAAATGTTTGCTGATGTGGTGAAATATATCGCATCTACCCTTAGCCTCATAAAGGATGAATACAAGGAGAAAACAGTGAAGGATGGACTTAAAGAGTGTTATAAGGCTTCTAAAAGAATAAAAAAGCTCTGAAAAATACTTACTATGGGTGGGAAACAAAATCTACTAGTATACGTGGCCAATTTTACACTACGTAATCAGATGAAATTTGAGATGAAGGAAGGAGTAGGCCTGATTAGCCGGAAAGAGACAGCCTCCAATCAAGTACATTGGAATGATTCAGTATCGGCTTTCAATTCGCGTATCCGGACTGAAGTGATTAGTAATCGCAAGGATAAGGACCCTAACTCATTTTTGATCGACTATAAGACCCTTTTTGTGAGACAAATTCAAAATCCATTGAAAAAGGAAGCATTTTTAAAGGTTAATAATATAGTACCACTGATATCAATATGTGGTTTGAAACATGTTATGGAGCCAATCATGATGAAGTTAGCAGAGTTCAATAACGTGACAGTGGTTGGACGTTGGAAGCAGTAGTAAATTTGGGGGTTAACATAAACAAATTTGTGCCGCAGAGAGGTTCATCATACATTGAGCTGCCTTCTCAAATCAAACAACAACAATCATGCATAAATGTAAAGAATCATGATAATGCCTGCCTCGCTTGGGCCATTGTTTCGGCGTTGTATCCAGTTGCCCATAGACAACATTCAGATCACAGTCTATCTTATCCTGACTATTCAAAAGTTCTGAAGTCAAAAGGTATTCACTTTCCAATGACGATTATTCAGATAAATAGATTCGGAAAGCAAAATGATCTCTCAGTCAACGTTTATGTATTACGATGAAAGATGGGAGGATACATTAAATGTCTATGATGTTACGTCACCAACCAGAAAACACTTTGTTTGGATAAAATATCTATCTATTTTGGTGAGTAATCAACTCGACAACCATAATGGAAAAAATATTTTTGCAATAGGTGTTTTCACTATGTCCATGTCTATGTAGGTCTTCAACCATGTGGACTGCTTGAACTTCAAAACACGATGAATCTTCTTCAAAATGAGACTATGTTCTAAGGCCTGTTTGAGATTTCTGTAATGGATCACATACTTCTTCTTCGACTGGAGAGTAGCCATCAATTTAAATTGTTTCACATCTGATGTACTTTCGGCTCGAGATGTTTTTGTCTTAGGATCCACATAATGGGGGCAGAACGGTAAATCCTTATGCATATCGTGAAAGTTGTTTGGATACTCCAGATCAACTTCTAGTATATAATCTTCTGAGGCATCATCAGGCACATTTGTGATATCAATGTTGATGTCCATCCACTCAAACCCGCCGTATGGTAGATATTGAGACATTGCCCAACCATATTGATCATTAACATCGAAACGGTATGAGTCAGCTTTGGCTTTTTCATAATTGTCACCCATGTATTCGTTAATAGCTGTGACTATTCGCTTGGAGCAAAGTTGATACATTTCACCTCTTGTTCCCTTTTCGAGAAACAGCAGCTGATCCACATCGGTGAATAACATAGCATCCCATGTAAAGACAGGATGAGTGAAATAATGGGCAGGATCCAAACCGTAAGTTTTATGACAACTTGAGCAGAATGCTCGAAGACATCAGCCAGAACAATAACATCCGTCTTCAAATACAGATCCGTATGTTTCCCCAATGTGTTTATCTTGAAAGTAGCCCATATCAACTTGGCACGTGAGTAAGATGTAGGACACGGTTTACCCTCCAATTAGTTGTAAAAGGTTTCGATAGAGAGTAAACAATCTTCATTGAATTTTTCGAAAGAATCGGTATAGTCATACGGCATTACACCTTTTTTCGTCAAAATCTGCTGTTGATCATTCGAGAAATTGGAGAACTGTGATATGAGATTTGGAAAATCTTAGATATGATACTAACGTATCCAGCGAAGAACTCATGAATATGAATGAGTCAATAAATCTAAAGTGAATATTGCACCTGAAATACTTTTAGCGAAGGAGATATACTTTTCCTTTGTTATCGGCTTAACGGCGACAATTTCAATGGAATATTTTTTATAATAAAATGTGCATCATTCCCTGATAAGTCATGAAACACGATGGGAATTATTTGATCATCTTGATAGTTTATATTGCACTCATTGTGTGATGGTCCGCGATATTTATTTTCAGGTATTAGATGATTATGGTCGCGTAATTTTTTGTCTGATATAGTTTGTTTGTCACATATATGACAATGATGCTACCCTTAAATCTGTTTCCTGGCTGATATATCTATATCGAATGGACACTAGAACACAGTTGCAACATCTTCAGCAAACTGACCTATCTCGTCGGCAAACAATTTCATACAATTTTCACGACGAGATGATCGATAAAATGATAGCGTATCATCATTAGAGCATTTCACATAATATCCAATAGATGCCGAAATGTGTCGTTGATATTTATTGCCACCTTGTGTAGATATAAATACACTCTCCAGATCGGCATATATGACGAAAGGCGATGTAATTTCATTTTTGAACTTCAAAATATGTTTTCCCTCCATGAGTAATTTTGGTAGGCATGCATTCCTTTGTCTTCAAGGTGTTTATCTAACTTAGCTTGCGTGGAAAAATAAGGAAAACACCTATTGCATAAATATTTTTTCCCATTATGGTTGTCGAGTTGATTACTCACCAAACTAGATAGATCTTTTATCCAAACGAAGTGTTCTCTGGTTGGTGACGTAACATCATAGACATTTAATGAATCCTCACATCTTTCATCTTAATATATGAACGTTTACTGAGAGATCATTTTGCTCTTCGAATCTATTTATCTGAATATTTTCATTGGGAAGTGAATACCTTTCAACTTCAGAACTTTTGAATAGTCAGGATAAGATAGACTGTGATCTGAATGTTGTCCATGGGCAACTGGATACAACGCCGAAACAATGGCCCAAGCGAAGCAGGCATTATCATGATTTTTTACATTTTTGCATGCTTGTTTTCGTTTGAATTGAGAAGGCAGTTCAATGTATGATGAACCTCTCTGCGGCACAAATTTGTTTACGTTAACCCCCAAATTCACTACTGCTTTCAACGTCTAACCTCTGACACGTTCCTGAAACTCTTCCAACTTTATCATGATTGGCTTCATAACATGTTTCTCAAACCACATATTCATATCAGTGTTACTATGGATGAATGCGTTAGGTATTGTGAAATACTTATATTCATTGAAGATTCGATCGCCTTTGACAACCTCAAATTCTCCACCGAATGTCATATTAACCTTTAAAAATGCATCCTTTTTCAATGCATTTTGAATTCGTCTCACAAAAAGGGTCAAGGGTCTTACAGTCGATCAAAAATGAGTTAGGGTTCTTATGCTTGGGATTACTAATCACTTCAGTCTGGATACTCGAATTGAAAGCCGATTCTGAATCATCCCAATGTACTCGATTAGAGGCTGTCTCTTTCCGGCTAATCAGGCCTGCTCCTTTCTAGTAGATTTTGTTTTCCACCCATAGTAGTACTATTTTTTGGAGGTTTTTTTATTCTTTCGAAAGCCTTATATGAGGCTAAGGATAGATGCGATATATTTTACCACATCAGCAAACATTTTTCAAAATTGCATAAGCAGGTGCAACAATAACTGATCGACCGAATATATATATATATATATATATGTATATATATATATATATATATATATATATATATGTAAACGGTCATTTGTCAGCCCGTAGAATATACGATGTGAACTCTGGTCAGCCCTCGGAAACGTCGGTCGTCCCGGTTTCGGGCTCACCAACGTTTCCCACTGTATATAGTGTTTTTTGGACATGTTAGCATGTGAAATGACGTTTAGCAAATTTTCGGTTGGGCCGACCATTACACCATATACACATAGCTGATACACCACCTACTTTCACAAAACTTCGCCAGGAGGCGTGGCTGTGTAATTGTATACACCTGATGTGAATAGTGTCTTTGTGAGCCCAGGTTTATACGAACACTTTCAATGGATAGCATGTTGGTCAGCCCACAATCGGGCAACGCTGCACTTGCATTTCATGATTCTAACTAGATTGTCGTGGTGCGGAAATTCGATAATAGAAATGGAAAATTTATTGAGAGATGTAGAATTTTATGAAAAAGTTCCTGTTTTGTATGTTTTTTGTACAAGCGTTCGTGTGCGTGCATCACCCTATATATATACAAGCAATTTAGATCAGGAATTGTTTCGCATATAAAAGTTTTATCAGAGCTTCGTAACATATTCACTTGTAGAAAAATGCTTGATCTGAACTCATACTTTCCCACATCCGACTACTTACCCGAAATCAGCTTTTTCGGATAACGGTGTCGAGTACGGAAATGTACTGTTTCCGTTCTAGTTAGGATAATAATAATATAATTACTAACAGTGCGTTATTCCATTCAGCTTGTCGAAGCAATTTTAACCTCTGCACTATCTCAGATACAAAAATTTGAATATGTTATAAGTTGAAAATATCAATATAGTGTTCGGAATCACACGTTAAAATGTAAGACCTTGTTAATCTATAGCTAGTACAAGTTTATACTTCTGAGGGTTGTCGTTCATAGGGGTGCGACAGACATATTTTAAACCGTTTCCTGTTTGTATTTTCAAATGTAGATTTTCAAATTCTAATTATTTGGCATGGAAACCTCAACAGAAATCGCGTTGTGTAAATCAATTTTAGACATTAAGCAGGAAACTTCGGATTTGACTTTGAAATTGTAGATTTGAAAACCTGACTGCACAAAAATAATCGAAGTGTGACTGAGTAGAAATGAGTAGATGAAAAATGACATTTTTTCCACAAACGAAAAATCTAAAATGTGATGAATGATCTGGTAATGAATTTATTGAGAAATGAATAGTGAATATCCAGAATGTCTACAGTTTCAATGAATTCTATATAAAAATCCGCAGCAGCACTACGGATTTCCGATATATAATTTATTTCAAAAATTAGGTAAAAATCGCACTAAGTATGTTTTCTATGACGAAACGAAATTCTGAGTGACTAGCATAAGGTAAGATATAATTTGTGAAACAGATATTAGTAATAAGTTTCAATTCTCTTTTTCTTAGCAATAGTTTTTTCGAAAACTCCCTTTCAGTTTTTGGAGGTATGATGTTGTTCAGGTTGAACATAATGAAGTGGAGATTAAACCAATGTTTTGTTATTATGTTGACTGTTCATGACGATGAATACGTCATATCATCATCGATTATAACCTGCAGCAGACATTTCAATCAAAATAAAAAACACTTGGAATATTTCAGCACAGAAAAAATTTGATCAGGTTGAATAAACATTTATTTGAATAGAGTATTATTCTTCAATTTGAGAACTGCTGACAAAAATTGTTCGGTAAACTAATAAACACGTAGTATGAAAAAATAACATAATTTCTAATGAAATGAAACTACAACATGGGTAAAAAAATATTTTTTTTTTAATAATGATGAATATTTCTTTTCCTTATATTTTAGATACAAACAAGAACTAATTCAATTCTAGCACTTCTTTTTTTTTTCGGAGCGAAAAACTTTTTGACTATATTTCGTTTTGCTCCTTAGACCAAGTTTGTTTTGGAGAAGCTTTTATTGTTTTCAAAACTGTGCGTGTCTGATGATCTGAAATGAGATCAGTGTGTTGAAAAACTCTATCAAGATATCAAACGGGTTGAAAATGGATCCAAAAATGAATGATAAAAATAAAAAATGGAAGGACGATACTGAAAAGTGATTTGACTCATTTCCAACCTATACTCAGAGATACGGATGATTCCAAAACAGCTCAAAATATAAATAATTGATTGCATATAGGGAATTTTTTTCAAAAGGAGCCACGTTCAATATCTCCATAAATAAGACAGTAATGTAAATTTCCCGAAACACCTAATTTTTGTGAAATAATATAAGGTATCGCTAAGATGCGTACACACTCCTCTTCAAAATATCAAACAAAATAACCCCATAGATGCCATCTATTGGATAAGTGATTTTATCAGGAATTCAACGATGATTTTTCAGGGTTGATTTCTAATTTACTGTGAAGAAGGACCTTGAATTATAAGTGAACGACTTTTTAGATTATTTGATACAATCTCTCACAAAAACGTATACAACAATTATTTCTATTGTCAAGTTCCTAACAAAAAACAACTTTTGTCGCGTTGAATTATATCTGTCGGATTTTTGGCAAAGTTTCTCATACAAAACACTTCAAAATACTTTCTAAAACTGACAGCCAAAAATGTTCCACTAAACAGTTTTATAAAAAAGCGACACGTGTTTCGTCATACAATGGCTTCTTCGGGTGTATCTTTATCTACTATACCTAATTTTAAAATTTAAAAAACCTACATTTCAAGTATTTGAGTTTGTAATGGATTAAATGACCTGAGCTTATGTCCCAGTCCCCACATTTGAAAAATATTCAGTAACGGTTATTCAATTCTAATTGATCATTTAGTTAGTTACCCGAATTCTTGAATCTATTGATTGCTTGACATTTTAGAAGATTGAATTTCAAACTCTTCTCTTCTAAATATAACATGTCATATTCATGACTGAACTCATGTACTTCTGCTAAAAGGTGGTTTGCAAATGTGAAATTGGTCTTTTTATTCACAAAATTACATCTAAGCTTTTAATTCTTTGGAAAATAATCTCCCTGTTTGGCCATTATACAGTTTTGGGCAAGAGCCACAACTCAGCTGATATATCTTCGGTATCTATCCGATACCGAAGTTTTGTCTTTATTGTTTTTAATAAATGCACATACACTATTATTCGGACTATTACTATTTCTGTGAGCTAAGTTTACGCAGTCTTTCTTCAAAAAAATATTATTGGTTGGTTCAGCCAGAAATGACAATGTCTCATAACTGACGTTATCGCATCTTGAATTTGGGTAGATATGGTCCATGGCTTGCTTTTGTAGTTTTTGTTTGATTTGTTTGATCAAACTCAGCTCTCTCTGGAAATTATTCAATAGTCTATGAATAATATTATTGAATGCAGCAACTTTATGCTGGTAAGAGTGCATAGAGGAATTATGTATGGTAATGTCCATGTAAGATGGTTTGTGGAAAATTGCAAATTCATGTTCATTGTTATTTTTTGTAATGGTTGAGTCAAGGTAATTTAATGAATTATTTACCTTCCTCTCAGTGGTAAATTTTATTGACGGGTGGATGGAATTGACATATTCAACGAACTTGCCTACTTGCTTTTCTGTAATGATTTCATTATTCACTAGTGATAAATGGATATCGTAATGCTTGAAGAAATACATGCAAAATGAATAGTTAATACAACAGTCCTGAACAAACTGTAACGTCTATTTGATAAAAAAAAAATTGATGAGCTTCCGTGAAGTATCATATTTATTCTAATACTTGCTACTTTCTACACACATTCACATCAAATCGATATACCAAATTTGGAACATCCATTCGAACTAAAAATGAAAACACAGGAAAATAATATTTCATTTGAGTTAGGAATTGGAAAACAGTGAATTACTTAAAATTAAGTAGATTCTATGATATTTATTTGTAATCGTCATATACCTATATATTCTCGAATTATTCTCTAAATATACCAAAATATTGGCAAGCCAATTAACAAAATAGCATTAGGACCATTGCAAAGATCGTAACGGTTCTCAAAGAGTTTCGCGCCAAAATAGTTAACGCGTGTCAAACAATTGCAGATTTCGTAGGAATACTGAAACTTTAATGAAATGAATAAAAACACTTTTGTCTAATTACCTATATTTGATTTTATTTATAAGACCGTTTTCGGGTTTGACCCCATTACCAAGTATTGCCTTACCTATAAATTTCGTCGCCGCTGATATATACCATTATTTTTTGAAGAGAAATTTTGATGATCATAATATTCTCCATTTCATAAATTTATTATCGGATGAAAAGTGCAATTTTCTATACTTCACTGAATTTGACTTCGATACTAAATTTTCCCATTTTCATGATGTTTTTCTTCAAGCTTTTGATATATCCTTTCCTAAACAGTTTCAAAAAATTGAACAAAATCAAAATTCAAGTAGACACAAACCATGGATTACTAAGGATATCGTTGAAGAAGGTATATTACTCAGAGATATTTATAATTTGAACAAGAGCCAAACCAATGTACATTTATTGGGTCAATATAAGCAACTCTTAAAAAATCATAGACAAAAAATTGTGCTCTCAAAAAATCAATACTTTAATAATCAATTCCTCAAGGCTCAACATAAATCTGAAGCTGCCTGGTCTATCATCAGGAAAAATACTATTATAAACGATTCATCTAAGACATTGGCGATGGTGTACTTGTTGACGATGGTCCCGGTATATCTCAAGCATTTAGTAGTTATTTTGTCGATTCAGTGGAGTCATTAGTAAAAAATACTGCACCTGGTGGCATTGAAAATCGTTGTGTAAAAACTGAGAGTCTTTTCCTCTATCCAATAGATGAAACTGAACTCGTGGAAATAATTAAATTCGCATGTTCGAAAAATTCTAGTGAGGTTGATGAATTGCCAGGCAATGTTTCAATGAAGGCTGCTTTGAAAATAATGGAACCTCTGATTTATCTAATCAATTTATCTTTCTCTGAAGGTATTTTTCCTTCCCGACTTAAGCAAGCAATGGTCGTCCCAGTCTATAAAAAAAGCGATAAGCATGTAATGTCGAACTACAGAGGTATTGCTTTACTATCTCCATTTTCGAAAATATTTGAAGAATCATATCAAACTTGTGTCCTTTTTAAATAAATACAATATCGTATCTGACAACCAATATGGGTTTCAAGTGGGCTTGTCAACCCAGGATGCCATCCTTTCTCTACATAATCATGTATTATCAAACTTCGACAACGATGAAAAATCATTTAGTGTTCTTTTCGACTTGACACGAGCGTTTCATGTCAGTCATCACGGTCTTCTTCTTGATGAACTGTTTGGCATGGGCGTTCGTGGTCCAAGTCTGAAATGGATTGAAACCTATTCAACTGGTCGTACACAGGTTGTTAAAGTTAGGCTTCAGACTGGGTCATTTTTCTCTGAATTTCGAAGCGTTGTTACAGGTGTGCCCCAAGGTAGTGTTTTGGGGCCTACACTATTTATTTTATTTGTTAATGACCTTTCAAAAATTAATCATCCACAGTGCTCTATACAATTTGCTGATGACACATCTTTTACTGTCAGTGGTTCGGAATGTGAAACATTGTCAGTAAGAGCAAATGATGCTGTATTCAACATGCAAAATTATTGTTCTAAGAATGGCTTGATTCTAAATAATCTTAAAACCAACACCATTTTCTTTACAATTCAGGAAACTGATTGTAGTGTATTGGTTCGGTCTGAGATTAAAAATATTGAACAGGTAAACTATAAAAAATTTTTAGGAGTTTTTATTGATTCCCAACTCAATTGGAATCATCATGTTGATTTCATACTGAAGAAATTAGCGACACATTGTTTCGTTATATGGAATCTGCGTAATTTTGTGTCTATTGAAATTCTTAAAAGTTACTATTATGCATATATTTACTCTGCCCTCAATTACTGTATTATTTGTTTTGGCAACTGCAATAGAATCAGTGTCTTATTAATTTTCCAGAAAAAAAATATTCGAACAATTTGTTTAAAAAAAAACTCGATTCCTGTAAACCACTATTTGCAAAGTTGAATATATTAACTGTTACTTGCATGTATATTTTTAATTGCGTAATCTACGTTAAATCAAATTGCTCCAAGTTTTAGAACAGAGATGATACATGTCTTCTTTCGGGCTTCACCCTGAGAAAAAACTATAACATTTTAATTCCTAGTCATAAGTTAGTCAAGGTGAGTAATGGACCTCATATCATGTCAAAAAAACTGTACAACAAGCTCCCAATACCCATTAAAAAATAACTAGTGTAAAGCTCTCTAAACAAAAAGTTCGGAAAGTATTATGTGAAGAAGTTTTTTATTCGCTTGATGAATTTTTTCAGTCTGATTTGGAATTTTAAATTTTAATTTTTGTACCCCTTTTATGGTCTGAATGTTAAGTAATATATCATATAATTATGGTGTTTTATGATTGTGACCTCATTGTAATTGTACTGAGTTATGTGACTTTTTCCATGCCGTCCCTAGGTCTACGGAAATGAAGATTTTTGATTTGATTTGAAGTATTGAAAAAATACTTAATAATGCGGGGTCAAACCCGAAACTGGTCGTATACATAAAATCAACTAGTGGTACTTAGACAAAAGTATTTTTATTCATTTCATTAAAGTGATCATGAATTACCACAAAATAAACAAGTAATCAATCATACATAATACAGAAACTATATGAAACATAAATAGTCAATAGTAATGGCATCTTTTTCTTTTCCTAATATATTTTCTCCGGTAAACTAAAACATAGTTTACCTCTGAAAAACTGGATTTGCCAGGATTTTAAAAACACTTGATACCCTCACGATGAAATCCAATGATACACTGAAATGGATCGCGTTCCTGGTCAGCCCTTCGATGTGGCAGCATTGTAGGGCTGACCAAGATGCTCTTCATATAGCGATTTGTATAACTATGGGCTGACCAACAACATGGGGCTGACAAAGGTTTAAAGGATATGTAAAATTTTTATTTTCAGAAAAAATCTACCCCTCTGATGGGCCTATTAATAAAATCATACCACTGAAGAGTATTCCGAAAAGTATATACCTAAATATATTCGGGAAGTGCTGGGTGGACCAACGCCCCGTTCATATACCGGGCTGACCAATATGCAATGAACAAATATATATATATATATATATATATATATATATATATATATATATATATATATATATATATATATATATATATATATATATATATATATATATATATTCCCCTAGCGGGGAAAGCTTTGCGTTAGAATTAATGTGATCAAATATCAATATGAATAAAATCTGCTATAGAGACACATGTCTTATGGAATCATAGTATGTCAGAAAAATGAATTTCTATGATGATAAATATATTAGTCTGAAACACTATATTTACAGGAACAACAGTAAAAATGTGGAAAAAAATGTGTATCGCGCTATTACAATACCCAATTCGATAGCGACAAGTTGCATTATTGTATCTTTATCATGCAGCAAGTAAATGTTATACTGATTGGAAGAATAGAGAAATCAAATATGTGGAAACTTCATATTGAATAAATTGAACTTAAAAATTCTTTGATATACTTGTGTTCGCCTTCTTTAGCCTACACTGATCGTAAGTATCGATATTAGGTCGAATACAACTTATGTATTGGAATTGAATGCTAGTTTATATCAAACGCCTAGTATTGCACTTCTGATGGGATACATCATAATACAACATGAAAAAATTGGTGTGAAGCATGCGTGTGAATGTGCGAAAAATGTATACATTATGTAATATTTGGGGGCTCACAGACCCGTATGGCAGGACATCGACAGAAAATGACCTCGTATTCAAGTTGAAGAAGATCACACTCAATCAGTTCTCAGGTCGAAGTGTGGAAATACCTTCTTTTCAGTTGAATACACACTTACCTCATATGGCATATTGGCTTAAATCTTGGACATTAATGGGTTTCAAGAACAATATAGTAATACATTTTGAATTGAAACATGTGTATTGCGACATGTAAAAGTTCATGTCGAGAATATATTTAGGTGTGAAAAATATGTGTCTTTTCGCTGTAAAATGGTGTGTTGTGACTGTATGCATTGTTTTGGAGAACTTCCAAATCCCGTTCAGCATGATGTTCGCAAAGAATGAACTCTGTATTCATTTTCATAGTCAAACCACACTCCACCGTCAGATATTGCAATATAGTGTTGCATTTCAAATGATTAGATTGTATTGCAATACGTGAGAGTTCTTGTTAGGCGAGCATATGCATGTGTGAGAGATATCAATCTATTCTACTGCAAAATGGCATGTGTTGACCCTACGCATCTCTTTCGGAAACTCCGCAAATATCCGTATAGCATAACCTTGACAGTGAATAAAATCATGTTGAGTTTCAAGCCCAAACCAAACTGCTTTTCATTTGAAATCATATCAATATCATCTACTATATGGCTTCAGATTTGTAATAGATTATGTTTCGAAAAAAAAATGTAGTGTGACATTTTTAACTATTAGATACATCGTTTTTAGGCCTGCGGAAGTTCATGTAGGGGCATGCATATATGTGAGACATATCAATCTGTTCTCCTGCAAGATGTCAAGTGTTGACACTACATGTCTACAAATTTCCGCCTAGCATGACATTGGCGGAGAAGTCAAAGTCAAATTTTATTAATCATTTTTGATACATGAATGTATATGACACGTCACATTTTACAACAGATATTTTATCTAATATCACTTATATCAATAACAGCACAGGTTACACAAAATTATTATTTTCATACTCTTCCAGGGAGTGAAAACAACTTGTTACCAAAAAAGTCTTTGACTTTTTTCTTGAATTTGAGAATTTGTTTCACTTCTGTTGCTGTGTGGTAATAAGTTAAAATATTTTGCCCCGGCATAAAGTGGCAAACCTTTGTAGTCGTTACGGTTTATTTTTTTCTGATGAGCGTGAATTTTCTCATTTCTTGTTAGCAAATGGAAATGTACATGAACGTAGCTTAATATTTTGTGAAGATAAACTACATGTTTTCTTACAAGATTCTCTGTATTCGAGATCAAAAGTTAGTCTAATGAAGCGTTTTTGCATTATGAAGATTCTATTTATTTCTGATGAGTATCCCCAAATGGTAATATTTATATTAAGCTCAGAATACACTAGACCATAGTATATATCCAAGATATTATGTCTCAAAAAATTTTATTCCATGAGAGGAAGGCAAAATACATTTTTTTCAGAGAAGTTCTCAAGTATTCGATGTGATTATTTAAAGACAATTCATTGTCATGTTTTGTTCCAAGGAATTTTGTATATTCTGTTGTTTCGAAACCTAGATTTGTTTGGAGAAGGCGCTGATACTTACTTGAAAACTGGATAAATGTTGTTTTATCTTCATTATTTATTAAATGATTGTTTCTACAACAACATTCGAATTCATTGATTACTAGTTTTGTTTTATTTTCAATTTCATTGAGACCTGGGGGGACGTCACAATGATTGTTGTGTCATCAGCATACATGAAAACTCGACCCTCGAGAAAAACCTGGCAATCATTTCAAGGTTAAACCAAACTTCACCATCAGATCTGGCCAAAGTGTGGGGAAAAAGAGACCAAAGTGAGGTAATACACACTTTTCTGTTGAACTTACGTCAATATCATCTACTATGTTGCCTTCAAATTATAATGTAATTATATTTCAAGAAAAATATAATGTAGCATTTTGAATCATTATTAAATATGTGGTAATTCATGTTAGACATGTATATTCGTGAAAAATGTCAGTCCGTTCTCCTGTGAAATGTTATGTGTTGGGTCTACGCATCTGTTTTGGGTACCTCCCACACATTCGTCTAGCATGACGTCGACAGATAATAACCTTGCATTTATTTCAAAGTCAAACCAAACTTGACGGCTAAATCTGGTAATGAGTGGTGAATGAATTTATTTTCGATGAAAGTGATGGCATATTCTACTTTTCAGTTATAGTTACGCCGATGTCATATGCTGTGAAAGTCGTAACGGAATGCAAAAGCTACGTGCAACATCAAAATCGACAAGTTCTTTGTTAAACGTAACCAAGATATACAGGTACAAACTATAGAAAAATTGGCTCATGAAAGCAGTTGTCTCTTCCGACAATTTTTAAATTCTAACCAAACCCTAAGATTTTCTCAATCCTGAAATATTATTATATTTTCCCTACATAAAATATACCTAAATAATAACTGTTCTTTTATTCGTCACAATGATTACAACTTTGCACAAGATTCAGATCTTAAATTCCATTGGATAGTTACAAATAACAAGAATTCCACTCTCTCAACTCTTATTTCTTATCACTTGTGCTTTATTGGTTTGATTCATGTTTGTAACGGGATAATTATCTACTTAAAAATATATAGTTCAAAATATTGATAATGAAATCAACTTCATGAGGAAAAAATATATTATTCCGTATTCATATAAAATAAACATTTTACATTCAACAATTACAACATTATTGGACATATCCCCCGGACATCATGATTTTCCGCGCCACTGGATGAATGTCAAAAATTAGGTGAGCCCATTATTTGTTTGGAATATATTCTTTCGTTTCGTATAGCCTTTCGTTATAGGATAAATTTGAGGTTGTAAGGATATAGGGAACAGTTGACATAATTTGAGCTAGATTGTCCTCGGTTTTCGGTGTGGATACCTGAAAGTAAATAATACTTCAAAATACATGTCTTACCAAGACTAAATAACTAACTCTTACGGAAATAATTTTCCTTCTAATTGAAAATAACTATATTATTGTACCCACCTGTTAGCTGACCGTCCAGTTGTAGTTTAGTTCCATAATCCTTCAGATTGTTTTCGTTGTACCATTTAGGTTAGCTTATTAGTGGTTCTGTTGACCCAGTTTCAGAAAATAAGATTCATCAAGTTAGATTATTAGTCGCGATCTGTGAAACAGTTGTCATCATAGGGCTCGTAAGACAACGTTTCTCTGTTCGCTGATGGAGGGCGCGAGAGGTACCGTTTCACGATTATTTATAAAAATTCATGTCAAGACGTGTCGAAAAGAAAATTATTTTTACTGTTTTTTTGATTATTATATCAAATTGAATTCGTACTAAGTGTAGGTGAATAATTAAAGGGTTTTTTTTTTGGGGTACCGTTTTCCTGTAGGAAGAATTCACGCCAGATCAACCGCCACTCTGGAACATTTTGACTACCTATCTTGGCGGATTCTTTAGATTCAAGATTGTTGTTTGGACTTGGAGGCGGAAAAGACGCGCAAGTACCTGAAACAATAAAAAAATTGACTGTATTTTTTTATATATTACTTACATTATCGTGATTAATAACTTACTGTTAATTGTGTAAAGCGGAAATTAAGTCGTGTTTTGATCCAGTTAATTATTTTTTCGTGATACTGCGTCTGCGCTCTGGGCCCACAGCAAATGACTTCGGAATCCTTTTAAAATATTCTTGAAGGTGACTTACCCGCGGCTTCACTTCCTGCTCTTTATGTATTTAATTTTGATTTATACGTAGCTGGCTCTATTTTTTTATTGAGAAGTTTAAGGTAACTATAAAGGAAACTTAGAAAGTTATCAACTCCGTTTGGCTTTAAGTATTGATTTGAATTTGTTTAAAACACATCGATTAAATCCATGGATGCTAAAAGTTTTTTTTAACCTGTGCTAATTTTATTTTCACCTTATCAATATACTGATCTATTGGAATGGTGGCTGGTCAATTTTATTTCTTTTCTCTTGGTAAGTTGGAGAATTGGTAAAGATATTAGTGAAATATATTGGCATTTCAACTTACCTGGCGCCCAAATAAAAAAAATATAATATACAACATCTGTAAACTCACTCCCGTCTCCTCTGTAGTGAACCGGTATGCCTTGACTGTCATCGTGACAGCCCACCAATCGCAACTTCAAGTATTGAGGTTACATGTTGAATCAGTTCACCCTTATTCAACACCTGTCTTAAATTTCAATCTGCCACAACCTTACCTTTGCATAGCTCAAGTTGATATTTTCAGATTTATACTTCACGAGATTCGACAATATCAACACATGCACATCATTTACTCTCTTCAGTTCATACTACTTCAACACCTATGTCATAGATTACAATTCGTCTTGGCACAACTCAAATTGATAATTTTCAGGTTAATGCTTCACGAGATTCGACAATATTATCAATACAAAGGCACGTTATTCACTCTCTTCAGTTCATACTACTTCAATCCTACGTTTAAATTACAATTCGTCTTAACCTTACCTTGACACAACTCAAGTTGATAATTTTCAGGTTGATACTTCACGAGATTTAACAGTATTGTTTATCAAATGCACATTATTTAATCTTCTCACTTCACACTACTTCAACACCTGTCTTAAATCGATTACAACATAAAGGCTCTCGGTCGTTCACACACACACAGACCCTACTTTTTTATATGGAACAGGTAGTTTGGAAAATTATTCAACCCACACGAGGGTGGCAGTGAAGTTAGTATTATATAGTATAGTATTGTGTCGAGCACGCAGAGTTATTTAATTTTCATTTTCAATACAGTGGATTGTGCGACATCTGAATGGTGTATGAAATCTTGTGGATCTGGGGAAATCTGGCAACGCTGTCTTATGGAGATTCCCATGTTGGGACAAAAATGTTCAAAACGGAGCTTGGCTTTTTTCTCCAAATTTACAGGTATTTCCCATGGGGCGGTGTTGCCATTTGCCCCATGTTCTCATGGCTACTTCACTCCCATAATCATTGATCAATGTCATTCAGGAAAAACAAATCTACACCGTGACATTAATGAAACCATCAGAAGAGTGAAACAGAAATACAACTGGCAAGATCTCATTAAAGATGTCGAAAATTTTGTAAAAAAATGCGAAATTTTTGTCAAAAGTCATAATTTACCGAAAAAATCTTAGCACACCTCTCGTCAGAACTGAATTACCAAAAACCCCTTTTGAACGTTTCAATGTAGACATTTTCGAAATACCCACAAAATACTACGCTTTGACAATAAGAGAGATAAAAATAATATACCATTATACGTCAGTATTGAAAATATTTCCCAATACCTAGACCTTATTGAATTACAAGCATATCTAACAGACAATAAGTAGTATTTGATTTAAATATTCCCCTCGTGGAGCCTGAAACATACACACCTTTTCATTGATATCCAATACCAATCTTAAATGCTAGAACCATACATTATCAACATTTCAAAAATTCATTGCGCGAGACGTCGATTCAATTTTGTACATTTCTTTTAAGAATTCAGAGGATTGTAAAGTGATCAAAAAGACTTGAAAATCTGTGCAGAAGTGGTTCCATACCCGATAGACAGCAACGCTATCTGTGAAGCCTAGCTCCTTAAACAAACTCTGAAATTGCCCAAAAATTGTAAATCAAGGCAATGGACTACAACTTCCAAGTGATTTCTCAAAACCTGTGGCTGATATCAATATCCGATCCTTTACCAGTCACCATAAATTGTATTAGCAGAGAATGCAACGCCTTCATTGGAAACACGAGTGTTCATTCCAAATATTTCGTTGAAAGATACTAGAACGTAAATTACAACAAACATGCAGTCCAGATACTATATCGATGCTGTGACCACCTTTTGGAAAAAATAAAAAATCCTGGAGCTGAAACCCCTGAAATAAAATAAAATAATTGTCGACGATCTCAACATCGCCGAACACAAGTTGAACCAATACTCAGATGAATTGGACAAACTCATCAACGAACCGTTCGTGAACAAACACATTTCTTGGTTCACGTATTTTACAAGCGCACTAGTGATTCTGTATATTTTCTGCAAATGCCGTCGCAAGAAGTCAATTGCGATCGGAATCAGCTCTTCAAGCAACGACAACCCACCAAGACCACCAAGAACAAGAATACTACCCAGAACCCTGGCAGGATTTGTTGGTGCAAAGCACCAACTTTTCTTTGATAAGGAGAGTTGTTATACCGTGAGTAGGACGATCTCACCGGTATCAGATTACCAAGATAACGACTTCCAATACTTCGAGTCAGCTGAGTCAGCAGAACGTGATACTTTTGTTATTTCCCATCGTCTCCTTCTGACACCGCTGTCTATACATTATAAATGGACCCTGCGAGGTCAATAAGTGTTCAGTATCTATTTAGAATTTGTCCAGTATTGATTTAAAATCTCTTTTTGTAACGACATTTTCAATTATCGATCAATAAAGTCTGTATTTAAAAATATAATTTAAAAATAAAGTGTTTTTAAAAAGTCATATTCAAAAGAGTGAATATAACATAACTTTCAACCTTTACATAATCATCTCTCCAACACTTGTACATATGTCAGTGTCATCAAAGTGTCAGTTTCATTTGAGGTGCTTCAGAATATAATTTCCACTCTGTTGATATATTTTCGGAGTCACTAATATATTTGAATCTTTCATTCTTTCAGAATATCATTCGTTACATGAGATAATTTGGCCAACTTTTGTTTAATTTCAATAACATCTGTTATTGCAATAATTATCCTTCCTTCAATTTTTGATGCTTTATTTTTCTGAATGAAAACGGCTATTGTACTTGAAGAATACACGATATCTTTTACAATCATGTCATAACAAATTGATTTAGATGAAAGGATACATATAAACTCTAGTTCCACGGAACATTGAACAAGCATCAAAAGAAATACTATTTATTTCGATTCATTTTTGTACAACAACCATTCTTTGGGAAAGAAAGATTTTGGCTTTATACTTTTCATCTTTATATAAAAAAGGAGTCTTCCAGATATTAATCTTCTCTAAAAATATACCCCTTTCAACATAAACCATTCTTGCATTTCATTAATTCTGACTTCCATTTTCTAATATCATATAAATTGATTTGGAATACCTGAGAGAGTCTATAAAAATTGAAAAAATTATGTAAATAATAACAATTATTTTAAGCAAAAAAACTGAATTTACAACATTGAACTATTAACAAGAAATGAAAATTAAAAGATTCTAAGCCAAGTTACTTAACGACGTTTCTATTGTGATGACTGACTTTGAGATCTGAGTATTTATAGGCCATTCGAATACTTTCACCTATCCCCTCTTTTCTCCCTCCGCTTCATCCATTCTAGTGGCTAGTGGGAGCTGACCGTTTAGCGGGAGTTGGTTGTGTTCCGCTTGATTATAGGTTCCATATGTTGTGTCTCTACGCTAGATTGGCTAAATGCGTTGTTGGACAACATTTATGCGGCTTCTTTGAATCTACTCCTAAACCAGTGGATGATTTCAATTTGAGACCACTTGATGGTCCAAACATGCTGTACTATTCCTGATTTGCTGGTTCCTTCTCGCTGTGTGTGTTTCTTGAGATCGGCAATGCGAACTTTCAATGGCCTCTCAGTTTCACCGATATATGATTCTCCGCACTCCCATACGCATACGGAATACGACCAACTTTTAATTTTCAATTTTCATTTCTCGGTAATAATTTTTAATTTTCATTTCTTATTGATAATTCAATTTTTAATTGTTGCTTGTTATATTATACTTCGCAGCTTTGTCCTCTGTTATTACAATTTGACACAAGTAGTAGGATTGATTGTTCCCGTTTTCGTACAAGTTGAAAGAAGTGCAAATTTCCTTTATCGGCAACCCCGCATTCGTCATCCAGTGCTCAGCGTATCGAGAATCGTAGCAGATTCATGTCATTCTTTTTGATTGTACCGTTGAGTGAAAGTGATAGAAGTGCGCTGTGGGTAAAACAAAGAAATCGAAACTAGAAATAAAACGTAAACTACAATCGAAAATTAAAACGTAGAATTGAAGAATATTCATCTTCAGAAAGTAAGTAGATATATTAATATGTTTTAGATTCTACAAGGACAACAGACAACACTGATCGTGACAAACTTCTCAAACAGCATTCCGTTTAGTGAAAAAAAACTTTCCTTCGGAAGGTTTTAATTGTTGAAGAAGTGCTGAAATCGGCATCCACATGGATTGCATGTTTTTCAGTAGCACTAGTCAGAATTCACATGAATTTCATTGAACTAGCTGCTCAACACATCAAGAGGTAAACATCGCAGCAAAAAATTAAGACTGTTGTTGGCCCTGCCTGCTTATGCAATGGCCTATGGGACTCGTAAATAGTGACATGTATGACTTTTTATTTGCATAAAAGACATATTTACGCAAATATTCAGCTGCTACGCAATTGTTTTCAGCATTACCTCACTATTTAGATATGGACTCCATTCATTATCTTTACAGGTTCAGACAGCTCCTCGTCATCGGAATTTTCCGATACCGTTAGATCAGAGGAGGAAACGCCTAAACTATTGAGGGGCCAGTAGATACACTCCCAGAAATCCTATCAATTTTGGTTTGTGATATCAGGGATTCCAATTCAGAAGGTCCTGAAGTGCATGAACAGATTGCCAATCGTTGGACTTCAGTTATTAACTGCGGTATCGACAAGACTGAACGAAAAACTCTAATGGATAAATATCCTATAATGAAAAACTGCAAATCTATCAGCACCCATATTGAATCCGGAGCTGAAAACAATTATAGGCGAGAACTCAAACAGACAAGATATGTTTCTGGCAAGAATTCAGGATCAGTTAGGATGTGCCATTTCAGCATTATGAACTTTTCTGTTCCCCAACAGAAACAAACTCTTCTCAGATTGGTAGAATCAGCAAAACTCTCAACAGATCTGCATCATAACTTGTCACTTCATCGTCGGTTTATGATATTACCTAGCCTAAAACCGGATATCAGGAGAATGATAGAATATTTTCCAATAGAACAATTGTTATTCGGGGAAAAGTTCACAGATAAGTGAAAAATTCCAAGGATATCCTAAAATCATCCATGGGGTTGAAACTGAACTTGCATTCTCAAATAGTCAACCTTCTTCAAGTGGATATCAACAGTTCAAAACGAATCCAAAAAACTTCAAGCGAACGCAGAACCGACCACCGAGATTGAAAGGAAAAGAAAGAGAGTGGAGGAAGCTCCATAGGCGGAGAAGCGGCAGAGACGCGAGGTCGAGGAGCAACAGATTTCGTTAATGGAGGTAAATAATGCTGGCAGACTATCACAATTTTCAAACCAGTGGGTAGAACTCATCAACAACCACATGGTTCTCGGTTGGATTAAGGGTAAAAAATTGACTTTCACGGAAAAGCCAATACAATACAACACACCCACAGTGAAATTCACTAAGGAAGATACCCAACTGTAAGTTGGTCATCAAAAACCTTATAAAAATTCGAGCAATATCTGCCCAATTGCATGATGAGAAAGGTCAATTTCTTTCCTCATACTTTCTCAGACAAAAACCAAACGGAGAATTTCGATTCATATTGAATTTGAAAAATTTCAATCAATTTATTACACCTCTTCATTTCAAACTCGAAGATTGTCGAACAGTCATTCAACTTTTATCTCACAATTCCTTTTTGACAAAAATAGACCTGAAAGATGCTTATTTTATGTTAGCCCTTTCAAAGGAACATAAAAAATATTTATGATTCAAGTTTAATGAGACAATCTTCGAATTCAATTGCCATTCGTTTGGACTGAATAAAGCTCCATATATATTTACCAAAGTTATGAAACCTATATTTAAGAATATAAAGTGAAGAGGGCATTCTTTGCGTGGGTTACTTAGATAATCTCTTGATAATAAGTCACAAAACTGAAACTAGCATTATAGATATCCAAAAAGTACAAAGCTTTTGGAGAAATTGGGATTTCTCATCATCTATGAAAAAAGTCAGTTATCTCCTAGTAGAACTTGCAAATTTTTTAGATTTATTTTCAACACCGAAAATTGCATAGTTTCTTTACCAGTGGAAAAAAGTATTAGTATCTGTGATAGTATAAATTATATTTTGAATAAAAAATCTTTTACTATTCGTACTTTGGCAAGGTTGATAGGAAACCTTGTGGCAGCATGCCCTGCTATCACATATGAATGGTTGTACACAAAAAAGTTGGAAAAAGACAAATGTCGTCAGCTAAATCTAACCTAACCTAACCTAACCTAACCTAACCTACCTTCACCCACAAATCAAAAAAAAACGAATATTTATAAATTAGAAATATTTTCTGACGCTTCAAAATCGGGTTGGGGGGCATACTGCATCAAAGAAAAAGCACATGGCTTTTGGGACCGCAAAGAACAGAAAAGACATAAATTTCTTGGAACTAAGGGCGGCATTTAACGGCCTTAAGTGTTTTACAAAAAATAATTCTGACTGTGAAATTCTGTTGCGAATCGATGTTACCGCAATATTATACATTAACAAAATGGGGGACATGAAAACTTGAACGTTATAACAAGACAGATTTGACAATATTGTAAAAAACATCGAATATGGATTTAGCATCATATATTATACAAAAAGTAATAGTATTGCTGATGCCGAATCCCGATGCACAACTATTGACACGGAATATGAATTATCCGACTCATGTTTTCAAAAAATATATCAAACGTTCTTCACTTCTGATCTATTCCCAACAGAACTCAACATAACAAGTGAATGTTTTGTATCTTGGAAACCTGATCCATCTTCTTGGGCTGTGGACAGCTTCACAATATTTTGGAATAACATTAACTTCTATGCTTTTTCGCCATTCTCTCTTATAACCAGAGTTTTACGGGAAATAAAATCTGAAGAATCAGAAGGCATTGTGATCGTGCCTTTTTGGGTAACGCAACCATGGTACCCTCTTTTCCAACGAATGCTTACCTGTAAACCCTTGATATTACTACCAAACAAAAACATGCTTTCATCTCCTTTCAGGAAACCACATCCTCTATGGAGGGACCTTACCCTGGTTGCAGGAGTTTTATCAGGAAAGCATTCTCAAAAAGAAATATCCCTAGTAAAACAGTACACGGAATAATGGCCTCTGTCACTACCAGTACTTTCAAACAATATGATGTCTGGTTCAGAAAATGGTGGGATTATTGTGCGGAACATCAACAAAACCCTATCACTTGTTCGCTAGAAAAAATCATAAATTTTGTTGACCTTCAATTTCAACAGAATAAGTCATTTTCTTTAATTAATAGCTGCAAATCGGCTATCAGTTTTTTCATGCCTATGAAACAAGAAGATGAAACTATCATCAGAAGATACATTAGGGAAATTTATAATCACAATCCTTCTAAACCCAAGTATGAAGACACTTGGGATCCCCATTTTGTACTTAGCAAACTAAAACTCTGGCAACCTTCAAAAGATCAATCACTAGAAAAATTGACTCTAAAAATGGTTACTCTGTTAGCCTTAGTTACCACACATTGTGTTCAAACCCTAACAAAAATAAAATTGGAAAATATTAATATCCATGATAATGTTATGAATATCGAAATTGCTGATCGGATCAAAACCAGTGGACCCAAAAAACCACAGTCAATCCTCAACATTCCATTTAATTTGGAAGAGCCTGAACTTTGCTTTGCCTCCATAATTGGAAAATATATAGAAATAACAGAGCCTCTCAGACCTCATAATGAGACTCAGTTGATAAATCACCTACAAAAAACCGCTCCACGCCGCCACAGCCCAGTCTGTGAGTCGTTGAATCAAAACAACATTGAAGATGTGTGGTATTGATACCGATAAATATGGGAGTCACAACACCAGGCATGCTGCAACTTCTGCAGCCTATAGGTCCGGAATGAGCATTGCAGAAATCAGGAAAAAGGCAGGCTGGAGCGAGAAATCAAATACTTTCAATACTTTCTAACTGGCATGTTTACAAAAGACTGAAAATGAGTAAAAATTGAATGACTCCACAAATATTCTGTTGTAAATATTGTCTATTGTATTACTTTATATGGAAATAATTTATCACATTATGCGAACGCTACAAGGTGTTATTATTGATTATTTTGTTTATTATTATATATATGTTGTTGAATTTTGAATAACCTTTGTATGAATTATTACTACTGTTGGGAAAAATAAAAATGATAAAAATAAATCTGAATTGCACATAATTGGTTTTCCCAACTAACTGCAGATCGCATGTAGAGCTCTCTCAACAACTACTTGTGTCAAATTGTAATAACTGAGGACAAAGCGCGAAGTATACTTAACAGATCAAATGACTTACCTTAAGGAAATTTGATCCATATTATACGAGCAGGTTTGTCCGAAGTTATTACAAACCCAACGCAAGTAAATTGACAAACTATATATATATATATATATATATATATATATATATATATATATATATATATATATATATATATATATATATATATATATATATATATATGTGTGTGAGTATGTGTATATATATACAGTATGACCCATTTTTAATGGAAACACCCCCCTAAAATTTGAAGTTGTAAACCGATTTTAATTTTTTTTAAATGTCAAGTACTAAAAGGTCTACCTTGGGACAAAATTTGAAATGTTTATTAAAGTTTCAGGGCAAACTACGATATATTTTCTTAGTCGATTAGGGATTAGGGATAGTTAGGGATCCACGCCAATGGATTCAGAGTGCCTCTAAACAGGTGTGACCAAAATTTCATGAAAAAATATTCATTATTAACAAAAAACACCCTATACCAATAGATATAGCAATGAGAATATTTTTTTTATGATTTCAACAATAAAGTGCCGCCAGATGAAAAAAAAAAACAAATAGCGTAAATATTTTTAATGAAAATAACGACATTCAAGTTTTCACGCAAATTAACTAAAAGTAAGACCTAATATTTCAATTCAAATCTTAGTTGCCATGGAAATGATCTTACAGTTTGACACTTGTGAAAGATTCAAGTGTACTATTGTCAACAATATTCACCTTACAGTTCTTCGAATTATTTTGTGTCATGGCTGCAAGATTGAAATTGTACGCCTTTCGAGAGATGACGTTAGAAGTTAGAGAGGTTTGTAGAGTATTTAATGAAAGACATCCAGATCGTCCTCGTATTAGCTGCGGTACGGTAAATAAAATAAATGAAATATTCAATGAAACTGGTGCAGTATCAAACATGATGTTAAAAAGTAATCCTGTACAAAGACGAAACAGGAATGATCAAATCATTTTAGAAATAATCCTAATGCCAGTATAGGGAATGCCACTTTAGATTTGAGTATTCCACGAGAAACTATTCGGAGATGTCTCAAGGCGAAGAATATTAAACCTTTCAAACCAAAATTTTTACACACACTTGTACGAAAACGGGAACAATCAAACTATTTGTGTCAAATTGTAATAACTTCAGACAAAGCTGCTTGTATAATATGGATCAAATTTTCTTAAGGTAAGTCATTTGATCTGTTAATTTCATTGTCATTTCAGTTTTTTTGCTTAATGTAATTGTTATTTTCAATATATTCAATTTTTATAGATTTTTCAGGTATTTCAAATCAATTTATATCATAACAGACAATGGAATTCCGAATTAATGAAAAGCACCACGAAACATCGTCAACCACCTTCAAACAAATAAACCATTCTTTGTTATATACTTTTAGTCTAACGATTTTTTATGAAACCTCCCTTATTAATCTCTCAAGGAATGAGGGAGGTTTGAGTCTTTAGCGATAACCTTGAATCAGATATCTTCCACACATCAAACTTTCCCGGTCATCTCCGTTTGAGATCGGCCTTGAATGGCGACCATAACTCAACTCCGGTAATTAGTCCTTGGAAATAGCCTTGAATTGAAAGTAATCTGATACATTAAGTTTTCTTGTTGCTGATTGACCATGAGACCCTGAGAAAAAATTAACTTGTTAATGAGTGACGTAGTGTGTGCATGTGTATTTTATTGTTGACTAATGGCCACAAAAGATCTGATGGAAAAGTTAACTTCAATAAATCCTGGAATTACATCAATATAATTTCACGGTTGATCCATCGCAGAGAAACAAGCGAAGAATTGTCATTCAAAGAAATGAGGAAGTTGAAACTAGAACCAACAAAAAATCATATATTTCTCAAATAGATGATGCCTCGATAAGATATTCACAAGAGAGTGATCCAAACATGAAAGTGCATTTATTCAAGAATCTACATGAATCCAACGAATATTATAAGGATATTGTAAACATAATATCTGAATTGAGAAAAATAAATATAATTGAATAGTGATTCATTATTTATGTGTAGTAAGACAAATAATATCATTTTAATATTTCCAACAACAGAGTGTACCTATTTCAATCCAAAAACTTTCATAGTAACAATGTGGTTCATTTTTATATGTCAGAGAAAGAAGTGATCAAGTAGTTATCAACTCACAGTGTATCACTTTGTTTACTAACACGTCATGGTAATGTGTAATAGAGTAACTTTGGCAGTTTTTCATAGTATAAGGGGTGCACGTCAATGGCAAAGTTTAAAAAAAAGTACCACTTTCTATTGAGATATCCGACTTAGATGATATAAAACAAATAGGTTTTGTTTAAAGAAAAAATTAAATGTTCTTGAACTGGTGAATGGGTGAAAAACATTTCAATTCCTATTCGATTACTTGAATTTAAAAGCAATAAACTCTGTGCTCATGAAAAAATTATCATCTATACGTTCAAGATAATAATAGATGCTTTGTGGTAACTGACAAAATAGTGATATGCATTGAACAACTGATACCAATCTGGCAAACTCGCTTCACCAATATGATGTGGTTTTGCTCAAGGGCATGTATCAAGGACAAATTCGATCGCCAAGACCAAACTCTGTGCTCAAGGTCATATGACGTGCTCATTCAATGTCATTCAGGGCCTTCAAGGTAATATGACGTGCACATAGCTCAAAGTCGTGTGTCGTCATTCAAGGTGAGCGGTAGGGGGTTTCGAATTTCAAACGGCATGTTCACTGTCACGTGACGTCACATGTATCTCAAGACCAAATCATTGGCGGGGAGTGGAAAAGGGGTTTAACGGTCAAGTCAGTGTGGTGGCAATATTGAAGGGTATGTACGACCCTAAGGAAATAGTTGCATACACGAAATAACATATGAGAAAAAAAACTCACTCGAACTTGAGTACATAGACATTGACCATGAGTACAAAGCATTCATATACACAAGTATATAATCGACAACTTCTACTACTATGAAGCATGACTGCCCCAAATCGAGTAAACCGCACCTCTTACTGTCAAAGGGTCGGAAGCGGCAATGCAATACATTCATCCTTGTACCACTGGATTCTTGTTCTCACTGAACGAATCATGGCAGCCGTGCAGCGAAGGTCGATCAAGGCCGAATCCTTAAGTCTTCGAAATAGCCGCGTGAAGCGATGGTCGTTAAAGGTCAAACTCAGAACACTACCTCAAAGTCACCTTGTCTGCGTCGTGTGACGTAGGTCAAGATCGACGACAAGATGACGAAGGTTCAAGATCAAACTCAAAAGACTCCCTCAAGGTCACCTTGGGTACGTTGCGGTAGGTTCGAAACTTCGAAAAAGCCACATAACTAGCTCGAGTTCATTCGAGGTCAAAGTCACCTTTTCGAAAATATAGGCAGGGAATGAAGGTCATTCGAAGTTAAACTCAAAACACCACCTCAAAGACACCTTGCCTGTGTCGCCGTGTGACGTATGTAGGGGTTATTTCATGATTAAAAGATAGAATGTTCCGAAATCGGCTTAAACCAACAAATCACTGACTACCTATATTCATCTGATTTCCATTTGTAATCATTACATCGAGCCTTTCAAAATAGCAACTTTATCGCTATTCATAGATCCTAATTCACATTTTTCAATTTCCTGACTTTCAAAGGCATCTAAAATCCTGTTGGCATGTACAGGTGTCAATAATTTCAGACATGTTTCACTCATTCCGTAGCCGTTCTCTAAGGCACACTTAAATTTTCTGGTTCGCGAAAAAGAATGTGTGAAAAATGTTTCTTGAAACGTGTATTTACTTAATTTTCTTTACATACCTTCTGTCGAAGTTCTAACAGTATTTTAATAATTCCAGGAAAATGAAAAGTTTTGTGTGAATAAACCATCTTTATTCAAGTCAAACATCAAATAATCGCTTTGTAACAATTCAGACGTGGTTCAGATGCTGTACCGTCAACTGCACATATCTTTTAATGTTACACTAGCTACGGTGAATGCTATCGATTGAAATTTTTGTCACTCTAATAAATTTGACTGAACAGCCCCAATTTGATGAATAATTTCAGTGGATAAATCAAATGAACAAAAATTTTAAATGAACCTTTCCAGAGGAATCAAAGGATCTGGGATATTTGGTCAACTTATTCTTAATTTTTACAACATAATGATGCAATGCATTCTCTAAAACTTTGGAGGATTTTCAATGAACTAACATAGCTCATAATTTCATCAGATATCAAAATAACAACGAAAACCATCTTTCGAGAAGAGATTGTAACATACTGGGAAGAATATATTTCGAATCAAATTCAAAATATTCATCCCACCCAACGTCTCTGAACAGTATGTTGTATGAATTCTAATGGGGTTTTATCCTAACACCAAACCATTATTTTCAACACCTCGACACGTGATCATCTTCAAGAGGAAGATCAAAGATTAAGTTCAATCTTCTTCGCGAAGATGATCGCTTGGTGATCGAAACACGTGTCGAGGTGTTGAAAATAAAGATTTTGTGTTGGGAAAAAAATCCAGTAATATTCATTATTACACCAAAGGTTCCATCCACATGTAGATGTATGCCGGTAAAATATTCAGAGTGTTAATACACAAAATGCTTCTTTTCCGCTTGGGGTTTGTACATAAAGATTAGAGCAGTTTTCACGGCAAAGTATTTCTTATAAATAGTATACAATAGGTACTGCGGTGTTTTGGTGATGTGCACGAAGTTTTTCCTTCCCATGTATAGATATTTATAATAAGGAGTCTTCCAACAGGGACTTCCAAACTTTGGTGATTGATTACAGCTATCTTGTTAAAGCTTCATCTGTCAAATTAGTTGTCAATTTTTCAGGCTGGACGGATCTAGCATTCAACAACACGCGCAGATAATGTAATTGTTTTATCAAAATGGGTGTTCTGTTCGGGAAACGTACCGCGTGCTTCGCCCATTTTACGCTCGCTTTAATCGTCCTAGAGAGAGGACTATTCGCAATGTGGTGGATGAATTCGAATCCAACAGTTCAGTAAACGATCGACCAACACCAGTACGTCGGTCAAATTCACACTGATTTTTGCGTCAGAGTCATGGGAAATGAGGCCTTTCGGGTGCGTTCCACTCAGAGAAACCGCGTCAGACATTTGATCGATGTTATATTCTACACATATTGCATCAATAGGTCTTAAAACGTATTTGGAAGATATCTTACACACACTTTGTTCAATTCAAATTTGAAGACAGGAGCCGCTTAATGAAAGACCTTATATTAGGGTAGCTTGAAATTAAGTTCTGATGTGTGAAATATTGGTTAAGACTTTATCATATTCCATGGGCATAGGCATTTTTCCTTTTGTTTTTTGCGCTTTCATATAATATTTTAATTATTTTGTTGCATATCCACTCAAAAGCTTGTTTCTTCTATAACAACTCAAGGATATCACCTCAGTTTACATCATAAAAATTTTCTTGAGCTAGTTTCTGAAAGCTCTCTACTAAAGTCCGAACCTTTTGAATGCATTGGATCTAACTATTTATCTTTATATTGATTTGATTCGAAATAATTTTTTTTTGTAATTTTATTACACTTATTTTGAATACGGCTCATGTCTGACAATTTTTCAATTCGAAAACGAGTCGAATATAAACATTCGTTGTTGTTGTGTTATGAGTAGCAGATTACAGCCGGTTCTGGGCCTCCCTCCACCATTATGACGTATGAATTGCTTTTTTTTGTTGTTGTTTAGTAACATCAAGGCGATGTGACCTTGAAGTGTCTGGTGCATGGATCGTTTAGAATTTTTTTTTCATATGAGATTTTATGTGTGTTTGTGACATAGTGACGTGATTACATTTGATTGGTGTGTGTGTGTGTGTGTGACATAGTGACGAAATTACATTTGATTGGTGTGTGTGTGTGAGAATGCACGGTAAAGGTTTCATCATGTGCTTGTCTATGTACAAACATACTTCTGCATACTTTGAAGATCCTTCAAGTAATGAATGTTCCATCGGTGTGAGCCCACCAAGTTAGTAGTGGTGTGACGTCACACCAGCAACCGTTCAACGGTAAGAGAGCGACATGTTCACTCCACGACGTGTGGCTGAGTAATGCGTATTCATCGGTGTGCCCTCACCTCTCTCGACGCAGTGAAGGATGTGACGTAACGCATCGCTCTAGCCTCGCCATCGATGGTGACACGCAGGCGGCCAATGACTGTCTGCCTAACGTTTGCCCTCTACGAGAGCGCAACGATCACTGCCTGTTCGTATCTGTTATCGCATCCAGTTGGGAGGTGGGCTTAGCTGTGACGTCAGGAATCTCTAGTGGGTAGCAACTAGCAATGTGAACCTTTCACGATTTCATGGTGGGGGTGACTCGCACTTTTTAATATAAAATAAATGCCTGGCACACTATGAAATCAGTAGACGAATATATCTGCAGGTTAGCAATTGGTAGAGTGTTATTCAGTTCGTAATAGAAGGAAGACGGTGAGTGTATTTGTCTGTTGGAAATTGTTTATATTTTCATATATATTTTCATCATGTAAGTTTCAAAAGTAGACTTGAATAAAATTAATAATTTGATTGTACAGGAGGTTGAAATACTAAAGCAAAAAGCCATCATTGCCAATTGATGAAGTGTACATAATTAAAAATATGTCAACTTATTCTACACGATTTGGTGAATCAATTTCATTAACTTTGGAACTCAACTCATCGGGTGGTAAATATACGATGACGTATTTGGGACAGAGCCCACAAAGTTTTGCTGGCATGAAAACGCGATCTCTAGTCAAATTCAATATGATTGAATAATGAAATTGTAATAATTTATAGTGGATTTCTTTAAGTCGTAGCCCAAAGTTTTGCTGGTGTGAAAACGCGAAATCTAGTCAAATTCAATATGATTGAATAACAATAGTAATTATAGTGAATTTCTTTATGTTTTAATAATATTCATATATTAGATGATAATTATATGGAATTATAAACATTACTAACTTAGTTGATAACACTCACTTTGTAACTACAAGTAAAATGGGAATGTGAATATTATATCATGGAAACAAGTTGGAGGTTGCTTATTGTTTTTTTTTATTCGATTGCACTTCCACCATTCAAAGATGTGGATGCAGTATGCTAGTCGAAATTGGATCGATGTTGTAGATCTCAAATCATCGGTTCAACATTTGTCGTCAAAATTGAAGGTGTTGGGTGATGGAGCCGAACATGCAAGCATGTATGATATGAAGTGTATGCTATGATGAAAATCAAATTGAATTATGTCTTCGTGATGCTGAGAACTATCGAAGTGGTGCAGAAGTTTGTAACAAATTTTTGGATAATGAATTGGAATTGTGGCAACTTTGTGAGGTTATGATTGAACTGAACCTGAGAAGATTCCTGTATAGCCTCCAACCATACTTGCCAGAATGGATTATTCATCACTTTGAATTGAATGATGAAAATCGAGAGGAAATTGAAGATGGTCGCGAAAATGATGACTATTAGAAATAAGTTATTTTAGATAGTCTGTATGTTCCTGTAAATCATAGATAATTCCAAATAAAAAACTTTGTATTATTTTCATGTTTTATTTATTTAAATCCCATTATAAACAATAGAAAATGATTTCAAAACAAAAAATATGATATATATGAATTAGGAAAAATTACAATACATGATATAAGTCAGTTACAAATGAAAAAAATGAAAATCATAAAACAGTACATGATAGAGTGGAAAAATGAAATCTGCTGTGAACTGAACCATGCAGTGCATCGTATGTTAAAACTGTATCATGCAAAATTAATGCATATACTTTAGTGTTGTCTGGAAACTTGGTCTTTTTCGTCCCAAACTCAATCTTTATATCAATAGTTGATGATTTTGTTGCATTCGGTTGATGGGAACAATCGATGACGAATAGTGGATTCTCTCTAAATTGTCCAATGTCCATCAGAGGTTCACTCATATCTTTATCATATTAACTTCGCTGGAAACTCTCAAAAGTATAATAAGCAGGAGCATCAAGTTTTTTATCGAAATTCAAATTCCAACGCTCATATGGATAAACTTCAGAATTCAAGTATACTCGAATACTATTGATATCAGCAGTTGTCAATTTTGTAATATCCTGTGTTCTATCTTCAGATGTTGTAGTACTTTGGAATGCGTTGATGACAAAACGGGGAGTTTCAGAGCGTTAGTTATTTTGATGGCCCATGTGTCTGAAGAAGTTCCACGTAATGATGGTAGTTCATAGAGGTCCCACATATGATAAGCCAACTTGATTTTGGCATTCAGACCGCTTTTCATTCTATTCAAAAGTTTGAGTTTGTGTTTATCATCTGGTACAATATGTCTTATTTTCCATTCGATTTTATTTATTTCCGAATCAGCATCAACCTCACCTATATATGAGTTTTTGAATGATCGAGCGATAATCAAAATCAATTCCTGTTTATTAGCATTCAAGATACTTTTGTTGTAATTAATATTCAGCAAAACCCATCAAATATTTCAGTGGTAGTTTTCCACTAAAAACATGTCTGTTTGTATCCAAGATATCTTGTTTCAATTGTGAAAGTCCCCAGCCAGATGTCAATAATGTGTTAGCATGTGATTGTCCAAATGATATTATGGTTTTCATTGTAGATGTTATCCCAAGTTTCTCAACAACAACCGCTTTTTCACCATCCATTTCGTAACGAATTTCATCAAAGAGAAATGCAATTGCATTATTCGAGAGATACCATGTTTTCGCTACATCTTTGCGGGTGAATCTACCTTGTATGTAAATGAAGCTCTCAGCATTATCTAGTATAACATCTTGATTATTGATTGCAATTCTAATTTTACCGAATTCTTGAATAGCGGTGATCCATAGGTCTTATATGTGTGCTCATGTAAACTCATGAGAGAATGATCGAGCACTGGTTCATCGAATATATTCAACTTTTCACTGTTTGTTTCGAGCACCATTGTTATTTTCTCACTTTCAATCCAATCGATTTCAAAAATTTAAGATCACTCACAGACAGCGTTATGTGCTATTTAGTATACACTTGTGGAATGAGCTTTTTTTTATGAACACTTTTCTTTTTATGCACACTTTTGTTTTTATGGACACTTTTCTTTTTGATAGTGCAGGTCGTTTTGATTAGGGATTGTTCAATACGATTTTGTCTATTTGAATGAAACCCATAACAATAGTTATTTGATTTTCTTCAATTCCAAAATAATGAAAATCTCTTCTTCACTTCCAAATCGATAAGGTTATTTCTTTCATCCAAAATACGCACTGTAATATTGTGAATCAATTGACGACCTTCTGGACTGACAGGCATATATATATATATATATATATATATATAATACTGTGTGTTTCTTCAGTAAGATTGTATCCAGATGTTTTTCTCCCAATCCCAATTCTTCACTATTTATATATGAATATTATATTGCAATCTAAGCGGATGAGTCTCATAGTTGTAATGTTTATTGGTAATGAGGATTCATGAATCTGATTTTGTGGAAATATTCCATGAGCGAACCCCATCATTTCTGCTATAGAATTTGGATGTGTCAGATCAATTTCATATTTGGATGGCATTTCACATTTGAATGTATCATTATTGGCGTGTAGATAGAAAATATCATCTGCAACGATATCAATTGGTTTTTTATCATGAAACAATCTGAACATGATAGCTTCTATTTCACAAGCACCACATGGAATTTCAATTGTAAACTTTTGGGGTACCCATGAGTTATCATTACTTATTCTAAAACTCAGTAAATTATTAGCTTCAGTTATATTATTGATTGTACTGCATCCATAGAATCTCAAAAGTCCTAGCTTCAGTTATATTATTGATTGTATTGCATCCATAAAATCCCAAAAGTCCTGATCCATAACGGCTGTTTGAATCCAATTCAACTGTTGGAAAAAAATCCGCACTCAAGACATTTGTCCCGACAGCTTGTAGCTCGAACTTTCATGACATGACTGATGAATATTTTGAAACACATTTCAATTTATTGTTGTACACAGCAACAACACATTTGAGACAATTTAAACTTTTTGGAAGGTGTTGTATTGTAATAAATATCATTTTTATTGATACCAATATTCACATCCTCTATATTTCAAATACAACACATAGATTTTCGAGGTATAGGACCATCATTAACTTCCGAATCTGAATTTTCATCGGGGTGGTGTTCATAACAATATCTATGTTTCATTATATCGATGTCATCTTGAAGATGTTTGGGTAACTTTCCCCAAACATATGCAATCTCATGTGCAACACATACAGGCATATTTGCAAGCATCACTCTATCCATTTTTTTCAAGGTACCATATTTTGAAAACATTCTAAGTGAAAACCCCATTCCTTTGATAGCCTCCCGATCCAGTTTTGGTGTTGTATCCATTTTCATTTGAAAAATCATTCGGAGAGAAACTGTAAGCACAAGTGACCACAGAGAACTGTATTAAATTTCTGTTGACGATCATAATTATATTTGATTTTCAATTCGAACATTATCGAAAGAATCGAGTCGATTTCGATGGTGGGGGTAGATCTCCAAAACTATCGAAATATGCTACTTCTTTCCCACATTTCTTAAATGTCACCCAATGAGTTCCTGGTCCACTTATTCCATCTAAATTAACAATAGATGTTTCGTTTTGTCTTGGACCTGAAGAGTGTAATCTTGTCACGCATAAAAACACCACGAAAATGTGGAATTTTCATTTTTTGTGCATAATAACTGATATCGATATCACTAAGAGGCCTCTGAGGTAGGGGCCTAAACCTTTACGGTACGGTTTGAGGTATATTCCACTTCCGCGTTTGCCCAATGCTACAGCCTCCAAGGTTTTATTGTGGCGATTGGCTTCCAAAAGCTGCTCTGCTGGCTTTTGCTGAATTCACGGCCTTGGTAATATCAGCAGCGGCTCCCGCTGAACTCCCTAGTACGGATAGTCCAGCAAAAATTGGTATCAATGGCAAAAGTCCACCGATCTTGAGAACAGGAATTATGCATGATGTGCAAATTTTCTTCTTTCCACCGGCAGCTTTGAGGTATTTACGTGTCGCCTGCAATGCCACAGTGATAGCTTTTTTGCTATTATTCGTCACAAATTGATCCCCACCAGCTTTCTTCAATACATTTCGCACTTTATGGACTATACCAGCAACAAATGCAACTTTTCTAATTTTATTTTTCTTCGTTTGTTTCTCCTTACTTTTTTTCTCATTGGTGCAATATTGCATTAAATATCTAATTTACTGATCCCAGGATCGTTGCGAGCTGAACGTTGTTTCAGTTTGTACCCGGTCCACAGTATTGATAACCTCCGGGTAGATGTAATTCGAAAGGAAGTTTGTTTATTAAATCATTAACAAAACCACAACCTTTTTTAATATTACGATCACTTTCAATACGTCCGTATCGTTTGATGATACACATTGAAATTAATAAGCTAATAACATTTATATAGTCTCCAACCACGGCACGATGCGCATTGTAAAACAGAAAGAAAAGTTTACTGTAGATAATCTAGATGAGAAATTTGGGTGTGGATTGAATGGACAAAGGGTAATCAGGCATGGTCCACTACTTTCATCATCAGTTCGAGGACTCATTATAGGACCTTCAAATTGTGGAAAGACGAATGCAAAGATAACGCTATTAACACATCCACAAGAACTGAGATTTAGAAATGTGTATCTCTATTCGAAATCACTCAATCAACCTAAATATCAGTACTTGCGAAATGTTTTGGAACCTAAAAAAGGTTTTTATACATCCAGCAATAATGCAGAAATAGTGGAACCCTCCGACGCTAAGCCTAATTCTGTTTTCATTTTCGATGATGTGATATGTGAAAAGCAGGATATTATTAGATCATATTTCTGTATGGGACGTCATAAGGATGTTGATTGTTTTTATCTCGCACAGACATATTAACGGATACCCAAACAATTGGTGCGTGACAATACCAGTTTCATAATAATGTTCAAACAAGATGAGACGAATTTACATCACATTTATTCAGATCATGTATCACCCGATGTAACATTCAAACAATTCCAATGGATGTGTGTTAAATGCTGGGAGGACCAATATGGATTTCTAGTCATTGATAAGGACAGAAAAATAGATGAAGGTAGATATCGCAACGGATTCGATAGTTTTATATATCCATGATCTTGTTATTGGAACTTATTCGATCACTGAATATTGTAGAGGTCACTTCATCAGCGAATTGAGCTATAATTTAAAAAGGGCATTATGAATACAAAAAATGATTCTGAAAATGAAAACAATGAAATGAATTTGAAACGTCAACTAGTATAGACAACAGAAGATTTCAGGCAGAAATTCAACTCTATCAAGAATGATAATATTGAAAATCGTAAGACACTTAAAAAATTGTACAAACCCATAACGAAACCATTGAATGTTTTATCATCAAACGCTACTTCTAAATCAACAGTGTTATCGTCAAACCATGGCAATGTTCAATCTACTTCAAATTATCCCATGAGTACTCCAATAGGAAGAAAACAATCTTTTGGTAGTGTATCATATGTGAATAGTGACACGAGCACACTTCAAGACGATATGAGAACAACTCTATTCGAAACACCATCATCCCACATTGTTTCCTCGGATCCTGACTCCTTACCTGATATAAATGGAAGTCGTGAAGATGTTTTGGCGAAGCATTTGAATAATGTAAAATCTAGGAATCCAGCATATGATGGAACATTTGGTGTACGTATGGATCCTATTACACAAAAACTGAAAATGGGAAGTCTAGTGGTACATTTCAAATATGAAAACATTTCATTTTGGGATGCTAATAAAGTGAAAAAATATGAATGCACAGGTAGTCCAGAATTGTATATATGATCTCTTTGGAGAATCCGCAAGATGTTGATAATGAAGAAACTCGTCAAGTATATTCCAAAATATTTAAAAATACAAATTCTAAAAAATTTCGTGAAGTTATCAAACTTCTATTAGACTCACGACAATATCTAATAAGAAGTAGAAGTAAAATTGGTGGAGCACTCAAACGAGTGAAAATGGAGAAAACATATAATCCTAAACCTGTGAATTATGTGTATTGGAATTCACCAAAAGAGTTAGTTGCTTGCCTACTACCATTGGTAGCTTCAAAGTCAGCTGGGCATACTGGACATGACAATGAAATAATTTCAATTATTGAAGAATTACGTAAAGAAGGTTAATATATGTTATATTCACTCTTTTGAATACGACTTTTTAAAAACACTTTATTTTCAATTACAGACTTTCTTTGAATAACAACAAAAATCGTTACAAAAACTACAATGAAAAATGGAACAGAATCTAAGTTGATACTACACGAATTCTAAATTAGTTCTGACCAACTCTAAATAGTTACTGACTATGATTTGACCTCGCAGGGTCCATTTATAATGTGTAGACAGCGGTGTCAGCAGGAGACGATGGGAATAACAAAAGTATCACGTTCTGCTGACTCTGCTGACTCAAAGTCTTGGAAGTCGTTATCTTGGTAATCTGATACCGGTGAGATCGTCCTACTCACGATATAACAACTCCCTTTATCAAAGAAAACTTGGTGCTTTGCAGCAACTTTTATTAAGAAAGAGTTTTTTCATTCAAACTAGTGGTTAGCTCGACATCTTCTTCAACAGGGTCTTCTAGACGGACGCTGGGTCTTCTTCTAGGAACGAATCTTGCCAGGGTTCTGGGTACTATTCTCGTTCTTGGTGGTCTCGGTGGGTTGTCGTTGCTTGAAGAGGTGATTCCGATCGCAATTGACTTCTTGCGATGGCACTTGCAGAAAATATACAAAATCACTAGTGCGATGATGAGAGCAATTGTAAAATACGTGAACCAAGAAATATGTTTGTTCACGAACGGTTCGTTGATGAGTTTGTCCAATTCATCTGAGTATTGGTTCAACTTGTGTTCAGCGATGTTGAGATCGTCGACATTTATTTTATTTAATTTCAGGGGTTTCAGCTCCGGGAGTTTTAATTTTCCCGGGAGGTGGTCACAGCATCGATATGGTATCTGGACTGCATGTTTGTTGTAAGTTACGTTCTGGTATCTTTCAACGAAATATTTGGAATGAACTCTCGTGTTTCCAATGAAGGCGTTGCATTCAGGCTGAAGTTTCAGTAGAGTATTGGTTTCGATGATTTTCGTGATTACTTCTCTGCCAATACAGTTTATGGTGACTGGTAGATGATCGGATATTGATATCAGCCACAGATTCTGAGAAATCACTTGAACGTTGTAGTCCTTTGCGTAGATCACTGTTGATTTACAATTTTCAGGCAATTGCAGAGTTTGTTTGAGGAGCTGGGCTTCACAAATAGCGTTGCTGTCTATCGGGTATGGAAGCACTTCTGCACAAATTTTCAAATCGGTTTTGATCACTTTACAATTATCTAAATTTTGAAAAGAAGTGTACAACATTGAATCGTCATCTCGCGCAATAAATTTTTGAAATGTTAATAATATATGGTGAAGTCCTGTTCGAGCATCCAAGATTGGTATTGGATATAAATGAAAAAGTGTGTACGTTTCAGGCTCTACTAGGGGAATATTTAAAACAAATACTACTTTATTGTCTGTTTGATATGCTTGCAATTCAATAAGGTCTAGGTATTGGGGGATATTTCCAATACTGACGTATAATGGTAAATTATTTTTGTTCAATGTTTGTGATATTTCTTGAAGTGAATAAAGTAAATCTCTTGATGTTATGATTGAACCATGAATTATTTTCAATCGAGCGAAAGTGATTGAATTGATAATATCGCCAATAAAAGTTTCAAGGAATAGGTAGCTTTCCATGAGTGATTCGCATATCTCTAGAGTTTTTATTTGAGCTTCGTAAAATGCCATATCGTCTGATATTTCCATTAATGATTTTTCGATTTCTTTTATATCTTGATTGAAAGTCTCTTCATCAACTTGTAGCTTTTGAATTGTTGAATTGAAGTTTTTGATCACCGAGGTGGTTACAGATATTTGATTTTTTAATAGATTTTCAATTTGATGTTCGTCTTGGCTTATTTTATTGATACAATCCGTGAAATATTCTCCATCGGATGCGTCAAGGTTTCCGGTTATTGCTTTCCAAAAAGTTCCTGCACCATTTATTAAACCACGTTTTGTTCTTTTTTCGAATTTTTCTGTGTCCGTGAAGATATCTCTGAACTTTACTTGTAGTGAGTCTGATATTTGGGTTAAAAGACTGGTATGTGTTTTTATTTGAGCTTTGAAAGCTAGTATTCTATGCTCGTCTCTGTCAAGAAAATAAATGAGGTTTTCTAGAATTTTATCATCATTGTATAGAGCGTCTTTGATGGATGATAAATCTTTGTAGATCAAAAGGGTCCATTTTTCGTTCGTTATTTTGAAGGTTCCTTCTTGATGGAAGAAAACGCCGATCGAGTTATTGATTGACTCTAAGTTGTATTGGGCACTGGCTGTTGATGACAGCAGGAGTGTCCTGAAAAAGAATATTATTTATGAAAAGGTTTCAAGCGGTCGAAATTTACTTTAGTTTTATTTCGCGTTTAACAATTCACTAACATCGCGGAATTGGGATAAATTTCTAATATTTCGAATGGTCCATTCAATTTATTTTCGAGTTTATTTGAAATTTGTGACTCTTTCACATAAACCTTGTCTCCTACTTTATATTTAGGGACGTTTTCGGAAACTGTCCTATCAAATCTGATTTTGGACTTTTCTTTTTGCCTTTCGGTTTTTGCTCTGGCCAATTTATAGAAATACGTCATGCGGTTATTAGGATCTCTAACATATTTTGAAATTAGGTCTTTTTGGTTATAGAGCGTTTCTGGGGATCGACTAGCTGTATGTCCGAATATTAATTCGTACGGTGTGAAACCTGTTGTTTTGTTTCTCGTATTATTATAGCAAATAACTACATATGGTAAAACGTTCGTGGGGTGTTCGTCGGGATTTTCGGCTTTATGGGCGCGAATCATTTCAGCAAATGTGGCATGGAATCTTTCGATTGATCCGTTCGATTGTGGGTGATTTACACTCGAATATGTTAGTTTAATGTCGTACAAAAAGCATAAGTCTTTCATAAGTTGACTTGTAAATTCTCGACCGTAGTCGCAATGTATCCTAAGTGGTGTACCGTAGTGTTGGAAGTAAAGAAGAAGGGTATTCACGACTGATTTCGAGGATTTGTCTTCTATGGCGTATGCTTGCGTGAATTTAGTCAGTTCGTCTCTTATTGTCAAAGCGTAGTATTTTGTGGGAATTTCGAAAATGTCTACATTGATACGTTCAAAAGGGGTTTTTGGGGTTTCAGTTATGACGAGAGGTGTACTAAGGTTTTTTCGGCAAATTTTGACTTTTTGACAAATTTCGCATTTTTTTACGAAATTTTCGACGTCTTTAATGAGACCTTGCCAGTTGTATTTCTGTTTTACTCTTCTGATGGTTTCATTAATGCCACGGTGTAAATTTGTTTTTCCTGAATGACATTGATCAATGATTATGGGAATTTGATCGGGGTCAGGAGTTGTCGTTAAGTTTTGACAGACTTTCAATTTGATTTCCTTGTCGGCAAAATTAAATGAAAATATTTCTAGTATGGGTAGTTCTAGGTTGTTTTCGATTGAAAAAGTTTTTCTTAGATCGAATTCATTTTGGGATTTATAAATAATATAGAACATGTGTTCTATGACAGATTCAGGATCAAAAGGAAGAGGTATGATGTAGTATTTACGATCTTTTACTGATTTACTAGAAAGTATGTTGATTTTATCATTGTAAAACTCTGGATGTTCTTCGAAGAGGTCTTCGATGATTTCATAATGTAACGGTTCTAGTTTGTTTTGCCAAAAGAAACTAACAATGTTTTTATGATGTTTATCAAGAAGTTGAGAATTATCGAATTCTATTTTAGAATAATCGATTAAAGATTTTGATTTATATAAATTGACAAATGTATTAAATTCTTCTTGAATGGTTTCTACGGGTATTTCGTTTTCAGGGGTGTCGTTTCCTTCAGGGTTATTTCTCTCTTCAGGGATGTTTTCGTCAGGGTTATCACTTATTTCGGGGTCCGCTTTTACTTCGGTTTCGTTCTCGTTAGATGCGTGTATGGAAATTTTGTGTAGGAAATTCGCACATTCTTTGAAGTAGTTGACTTTGATCCGGGATAGTGCATCTGCATTTTTGTTGATTTTGCCGGGTTTATATGCTATCTGGTAATCATACTCTTCGAGTTTGAGTCGCCAGCGTGCCAGCCTACTACCAGGGTCTTTTATTGAAAAAAGCCAGGTGAGGGGTCTATGATCAGTAATTAGTCGGAATTTTCGTCCGAAAAGATATGGGCGAAAATGCTTTACTGCCCAAACGATGGCAAGAAGTTCTCTTTCTATTGTAGAGTACTTCGATTCTGCGTTACAAAGTGTTCTAGACGCATATGCTACTGGGAGATCTTTGCCAATGGGACCTTGTGATAAAATGGCACCAATTGCAAACGCACTGGCGTCAGTGGTGAGCAAAAATGGTTCCTCAAAATTAGGGTAAATGAGAATGGGGCTCGTTATGAGTGAATTTTTAAGTTGTTCGAATGCTTGTCTGCATTCTGCGTCAAAGTTGAAGGGGATATCTTTTTGAAGTAATTTGGTCAATGGTTTCGAAATTTTGGCGAAATTACAAATGAATCGTCGATAGTATCCAGCTAAACCTAGAAATGATTTTATTTCTTTTTGGGTTTTTGGTTCGGGGAAATTTTGGATACATTCGATTTTCGTTGGATTGGGTTTGACTCCGTTTTGGGTAATGACATGTCCAAGATAGGCGACTTCTTTTCTCAAGAAATCGCACTTATCCGGTTGGATTTTCAGGTTCGCTTTTCGAAGTCTTTTAAATACTTCGGTCAACCTTGCTATGTGCTCATGGATGGTAGGAGAATATACGATGATGTCATCCATGTATACGAGACATCTTTCGTTTTGTATACCTAGAAGAACATTATCCATAACTCTCTGGCACGTACTTGGAGCATTCTTTAAGCCAAATGGCATACGAACAAATTCGTAGTGACCATTGTCTACGGAGAAAGCCGTTTTGGGAATATCTTTGGGTTCAATTTCAATTTGATGAAATCCGGAGGCGAGATCAAGCGTGGTGAAATATTCGCATTTACCAAGCTGGTCTAGGAGGTCAGAGATGTTGGGTAATGGGTATTTGTCGTCAACCGTTAGCTCGTTGAGTTTTCGGTAATCGATGACAACTCTCCATTTCTGTTTACCGAAGGCATCCATCTTTTTGGGTACAACCCAAACTGGAGATGACCATGGGGATATTGATGGCTGAATAATGCCTTGATTTAGCATTTTTGATATTTGTGTTTTTACTTCCTCCTTGTGTACCTGTGGGTACCTGTAGGATTTCGTAAAGACGGGTCTAGCATCCTTAGTATCGATGGTATGTTTAATTTCGTTGGTAAAAGTGAGATTATCTCCTTCTAAATAGAAGATATCTTCGAATTGGAGGCATAAATCAGTTATTGATTGATGTTCCTCTTCGTTCAAATGTTCGGTTCTTAGTTGCGCTTCAATTTCTTAGATACGATCAATATTGGGTTGGTTTTGGGAAAACGATTCATTAATATTCAAAATTGTTTCATGTGTTGGAAGGGGTTCGAGTTTTATTTCAGAGAAATCAATTTGTTTTGGGATCGCGTTTGTATTTACGATAGTAGTGTAGAACATACCGTTTTCATCAATTTTGACTATGGCGTTGGGAATTCTTACTTTTTCTCTTTCTTCAGCTAGCGGTATAGCTTCAGTGTTCTTGAGGTTGCAATGTAATTTGAATATTTTCTCCAGTCGGGGTTCTATTTGAATTTGGTTCGGTTTTTCAGTGAGTATATGGTCATTTATATCTGAAACTTTGAACAAAGGGACCGTTTTAAAGTTTGTTATAAGTTGTTTATTTTTCAGGTCGATTATACAATTGTAATGTTCGAGAAAGTCAGATCCGAGTAAACCGTCAAAGTCGATGTCTAAGTCGTAGATAAAGACTTTATGTGGATCGTTTTGTGTGAAATTTATTAGAGTGGATTCATTCACGACAATTTTCTGGTCAGTGATACCTTGTATAGTGACGTTTTCAGGGAATCTAAGGGGGTATTTTTCGCATGTTTTGGGTTTGAAAATGGATATTCCTGCACCTGTATCGATGAGGATTTTAAAAGTATTGGAAGAGTCTTTGATGTAGTACAGATTCTTCGAATTCATAGAAAGCATAGGGCTTACATGAAAATTTGTTCCGGGAAGTTCGCGTTCGGGTTGAAGTCTTGTATATTCAGGGACTGAATGTGGGATTGGACTTCTGATATAGGGTCGATCGATTGGTTGTTGGTTATTTGGGGTTGAATAGGTGGATGGTTCGTATTCGGGAGTGAAAGAAAATCCTGGTATATTGAAGGATCTTCAGGTGTTTGAATTTGGTTGTATTGGTAATCTTGATCACTAGGGGTATAGTAATCATAGTCATTATCGGTGGGGTAGTAATCGTTGTATTGATAGTTATAGCTATCAGCTGTATGATAGTCTTGATTATCACCTGTATGATAATCTTGAGATTCGTATGTCATGAAATGAGCTCTTTGGTTTTGGTTAAAATTGACAGGGTAATTCGGATTTCTTTGAATTACGGGTGGTCTGAATTGGTTTTGAGATTGAGGTCGAGTTTGGTTTTGATTAGTCTGGGACCTGTTTGGCTGAGAATTTGTTTGAAAGTTTGGTCTTGGAAAATTCTGATTGGGTTGAGGGTTTGTTTGACTCGAAAAATTTTGATTGGGTTGAGGGTTCGGTCTCGCAAACCTTTGGTTGGAATATTGATAATTATTTTGGGGTCTTTGTTGTCTCATTCGACATTCTGTGTCGATTGGAGGCACGAATTACTTGACCTATTCGCGGTTCTAGTCCGGTTAAAAGCGTGTTTAATGCCATTGTTTCAATTAGTGCGGATTGCGCGTGTTTTTGTTCCGCAGAAAGGACGGATTTTTGTACACATGCGTGCATTTTGGCATTGTGGACTTGAAGGCGATTGAAAAATATTAAAGGTGTTTCATTTGGGAGTTGTTTGATACGCTGGAGATCGTGAATCAGTGATGTTAGATCTCTAGAGTCTCCAAATAATAAATTTAATAAATGTTTGATTTCGGGATAAGTTCCAGGATTCCTTGAACTTATCAATTGTTCTGCTCTACCTTTGAGTTTGTTTTTGATGTGAATCACTAATAGATCGCGTTGGTCTGCTGTTGACATGCGATATGCACAATCACAAGCATTTAAGAAGGTGTTCAAAAATATTTGATCACCTTCAAATTCAGGCACTATTGAAAATATTTCTGATAACTTGTATGGTTCGATTGCTTCTGGTTCTGGTTGGTTTTGAGGCATTTTGATTTATCTTAACAAATTTTTGGTGTCAAAATTTGAATGATCGAACAGTACTTATTTACTATTTGCAATAATCAATCAGTATGATTATTGATTTTGAAAAGAATTGAAGTGATGGTGAATAAATTGCAAAATAAATCGAGACAATTCAATATCGACTTACAGTATTACAATCTTCATTCCGATTCGTCGTGTTCTCGAAGTCGTCCAGCCAGGGGCTTCACCAGGTGTTCCTTCCGCTGCTTCCTCGAGTGATGACTCCTCAGGGGTTGTTGGTTCTTTCTCTGTTGAGGGATTAGAATTCGCCGCTACTAGTTAGGGTTTCCTTGTTCTAGCAACGTTGTCAGATCCTACCGACTGCGCCAATTGTTATATTCACTCTTTTGAATACGACTTTTTAAAAACACTTTATTTTCAATTACAGACTTTCTTTGAATAACAACAAAAATCGTTACAAAAACTACAATGAAAAATGGAACAGAATCTAAGTTGATACTACACGAATTCTAAATTAGTTCTGACCAACTCTAAATAGTTACTGACTATGATTTGACCTCGCAGGGTCCATTTATAATGTGTAGACAGCGGTGTCAGCAGGAGACGATGGGAATAACAAAAGTATCACGTTCTGCTGACTCTGCTGACTCAAAGTCTTGGAAGTCGTTATCTTGGTAATCTGATACCGGTGAGATCGTCCTACTCACGATATTACATATATTAATATATCCACAAGTAATGATCACTGTTACATCATCATTCAATGTAGTAACATTATCACTCTTTTTCTCTTCAATCATATTGAAATAGAATGACTAATGAAATAAATGATGTCAAACGACAAGTTGTTAATGAATTACATAGACCTGCAAGACGTAATTTTCGCAGAAGAATAACCACCATCAAAGGTTTCGCAGATCCATGGCAAATAGATCTAGCTGAACTACAATCTTATGTAAAAAGTAATAAAGGATATCGATATATACTAGTAGTGTCACTTGTAGTGTTACTTGTTACTCAAAATATTTGTGGACTGTAGCAGTTAAAGATAAAACAGGTAGTACAATAACTAATGCAATGAAATATGTACTGAAGGAAGCCTAATTTTCCCCCAAACATATACAAAGCGATCAAGGGAAAGGATTTTTTAATAGAAGCTTCTCATCTCTCATGCGAGAATATAATATCAATCATTATACAACATTTAGCACAAAGAAGGAGGCTACAACAGAAAGAATGATTCGTACAATGAAGGCATGGCTCTACAAGGAATTTTCGATGACAGGTCACCACAAATGGCTTGATATTCTTCCATTTATAACTAGTAGATATAACAATAAAGTTCAACGTACAATAGGTATGGCACCCATACCTATTGTTGTTGATTAAACAACAAAATTGAAATTCAAAGGTATCAATGGAATTGGAGGTGAACAAAGTAAACCCAAATTCCAATTGAATGATATTGTACGTATAAGCAAGTACAAAAATATTTTTGAAAAGTCTTACACTGCGAACTTTACCACGGAGCTCTTCAAGATTCTTAAAATTAATAAAACCACCCCAACGACCTATAATCTTGAAGATATGAATGAACAACCTATTATTAGAGGATGTTTTTACGAAGAAGAGTTTTTACGAACCGAGAATCCTGACGTATATGTGATTGAGAAGGTGTTGAAGAGAAGAAAAAATAAGGTATATGTAAAGTGGTTAGGCCTTCCTAATGAACGAAATTCTTGGATTGATGAATAAAATATGGTTTAAATGTATCTACTATTGTATTTAAGGATAAAGTAATGTAAAAGTTCATTATTGTTTTCATTTCAATTATAAGTATGCGAATTGAAAAATATGGCAGCGGTAAACGTTGCCCCAGCCATTCGCAACGTTCTGTGTATACCAAACCAAATTAATTGTATACTCCATTCCCGCTTATATTTTTCAACTCACGATATTGAAAACACATTATCATTCCCAAAACTAATCGCCGTCACTTTGAAATGCACTCTCCAACTCTTTACGCCAATTATCTCTCACTGATAATGCCGTCTCATAAAGTTGAGTCGACTCCTCAAGCTCTGCCTGGGCTTGCATTTTCGAACGTTGATTGGATTGATTATCTTTAACAATTTTTGAACGGAGTTATCTGCATCTTTACACATTTTAGCCAATTCAACCTTCGTTAATGCAATCTTGGCATCTATGCTTGAAGAGTTTCGTTATAACATAATTAGCTCGCTCACTCTTTTCAAGTTCAGCACTACCCATATGTGCCTTTACAAGGCGGTATTTTGCATTCTTTTTCATTTCTCCAAACTGATGTAGTGGACTGGAAGAAGATAACGATTCAGCTTTCAAATTGTCGTGAAACAAAACTGTTTGCTTTGTTTCCCGAACCTCAGTGCGAGCTCCGCACACTCTGAGGAAAAATGGAAATTGGAACCTATGTTTTTATGATATTTCAGCTTAGTATGAAAACTCAGCATTGTAATATCATCTTCTAAGTGTTAGAAAATCAAGATTATTATCATTTGTTTATTTTATATAGCGAAACCGGTCAGTTTCAGAGAAATGCTGTTTTCACTAAGTTAGATAGAGAAATCATGTTTTCTTCTAAGAGACATCGATAGAACTTTTAACTAGCTTTCGATTGATACCAGAATGATTTCTGTAGCGTGACTGGTTCAGATTTTATGTAGATTTTAGTCGGATTTGGAATTATAAGCATCGGAGGAATCAATTGTCGATAGCTTCGACCAAATCGTACAAATTTGTACTTTTAAATGCATTTTACAGTCGGAAGGAATAGAGATATCGAAAAAATTTCATCAGTACTTTCGGTTCGGATTGTTGAATACTATCCGAATATGAAGTTGAAATTTTTCGGGGAAAAGTTGAGAAATTGCAAATTTCCGTTAGACAGGTCTTTGTTCGCAACGGTTTCGCTCCAGGGCAAAAACACGCCACCGGCTAGCCGGCTTCTGATTGGCTGAAAGAAATGGCGTGATTATCGATTTTCTAGTCGATCGAAATGGATGTGATTTTTTGAGCGATATGATTGGCCGATTGGAGCTCGTCCACGAATGTATAAATATGCAGGGTTTTGCATTCTTCGTTCAGAGACTTTTCAGATAGAGAACACGTAATATTGATATTTGAGAAGCATTCTATTTTGCGATAATTGACTGGCGATTGAGAGAGATTCCTTGGCGAACATTTGAAAGTGATATACGACATTGGATTATTGGATTTTCTTCTTGGATATTTCAAAGGATTCATCGACATTTTGTAGTTCTTTTTAGAACTGAAAGAATTCGTTGGTTTTCTAGTTCTTTTTAGAACTAAAGGAATTCGTTAATAATTTTTTTCCGATTTTTAGGTGACGTTTGGTCAAAAGAATTCGTTTATTTTCTCTGGATCTTTTCAGACCCAAATAGAGAAAAAGAAAAAAACTTCTTCGATTTTAGGTTTTCATCAAATGAATTCGTAGTCTCTGGTTCTTTTCAGAACTATTGAGAGACACTTGAGGATTGGACTCGAAAGTCAATTGGACCTAGATCCGGAGTTCGAGGAAAGTCAATTGGACTTAGATCCGGACATCGAGGATTTTTTCTTGGAGGATTTTTCTGATTGCGTAGGATTTCAAAAGAATTCGATCTCTGGTCCTTCCCAGGACTCAATAGAGATGATTTCGAGTAGGGATTTACAGGAGGATTTTTTCTAGAAGTCGTTTCAGAGGTTTCCTTCGTGTACCGTAGCAGTGTTGGACTTGACTGGAGCAGACTTGGAGTAGCGGTGTCCCGGGGTCAAATGGACTAAGATCAGAGCGGATTGCTGGCCGGATTTTTTTTCTTTTCAGCGTTGCGGTTCCTTGCGGCACGCCAGGAGAAGCAGTCCAAAATCCTACAAAGGAAAAGTAGGTCTCCACTAAAGTGGCCCACTCTCAGGTACTAAGGCTAACCTAGCGGTGATAACTAGCCTGGTATAACGAGATTGAAGCGGGGGAGTCAAGCCATCATTAGATCAGCCTCTGGGCTATCGACTCAACGATACCGTTGGGACCCTCCAGGACTACGAAACCCGTTATCCACATTTCCTGCGGACGGCCCTCATCCTAGGGTGCGGTTCATCAGTTAGGTTCCGTGATCCTTTATTGTTAGCTCAGTTCACTCTGTAGGTCTTGGTTAGGAAATTAGTTTCGCGATCCAAGAGTGAACTTAAAGTCTTAGCTTTCCGTGAATCCTCCCCTCTGCCTATCTCCAAGTCAGATTCTTTGTAGGGAACTTTTAAACACGGAAATGCAGACTAGGGCAAAGCAAGCACGAGCGCAACTCACAACTGTTACGACGGTGCAAAAACGCGAGGTCACACCCTTCGACCAAATAGTCCTTAATTCAGACACCTTCAATCGCCTGAGTGCGATTTCTACAGAACAGTAGCAGAGCCCCCGAAATCTGTGTTCAGAGGACGCAGCATTCCAAGAACTCCTGCAGAGACGGCTAGTCTGAGAGTAGATGAACAAGGCGGGTTCTGGCGCAAAATCCCATGTATTTTTTTATGGAGCTAAACTTTTTGCAATTTTTGGTTCAAACAGGAGTGGGGGAAACGTGTGACGTCATCGACGCAGGATGGAACGAGTATCGTAGCGATTCAAGCTTGCCCTCGCCCCCCTCAGTACTCCACATCACCGCTCAGGCCCTCTTAAGATTCCGCATCAGCGTTCAGACCTCCTTGTCACGTGATTTTAAAAAAAGTTTATGGTTATGAGATTCGAACCTGGATCGTCCGCGCCGTAGACATTGTACTTAGCCTCTACACCATCGTAAGATATTGAAGTTAACTGCGAATATTGGGTATTTATAGCGTTAGTTTTGTCGGGACCGAAATTGACTCATTCATTATACTTGACAGCATTTTTTTTTTGATTTCCGTAGAATGTAATCGTCATTATCATATTGAAGATAGGAAAATATACTTAGATTTGGGAAATAATTAATATTTCATGTGAAGATGTGTATGTGTGTGTAAGAGCGAGACACGCGTGTGACGTAATCTATTCAAAGAGAGATGGAGATGGTATCGAGATTTACCGGTTGGTAGTGCAAGCAGGTGATGCCAGTTGTACAATAAATCATCGTTTATGGAGTAATGTAGCGTTGCCGGTTTGAAAATTAGGCGTGAACTACTCGACGAAAATTGGAAGCGCGAAAATGATATATTTTATAATAATGAATCAGATTTAGGAAAAAATATGACAACTTAACCTGCGATCCGTCATTGTATACGGGGTGTCTCAAAATACATCATTGAAAACAAACATGACGTCGAGGTGTACAGGGTGCGTCAAAATATACCATTCAAGAAAAAAACATGTCGGTTCAACAGAAGTCTAGCATTCCAACATGCCAAAAGGGCACTACGTCTCGTATATTTGTTAACCAAGTTAGCATCATCAGGAGAAAGAGGAGATCCAAAAGTGTTGAGGGGTTACGCGTTGTGTACTCAACGTGCGGGCAATGGGGGGGCGAAGTATTCGACAATGACATTTCAAAATACGTTGTTTTCCGTGCGTTTTCGATCGTTTTTCGTGCGTTTACGATCATTTTTCGTGCGTTTCCGACCGTTTTACGTGCCTTTACGGTCGTTTTTCGTGCGCTTTCGATCGTTTTTTGTGCGCTTTCGACCGTTTTACGTGCGTTCACGGTGGTTTTTCGTGCGCTTTCGATCGTTTTTCGTGCGCTTTCGACCGTTTTGCATACGTTTTCTATTTTTTGTTGAGGGTATCATAAGGCGGTGAGGTTAGATAAGAAAGAAGAAATGATTTAGAAATTTATTATACATTTTCATTTTGGTAATATATCACAAAGTCATTTGTATAAAATATCTACGTTTCGGAGACTGCAATTGTAGTTGGTTCGCTTGCGAATGTGATGCATACAGGGTGAGACACCTTCGTTGTTGCCGAATGTGGGAACCATCCATGTTGTATTGTCATAGCCCTCCAAATTCACAACGCGTATCGGTATATTCAACTCGTGAAATTTTTCAGTTAGAAAGTCATGTTTTTGATGTCCTCGCACATGAATGACATCGACACCTTGTAGATTTTCCATGAGGAACACATCCAATTGATTATATTCCACAAAGCCAGAGGAATACCTCAATCCGTGAATGTTTCGCTCCAAGTAACAGTCGGTACGACGATCTTCTTTTCTCAAACAGGAAAATGGTGTGTTTGGCAGCAATAAAAACTTACTACACTGAATTCCAATCCTAATGGCTATTTCTTTAGGATGGAATTTTTGCTCGACGGTGAAGCCTTGAATATCTATAACAGCTATTCTCATGTTGACTCTTCGATTGATACTGAAGCAAAATCACATGTTCAGTTCCATTTTTTAATAATTTCGCTGAGTGGGAGGTGTTCTATGACAGTGTCGTGCACAATTATGCAATAAGCTCTAGTATTTTGAAAAAATCCCTCGGATGCTTCGTACAAAGCATCATAGGCATCAGATTGATTGATGTTGATTTCAATAACATCGTTGTTGCGAAAATATTTGACATATGGATAGTAGGTCCGCCATTGTATCTTTTGTATGGACTCATCGATTTGCGGTTTTAGGAAAATGTTGAACACTTGATTGGACAACATGATAACCAAGAGATTCCAGAAACAATTTATTTTCCGTTGTCAATAGTTGTCGACTAGTGAAGGTCTTGGTGAAGACTGACTTGGGGTATGGAGGTGTATTATTTTTATAGATAGTCAGCACCATACTTCCGCTTCAATTTCAAACGAATTATTATTTCTTCGTTTCGGAAATCAATGAGCCTAGAATGTTGGTCGAGCACTCGTAGCGTGATATTGTTTATTTCGTCTCTATGTGCAATAGGTAGGTAAATGGGGTAATTAGGTGTTTCGTCAATTGCATACCCCGGATCAACACCAACAGCAAATTCGTATATCGTATGAGTCACTGTGTCGTTGTAGAATGCTCCAAACGTAATGTTGCTATCTATGTGATTGGTGCGTACTTTTATGATATCCACAGGTAGATCGGATTCGTGATGTACGTTTGGTTTGAGAAGAGTAGATGAAAACCCCAGTATGTGAGCCAAGCTATTTGCAGGTCGGAAATCAATCGAGTGCTTCAGACAAAATATTTCACTTTTCAGCGTATTATTATTCAGTTTTAGATAGAAAAAATCCTCACGGTTTTCCTTGAACGTTTTAGGCGTGATGTATTTGTTTATTAATTCTTCAATGTCACCAATTTCGTAAGATCCAACAGGTATATCGATGCTTTTCTGTTTAGTTTTGTCAGCGTTTTCATAGTAGTAGAATTTCGTACCTTCTTCAATGTTGGGTATACTGTTGTTCGAATGGAAACTGAGCAAAGCCAAAGTATATTCAGAATCAGAATCTAATCGAATGGGTGGATTGAAATCGATGGAGAGCGTCGAAGAACGACTCGTTAGCGTTAATATCATAGACATGACTGATATAATGTCAGTATGACATCTCCTTAAATAATGATTGAAACAACAACAACAACATTTTACATAAAAATCATTTATTTCTACAATAATAACATTCTATTTGCGAACTCACAGGACCATAATACATTGCTTTTTGTAACGATGACGCAGCTGATGTAGGTGGTGGTACCTCATGTCGGTAATGGATGAAACATGGTTAACGAATCTGCAAAGCAAATCGATGTTGGTAGTCCTTTGGTAATCTATGCCAAACATCCAATAATTCCCAAGGTTTAGCATTCTCAATCAAATAGTCGATAGATGAAGTTTTCAATTCAGCATCGGTTAAATCTCGCAAAGATTTATCTCCAACCATTTTTGCAGACATTATGGAGCAGAAACTGTAGGCACAGATGTCCGCAATCAATCTGGTCAAAATTTTGATACTGATCATTGTTATATGTAATCGTTATACCCCCTCCAAAATATCTGACCAATTCCATTGGAGGTTTGAGATTACCGAAATTATCAAAATATTGTACAGTATTGCCATTTTCAATGTAAGCTACCCAATGAGTGCCTGCATTCAATTGAGAATCCAAGTTCAATACAGCACATTCTCGCAGTCGAGGACCAGGAGTTGGCAACGTGTCGCGCATAAAGACTCCACGAAAATGTGGAATTCTCAGTTGACGGGCACATTTTTGAATTTCTGAATCGTATAATGCTCTATGGGGTAGCTTCCGTAGGAGTTTCTTTGCTTTTTCAAGTAAAGACCTCGCCCTTTCCGTTGCTTTTGTTTTTTTAGGAACAGACCAAATCTTCGAGGTGTTTTGCGTAGGTACAAACTACAAACCGGAACCTAAATGTTCCATAGCTTTATTGTGACGTTGATCTTCTTCAAGTTTCTTTTTGGCATTTTTAGCATCTATTACGGTTTTTGCGATAAGGCCTGCTCCACCTGCCAACGAACCCAAAGCTGAAAGGGCAGCGAATATAGGTATGAGGGGAAGGATTCCTCCAGATTTTGCTTCGAATGGTATTATCCTAGGTATCCGTATGTTTTTACGTCCTCCAGCTTGACTCAATGCCATTTTAGCAGCTCGCAAATCCGAAGCACTAGATTTCTTAATATTGGTAGGATGTGGCTTCCAATTTTTAGTAATTTTTTGAAGCATATTACGTCGAAAGAACAACCCCATGCCGAGCTTACGTTTCGCTTTCATTATTGTAGTTACGAGCCAAGCTGCAGCTTTTTCACCAAATGTTGCGTCTTTCGATTTAACGCGTTCCCAAGCTCTATTTTCCAACACTTGATCTGCTTTATGACGGTCTTCTAATGAATCGCTTTGAGAGTACGCGATATCGTGATCTTTACAAAGGATTTACACCGGTGTCACCGCGTTCCAATCTCTTTTTCAATTTGGTGCCTGGTCCGCAAAACTGATAACCAGGTAGATGTAATTCGAACGGGAGCTTATTGATAATCGAATTGACGACACCTGCACCGGAGTAAGTCAACATTGTGAATGATTGGGTGATGACTGTGATGTTTTGATTTATAACCGTAGCGCACTCATTATCCAGCATCACATCATGAAAGTCGTTCAACAAGACAAGACATTACCTATTGAAAATCTAGACTTTTTGAATGAAGCCAACAATAGTAGTGTAGTTGGGAAGCATGGTATATTGTTACCCAATTCGTTTCGTGCAATAATTTGTGGGTCGAGTGGTTGTGGAAAGACAAACGCTATCTTAACATTGCTATTCCACCCGAATAGCGCCAAATTTGAAAATATCTACGTATATTCAAAATCATTGTATCAACCTAAATATCAAGTGGTTTAAGAAATTTTCAGTAAAGTCAAGGGGTTGGGATATTATCCGTACAGGGAAAATGAGGATATCATAAGCCCTCACGAAGCCAAATCAAATTCCATATTCATTTTCGATGATGTCGCATGTGATGGCCAACAGAAAATTCGCGAATATTATTCTGTATGTAGGCATAAGAACATTGACGCCGCCTATCTTTGTCAGACATATTCAAAAATCCCCAAACAATTGATACGAGACAATTGCAATATGATTGTACTTTTCAAACAGGATGAAATGAATTCGAAACATGTATTCGATGAACACGTTTCTCCCGACATGTCTTTCGATGAATTCAAGAGAATGTGTGCCGAATGTTGGCAACATCGATATGGAATCGTTGTAATAATGAAAGATTTCGATAAGAATGGTGGACGTTATCGTCAAGGATTCGACAAATATATAAGTATACACAGTGCGTGATGTAGTATCATTCACCATCATGAAACCGTTGAGCAAAGAAGTTGATGTTATTCGAAAGAATAAAATCAACGAAATTGCACGCATCATTCGAAAAAAATATTTGGCTCTGAAATTGGGCAAATCCGAAGAAGATGAGTCATTGCAAAGATTTTTCAAACCTCTGTCTATTCCATTGAAAACTGAGGCAAAAACCGAAGTCAAACAAGAGACAGTGGAAGAGCCTGAAATGACTCCATTCCAATCCCTCGTACATGTTGCAGGTATAGATGAGGATGACGATGATGATGAAAACGTCTTCAGTGGGTATGCAGAAGACGAGCAAGACGACAACGTTGCGTCAGGCATAAATGAACAAGTTTTAGAAGAATATATCGATCAATATCCGATAATGTCTCAACCGTACATTAAAAAACATTGGGGAAATGACAAGGAAATCGACAAAGTATACGGTCCCATATATGATGGGGTATCTTCAAAATGGTTCCTAGGCCAAAAGGAAATCGATTTTGACAAGCGTAGCGGATACATAAAATTGGCTGGTTATCACTGGAAAGGAACACCCGGTATATTTGAACTGTTATCTCTCGACATGCCAGAAAATTATAACACTGAGGATTTGAATGTATACAAAAAGATTTTGAATTTATCGAGCGCTCACAAGAATTCGGCTGGGCATCTAAAAGGCACACAGAGATACAAGTACACCAACATAAACAAACCGTTGTTTCCTACAGCAGGAAATCGTCGTAAAACTGGTACTAGGTTTTTTCAATCTAAAACACCTCTTACTACTACTACTGCGATGACATCATGTCTACCCAAAACGTCACCTCTTGCAATGACATTCAATAAGAAACCCATTGAAAACATTTATTGGGACGATCTCAACGAGCTATGCGAACGTCTCAAATTATTTCTAGCCTCTCGAAATGCAGGAAATACTTCACACAACAATGAAATCATTGCCATTTTGAATGAACTCAAAGAGGCAAAAATAATTCTATAAGATACACTACGTTCCCCAATACATTATCATTTCCAAAATGGTTATCGATAAGTTTGGACGTAGCGACAGTAACAGAAAGCGAAAATTGCCAACGCCCTCTGGAGGATGTTTGTTGCATTATGCCTCAGATGGTAATATTCATTGTGGTGATGTGAAATTGTGTCATGTGAAGAGCCCCACCACTGATTACGATGTTGCTAATAAAAAGTATGTGGATGGAACCGATAATGAACTTGCTTCATTTATATATCAACTAGCTAAGAAACACGAAAAAGAAATGATCCAAGTAAATGAAAAACTAACCAAATTTCAAGGTGACATCTCCAAACAAATTACCGAAATAAATTCGAAGGTACAATCTACTATCAAGGAAATCAAAAAGATACAAAATAAAGTTCAAGCATAACCATAATAAAAGAGCGGGGTTCACACATCTTCATCATCAGTCGTCATGACTTCCAAAGACAAGATTCAACTTGTCAACGAACTACATAAACCAATTAGAAAAAATTATCCTCGACGCCGTACAGTTATCAAAGGAATAGATGACTTATGGCAGATGGACTTAGATGAGATTGTTCGCTCACCAAAATCGAAATTTGAAACTGATTCAAGTCATCATAGATTGTTTTTCGAAATTTGTGTGGACTCGACCACTGAAATCAAAAACGGGAGAGGAAATTACGAAAACGTTTTCAGATATCTTGACACATACGAAACGTTGTCCAGAAAATTTACAAACCGATCAAGGTAAAGAATTTTACAACAATAAGTTTCAAACTTTGATGAAAAAACATGAAATAAATCACTACAATACGTACAGTATCACTAAGGCTTCTATGGCTGAACGTATCATTAGAACGTTGAAAGAAAGACTTTTCAAATATATCAGTCTGAATGGCAATACAAATGGTTGAAATGTCTTGCCTGAAATCACAAAATCCTACAATGATACGCGACACTCGAAGACGGGCATACAACCTTCGAAAATCACCAAAACTAACAAAAAACGAATTCTCAAATCAAATTCAAAATTGAAAGTCGGTGATGTTGTACGAATCAGTAAGGCGAAACACGTTTTTGAAAAGGGCTATACGCCCAATTGGACTACGGAATTATTCAAAATTATCAAAGTCAATATTACCAACCCCACCACCTTCATGCTAGAAGATATGCAGGGTGCACCTATTAGGGGTGCTTTTTATGGAGAAGAATTACAAAAAACTGCAAATCCTGATATATATATCTCGTTGAAAAAGTCTTGAGGAAGAAAGATAAAAAAATTACGTAAAATGGCTGGGTTTGGATAACAAACACAACAGTTGGATCGAAAATGTCGATTTTGTATAGAATCTTATGGAGAATAAGCACACTGACAATGTATTGGGAGGGCCTTTTGTGAAGAAATATTTGTGTGTTTAACAAACGCACAATATCTGAAACGGACCACGTGATCTGAAGCTATAAGAGCGCATGCAAACACAGATGGATATTCAGTTTGAAAATGTCTCTCGATAGTGGTTACGGTAATGAAGTTGAAGTAATGTTCGAAAGTGATGGTGAAGATTACAATGGAACTCTAAATGCAATAGACAGAGCGTTGGAGCAATACGAAATGACTGCTCGAAACGAACATCAATTGCTGTTGATGGCATTCTCCATGTCATCTTATGAAATTCGATGTGGCCTAAGTCCATGCAGAGACTTCAGCCCATGCATAATTTTGAAGCAGCAGTTCTCCATTCGTTCCATCAATTTAACAAGTTATGAATGGGCGACCCTCATTGACATCATGCAACATATAATGGAAAATTTCTCTGAATCACAAATCGATGGATATGTAGACGAATATGTTCCAATTACAACACGTTGCGGGGATTACATTCACGTCACACAGTACATCGAAAGTAATACCAAACAAGTTTCCATTTCCAAGGACACCACGAACATGGAGCTGTTCCAACGAGATGTAAACGAGATCCTGAATACTCACCTTGGTGTACTATCTGACCGTATCGCAATGCTGGATGCTTTGAACTTTTGTGATTATTATCGAGGTGTTTTCAATATAATAAAATCTTGGTTACGTGAGAATAAAACTAATTTAACTTTGGAAGAAATCATAGAAGGTTTTTGTCAAGCCTCAGCTCTAGATAGTCTGTATGCTAACGCTTTACGTGAATATTTATTTTATTATAAACAAAAAATAGTGTGTGATTTATGTAATAAATGAGAAAACGTTGTAACATTTGTTTCATCTAATGTACAAGGTGAAAAAAATCAGCTTTAAAAAGTTATTTGATGGAATAAAACACCAAAATTTCAATATATATTTTATTCAAATTTTATCAACGTGTGTGTACAACAATAAATAAGTATACAAAATTTCAATATATTTCATTCAAATTATATCAACGTGTACATGTACAATAATAAATACAAAAACTGAAATACTCAAACATATTTCTGTTTGCAGTCAATTCTTGAAAAGTTGGTGGTCTCCTACCGCTGTTGAGAATTCTCAGGGTAACATACACCTATCAGTCATATTCGAACAAGGACAAAATATATCAAATATTCACATCAATAGAAATAAAATCCAAATGATAACCTCATTTCAAGCTATACTGCCCCGAAGGTAAAGTGTCGGATGATTTGGGGATTAATTTTCGTTTATCGTCGTGTAGACTCAAGCCTATTTTTACCTGCTTGATACTGAAAACGTTGTGAGCGTATGATCGAATAGTGAACTGCTCACATATTTTTTCTTTGAAATTTCTGAGACAATCGATATAATCTTTGAAATCAATTTTATTTTTGACTACATTATATCGAATTTCCTTTGATTTTTTGATAACTTTTCCACCCTGCACTTTGTAGGTGTACATTTTGGAACGTAACCCTGCAAAGTGCATGATGATTTTACCATTTGCTTCATCTTTCATTAGCCCAGGAATTTTTTTATTCACAAGTGGAATTTGAAACTTATTATCGGGCGAATAATCGGAAGTATCAGATTTTGATAGGTTATTTTTGATGAGTTCTGAATAGACATCTTCACACGTTATTTCGTAGATGAAGCTATCTATATCAGTATATAGGCAGCAGGGCTTCTAGATCAAAACCCCATGTATTTTCTTATGAAGGTTCATTCTGGCAATTTTGGATCCTGCGACCAATCAGAGCGCTCCAAATTGTCACGTGACCCAGACGCATCGTCGCGAGTACACCAATCAGAGCGCTCCAAATTGTCACGTGACCTAGATGCATCGTCGCGAGTACACCACACTGGCGCCACCTATGAGTCACTAGCTGAACTATCTATTGGTTGAAGAAGGACACTGTAAACACTGATCCTGGCGCCACCTATGAGTCACTAGCTGAACTATCTATTGGTTGAAGAAGGACACTGTCAACACTAATCTTAGCGCCACCTATGAGTCACTAGCTGAACTATCTATTGGTTGAAGAAGGACACTGTAAACACTGATCCTGGCGCCACCTATGAGTCACTAGCTGAACTATCTATGGGTTGAAGAAGGACATTGTAAACACTAATCCTGGCGCCACCTATGAGTCACTAGCTGAACTATCTATTGGTTGAAGAAGGGCACTGTAAACACTAGACATATGGGTGTTGTCATGCGACGCAGTGTGCGCAGTTGCTGGTTTTATGACGTCTGTCAATACGGATCGGTGTCTGTGCAACTGTCAAATGTCAATGAGGGTGTGGGACGGTGTCTATGAGGGGGAAACGTCGGGGTGTTGCTAACTTCAAGGCTAACAAATTGACCTTCATCGGCTGCGGAATTAAGGATCGTGCACGCCACCTATGAGTCAATAGCTGAACTATCTACTGGAAGGCGTAGGACGGTGCATCTGTCAAATGTCAGCGTAGGACGGTACTTCTGACAGAGGGGGCTACGTGGGACTTTCCTACAGAATTGCTTGTATTATGTTGTCTTCTGACAGAGGGGTCTCCTTGAGACTCCGCATCACCCCTCGGCCCCCTTGGTACTCCACCTAACCTATCGGCCCCCTTGGTACTCCACCTAACCTATCAGCTCCCTCGGCCCCTTCAGTCACGTGATTTTAAATAAAAAAAGTTTATAGTTATGAGATTCGAACCTGGGTCGTCCGCGCCGTAGACATTGTCCTTAGCCTCTACACCATCGTAAGATATTGAAGTTAACTGCGAATGTTGGGTATTTATAGCGTTAGTTTTGTCAGGACCGAAATTGACTCATTCATTATACTTGACAGCATTATTTTTGATTTCCGTAGAATGTAATCGTCATTATCATATTGAAGATAGGAAAATATACTTAGATTTGGGAAAATAATTAATATTTCATGTAAAGATGTGTATGTGTGTGTAAGAGCGAGAGGCGCGTGTGACGTAATCGATGCAAAGAGAGATGGAGATTGAGGTTTTACCGGTTGCTAGTGCAAGCAGGTGTTGCCAGTTGTACAATAAATCAATGTTTATGGAGTAATGTAGCGTTGCCGGTTTGAAAATTAAGTTATAGAATACACAGAGTCATCTATGAGTCACTAGCTGAACTATCTATTGGTTGAAGAAGGACACTGTAAACACTAGACTCATAAGACTGCATCTGTCAAATGTTAATACATGCCAGCATGTCAGGTTCGGCGTTGCCAGTTGTACAATAAATCATTGTTTATGGGGCAATGTAGCGTTGCCGGTTTTGGAATTAATCGTGAACTACTCGACGAAAATTGGAAGCGCGAAAGTTATATATTAATAATAATGAATCAGATTCAAGAAAAAACATTACAGATTAATGAGGCTGTATCGTTTCAAAGTGTGATCCCTCAATGTTACAAGGTATTTCAAAATACATCATTGAAAACAAACATGACGTCGAAGTGTACAGGGTGCGTCAAAATATACCATTTAAGAAAAAACATGTCAGTTCAACAGAAGTCTAGCATTCCAACATGCCAAAAGGGCACTATGTTTCGTATCTTTGTTAACCAAGTTAGCATCGTTAGGAGAAAGAGGAGATTCAAAAGTGTCGAGAGGTTAAGCGTTGTGGACTTAACGTGAGGACAATGGGAGAGCGAAGTATTCGACAATGACATTTCAAAATACGTGGTTTTCCGTGCGTTTTCGATCGTTTTTCGTGCGTTGACGATCGTTTTTCGTGCGTTTTCGACCGTTTTACGTGCGTTTACGGTCGTTTTTCGTGCGCTTTCGATCGTTTTTCGTGCGCTTTCGAACGTTTTGCATACGTTTTCTATTTTTTGTTGAGGGTATCATAAGGCGGTGAGGTTAGATAAATGATTTGGAAATTTATTATACATTTTTATTTTGGTAATATATCACAAAGCCATTTGTATAAAATATCTACGTTTCGGAGACTGCAATTGTAGTTGGTTCGCTTGCGAATGTGATGCATACAGGGTGAGGTACCTTCGTTGTTGTCGAATGTGGGAACCAACCATGTTGTATTGTCATAGCCCTCCAAATTCACAACGCGTGTCGGTATATTCAACTCGTGAAATTTTTCAGTTAGAAAGTCATATTTTTGATGTCCTCGCACATAAATGACATCGACACCTTGTAGATTCTCCATGAGGATGGCATCCAATTGATTATATTCCACAAAGCCAGAGGAATACCTCAATCCGTGAATGTTTCGCTCCAAGTAACAGGCGGTACGACGATCTTCTTTACTCAAACTGGAAAATGGTGTGTTTGGCAGCAGTAAAAACTTACTACACTGAATTCCAATCCTAATGGCTATTTCTTTAGGATGGAATTTTTGCTCGACGGTGAAGCCTTGAATATCTACAACAGCTATTCTCATGTTGACTCTTCGATTGATACTGAAGCAAAATAACATGTTCAGTTCCATTTTTTAATAATTTCGCTGAGTGGGAGGTGTTCTATGACAGTGTCGTGCACAATTATGCAATAGGCTCTAGTATTTTGAGGAAATCCCTCGGATGCTTCGATTTCAAGTTTTACATCAACACTGGAACTTTTGATGCTCTCATCCCTTCTGGAACAATCGATGACAAAGAGAGCTTTGTCCGTGAAGACGGTGGAAGTAAGAAGAGGATTATGTTGATTGGTTATTTTGTAGCTGAGACCAAATTGTGAGTAGTTGAAATAAGCTTGCGAAAAATTCCCCTTTGCAAAATTCAAATGCATATTTTCCTTGGGGTAATTCTCACCGTTAAGAGTGAGCGTTATATTGGTAATATTCAAATGATTGAATATTGTTGGATCATTGTTGACTTTAGTGTAGTCACGATTTTTTTGGAAACATACAATTACATAGCGAGGGCTTTCGAGGAACGAAGAAGTCTTGACGGCCCATATTTCATTTTTTGCACCTTGTGTGAGAGCTGGCAGCATATGAAGTTCCCATTTTCTGAACGGTATGAGAATAGGAGTGTCTGCTTGGATAGCTTTCAAAAGTTGCAATTTAATTTGATCATGCGGAAAGAGTCGTTTAACTTTCAGTTCGATATTTTCAATTTCCAATTTAACTTCCGTTTTCGGTGTTAGTGCAGCAGGAGTCTCTTCTATTTTGAAACAGTTGCTATCATCTCCAGCTCGTACTAATCGAATGGTATGTTTACCGTAGGAAACACACTGATAATCGTTGAAGATATTCAAAAAATGCTTGATGGGTATGAGCATGTTGAATGTTAGATGAGTTGTGTTGATGGCGCCTGTATTGTTGGGAAAAGTCCAACCGGAGGTGGCCAAGTGTTTGATATCTTCGTCGGTGTAGATGAGAAAGCCTCTAACAGTACTAACAATTCCAAGTTCACGAACTGCTTCCAATTCCTTACCACTCTGCTCATAACTAGCAGATTGAAACATGAAAGCACCAGCATTGTTTACGAATGACACCTTACCGTCCCCTTTAGTTTTCTCAACTTTTCCACTAATGAACAGCAGACTATCGTACAAAGCATCGTAGGCATCAGATTGATTGATGTTAATTTCAATAACATCGTTGTTGCGAAAAGATTTGACATATGGATAGTAGGTCCGCCATTCTATCTTTTGTATGGACTCATCGATTTGCGGTTTTCGGAAAATGTTGAACACTTGATTGGACAACATGATAACCAAGAGATTCCAGAAACAATTTATTTTCCGTTGTCAATAGTTGTCGACTAGTGAAGGTCTTGGTGAAGACTGATTTGGGGTATGGAGGTGTATTATTTTTATAGATAGTCAGCACCATACTTCCGCTTCAATTCCAAACGAATTATTATTTCTTCGTTTCGGAAATCAATGAGCCTAGAATGTTGGTCGAGCACTCGCAGCGTGATATTGTTTATTTCGTCTCTATGTGCAATAGGTAGGTAAATGGGGTGATTAGGTATTTCGTCAATTGCATACCCCGGATCAACACCAACAGCAAATTCGTATATCGTATGAGTCGGTGTGTCGTTGTAGAAGGCTCCAAACGTAATGTTGCTATCTATGTGTATGGTGCGTACTTTAATGATATCCACAGGTAGATCGGATTCGTGATGTAAGTTTGGTTTGAGAACAGTAGATGAAAACCCCAGTATGTGAGCCAAGCTATTTGCAGGTCGGAAATCAATCGAGTGCTTCAGACAGAATATTTCACTTTTCAGGGTATTATTATTCGGTTTCAGATAGAAAAAATCCTCAGGGTTTTCCTTGAACGTTTTAGGCGTGATGTATTTGTTTATTAATTCTTCAATGTCACCAATTTCGTAAGATCCAAGAGGTATATCGATGCTTTTCTGTTTAGTTTTGTCAGCGTTTTCATAGTAGTAGAATTTCGTACCTTCTTCAATGTTGGGTATACTGTTGTACGAATGGAAACTGAGCAAAGCCAAAGTATATTCAGAATCAGAATCTAATCGAATGGGTGGATTGAAATCGATGGAGAGCGTCGAAGAACGACTCGTTAGCGTTAATATCATAGACATGACTGATATAATGTCAGTATGACATCTCCTTAAATAATGATTGAAACAATAACAACAACATTTTGCATAAAAATCATTTATTTCTACAATAATAACATTCTATTTGCGAACTCACAGGACCATAATACATTGCTTTTTGTAGCGATGACGCAGCTGATGTAGGTGGTGGTACCTCATGTCGGTAATGGATGAAACATGGTAAACGAATCTGCAAAGCGAATCGATGTTGGTAGTCCTTTGGTAATCTATGCCAAACATCCAATAATTCCCAAGGTTGAGCATTCTCAATCAAATAGTCGATCGATAAAGTTTTCAATTCAGCATCGGTTAAATCTCGCAAAGATTTATCTCCAACCATTTTTGCAGACATTATGGAGCAGAAACTGTAGGCACAGATGTCCGCAATTACTCTGGTCAAAATTTTGATACTGATCATTGTTATATGTAATCGTTATACCCCCTCCAAAATATCTGACCAATTCCATTGGAGGTTTGAGATTACCGAAACTATCAAAGTATTGTACAGCATTGCCGTTTTTAATGTAAGCTACCCAATGAGTGCCTTTATTCAATCGAGAATCCAAGTTCAATACAGCACATTCTCGCAGTCGAGGACCACGAGTTGGCAACGTGTCGCGCATAAAGACTCCACGAAAATGTGGAATTCTCATTTGACGGGCACATTTTTGAATTTCCGAATCGTATAATGCTCTATGGGGTAGCTTCAGTAGGAGTTTTTTTGCTTTTTCAAGTAAAGACCTCGCCCTTTGCGTTGCTGTTGTTTCTTTAGGAACAGACCAAATCCTCGAGGTGTTTTGCGTAGGTACAAACCGGAACCTAAATGTTCCATAGCTTTATTGTGACGTTGATCTTCTTCAAGTTTCTTTTTGGCATTTTTAGCATCTATTACGGTTTTTGCGATAGCGCCTGCTCCACCTGCCAACGAACCCAAAGCTGAAAGGGCAGCGAATATAGGGATGAGGGGAAGAATTCCTCCAGATTTTGCTTCAAATGGTATTATCCTAGGTATCCGTATGTTTTTACGTCCTCCAGCTTGACTCAATGCCATTTTAGCAGCTCGCAAAGCCGAAGCACTAGATTTCTTAATATTGGTAGGATGTGGCTTCCAATTTTTAGTAATTTTTTGAAGCATATTACGTCGAAAGGACAACCCCATGCCGAACTTACGTTTCGCTTTCATTGTTGTAGTAACGAGCCAAGCTGCAGCTTTTTCACCAAATCTAGCGTCTTTCGATTTAACGCGTTCCCAAGCTCTATTTTCCAACACTTGATCTGCTTTATGACGGTCTTCTAATGAGTCGCTTTGAGAGTACGCGATATCGTGATCTTTACAATATTCGTCCAAAGGATTTACACCGGTGTCACCGCGTTCCAATCTCTTTTTCAATTTGGTGCCTGGTCCGCAAAACTGATAACCAGGTAGATGTAATTCGAACGGGAGCTTATTGATAATCGAATTGACGACACCTGCACCGGAGTAAGTCAACATTGAGAATGATTGGGTGATGACTGTGATGTTTTTATTTATAAGCGTAGCGCACTCATTATCCAGCATCACATCATGAAAGTCGTTCAACAAGACAAGACATTACCTATTGAAAATTTAGACTTTTTGAATGAAGCCAACAATAGTAGTGTAGTTGGGAAGCATGGTATATTATTACCCAATTCGTTTCGTGCAATAATTTGTGGGCCGAGTGGTTGTGGAAAGACAAACGCTATCTTAACATTGCTATTCCACCAGAATGGCGCCAAATTTGAAAATATCTACGTATATTCAAAATCATTGTATCAACCTAAATATCAAGTGATTCAAGAAATTTTCAGTAAAGTCAAGGGGTTGGGATATTATCCGTTCAGGGAAAATGAGGATATCATAAGCCCTCACGAAGCCAAATCAAATTCCATATTCATTTTCGACGATGTCGCATGTGATGGCCAACAGAAAATTCGCGAATATTATTCTGTATGTAGGCATAAGAACATTGACGCCGCCTATCTTTGTCAGACATATTCAAAAATCCCCAAACAATTGATACGAGACAATAGCAATATGATTGTACTTTTCAAACAGGATGAAATGAATTTGAAACATGTATTCGATGAACACGTCTCTCCCGACATGTCTTTCGATGAATTCAAGAGAATGTGTGCCGAATGTTGGCAACATCGATATGGAACCGTTGTAATAATGAAAGATTTCGATAAGAATGGTGGACGTTATCGTCAAGGATTCGACAAATATATAAGTATACACAGTGCGTGATGTAGTATCATTCACCATCATGAAACCGTTGAGCAAAGAAGTTGATGTTATTCGAAAGAATAAGATCAACGAAATTGCACGCATCATTCGAAAAAAATATTTGGCTCTGAAATTGGGCAAATCCGAAGAAGATGAGTCATTGCAAAGATTTTTCAAACCTCTGTCTATTCCATTGAGGAAAATAGCTAATAAAACAGCAACACAGTCAGCTAGTACCCCATTGAAAACTGAGGCAAAAACCGAAGTCAAACAAGAGACAGTGGAAGAGCCTGAAACGACTCCATTCCAATCCCTCGTACATGTTGCAGGTACAGATGAGGATGACGATGATGATGATGAAAACGTCTTTAGTGGGTATGCAGAAGACGAACAAGACGACAACGTTGCGTCAGGCATAAATGAACAAGTTTTAGAAGAATATATCGATCAATATCCGATAATGTCTCAACCGTACATTAAAAAACATTGGGGAAATGACAAGGAAATCGACAAAGTATACGGTCCCATATATGATGGGGTATCTTCAAAATGGTTCCTAGGCCAAAAGGAAATCGATTTTGACAAGCGTAGCGGATACATAAAATTGGCTGGGTATCACACGAAAGGAACACCCGGTATATATGAACTGTTATTTCTCGACATGCCTGAAAATTATAACACTGAGGATTTGAATGTATACAAAAAGATTTTGAATTTATCGAGCGCTCACAAGAATTCGGCTGGGCATCTAAAAGGCACACAGAGATACAAGTACACCAACATAATCAAACCGTTGTTTCCTACAGCAGGAAATCGTCGTAAAACTGGTACTGGGTTTTTTCAACCTAAAACACCTCTTACTACTACTACTGCGATGACATCATGTCTACCCAAAACGTCACCTCTTGCAATGACATTCAATACGAAACCCATTGAATACATTTATTGGGACGATCCCAACGAGCTATGCGAACGTCTCAAATTATTGCTAGCCTCTCGAGATGCAGGAAATACTTCGCACAACAATGAAATCATTGCCATTTTGAATGAACTCAAAGAGGCAAAAATAATTCTATAAGATACACTACGTTCCCCAATACATTATCATTTTCAAAATGGTTATCGATAAGTTTGGACGTAGCGACAGCAACAGAAAGCGAAAATTGCCAACGCCCTCTGGAGGATGTTTGTTGCATTATACCTCAGATGGTAATATTCATTGTGGTGATGTGAAATTGTGTCATGTGAAGAGCCCCACCACTGATTACGATGTTGCTAATAAAAAGTATGTGGATGGAACCGATAATGAACTTGCTTCATTTATATATCAACTAGCTAAGAAACACGAAAAACAAATGATCCAAGTAAATGAAAAACTAACCAAATTTCAAGGTGACATCTCCAAACAAATTACCGAAATAAATTCTACTATCAAGGAAATCAAAAAGATACAAAATAAAGTTCAAGCAAAACCATAATAAAAGAGCGGGGTTCACACATCTTCTCCCCATCAGTCGTCATGACTTCCAAAGACAAGATTCAACTTGTCAACGAACTACATAAACCAATTAGAAAAAATTATCCTCGACGTCGTACAGTTATCAAAGGAATAGATGACTTATGGCAGATGGACTTGGCTGAGATGAGATCGTTCGCTCACCAAAATCGAAATTTCAAACTGATTCTAGTCGTCATAGATTGTTTTTCGAAATTTGTGTGGACTCGACCACTGAAATCAAAAACGGGAGAGGAAATTACGAAAACGTTTGCAGATATCTTGACACATACGAAACGTTGTCCAAAAAATTTACAAACCGATCAAGGTAAAGAATTTTACAACAATAAGTTTCAAACTTTGATGAAAAAACATGGAATAAATCACTACAATACGTACAGTATCACGAAGGCTTCTATGGCTGAACGTATCATTAGAACGTTAAAAGAAAGACTTTTCAAATATTTTAGTCTGAATGGCACCTACAAATGGTTGAATGTCTTGCCTGAAATCACAAAATCCTACAATGATACGCGACACTCGAAGACGGGCATACAACCTTCGAAAATTACCAAAACTAACGAAAAACAAATTCTCAAATCAACATACACCCATGTGAAAATAGCTGGACCGAGAAAATTCAAAGTCGGTGATGTTGTACGAATCAGTAAGGCGAAACACGTTTTTGAAAAAGGCTATACGCCCAATTGGACTACGGAATTATTCAAAATTGTCAAAGTCAATATTACCAACCCCGCCACCTTCATGCTAGAAGATATGCAGGGTGCACCTATTAGGGGTGCTTTTTATGGAGAAGAATTACAAAAAACTGCAAATCCTGATATATATCTCGTTGAAAAAGTCTTGAGGAAGAAAGATAAAAAAATGTACGTAAAATGGCTGGGTTTGGATAACAAACACAACAGTTGGATCGAAAATGTCGATTTTGTATAGAATCTTATGGAAAACAAGCACACTGACAATGTATTGGGAGGGCCTTTTGTGAAGAAATATTTGTGTGTTTAACAAACGCACAATATCTGAAACGGACCACGTGATCTGAAGCTATAAGAGCGCAAGCAAACACAGATGGACATTCAGTTTGAAAATGTCTCTCGATAGTGGTTACGGTAGTGAAGTTGAAGTAATATTCGACAGTGATGGTGAAGATTATAATGGAACTCTAAATGCAATAGACAGAGCGTTGGAGCAATACGAAATGGCTGCTCGAAACGAACATCAATTGCTGTTGATGGCATTCCCCATGTCATCTTATGAAATTCGATGTGGCCTAAGTCCATGCAGAGACTTCAGCCCATGCATAATTTTGAAGCAGCAGTTCTCCATTCGTTCCATCAATTTAACAAGTTATGAATGGGCGACCCTCATTGACATCCTGCAACAAATAAAGGAAAATTTCTTCGAATCACAAATCGATGGATATCTAGACGAATATGATCCAATTACAACACGTTGCGGGGATTACATTTACGTCACACAGTACATCGAAAGTAATACCAAACAAGTTTCCATTTCCAAGGACACCACGAACATGGAGCTGTTTCAACGAGATGTAAACGATATCCTGAATACTCACCTTGGTGTGCTCTCTGACCGTATCGCTATGCTGGATGCTTTGAACTTTTGTGATTATTATCGAGGTGTTTTCAATATAATAAAATCATGGTTACGTGAGAATAAAACTAATTTAACTTTGGAAGAAATCATAGAAGGTTTTTGTCAAGCCTCAGCTCTAGATAGTCTGTATGCTAATGCTTTACGTGAATATTTATTTTATTATAAACAAAAAATAGTGTATGATTTATGTAATAAATGAGAAAACGTTGTAACATTTGTTTCATTTAATGTATAAGGTGAAAACAACAGCTTTAAAAAGTTATTTGATGGAAAAAAAAACACCAAAATTTCAATATATATTTTATTCAAATTTTATCAACGTGTGTGTACAACAATAAATAAGTATACAAAATTTCAATATATTTCATTCAAATTATATCAACGTGTACATGTACAATAATAAATAGTATGCAAAATTTCAATATATTTCATTCAAATTATATCAACGTGTACATGTACAATAATAAATAGTATGCAAAAACTGAAATACTCAAACATATTTCTGTTTGCAGTCAATTCTTGAAAAGTTGGTGGTCTCCTACCGCTGTTGAAAATTCTCAGAGTAACACACACCTATTCGTCATATTCAAACAAGGACAAAATATATCAATCAATCACATCAATAGAAATAAAATCCAAATGATAACCTCATTTCAAGCTATAGTGCCCCCAAGGTAAAGTGTCAGATGATTTGGGGATTAATTTTCGTTTATCGTCGTGTGGACTCAAGCCTATTTTCACCTGCTTGATACTGAAAACGCTGTGAGCGTATGATCGAATAGTGAACTGCTCACATATTTTTTCTTTAAAATTTCTGAGACAATCCATATAATCTTTGAAATCAATTTTATTTCTGACTACATTATATCGAATTCCCTTTGATTTTTTGATAACTTTTCCACCCTGCACTTTGTAGGTGTACATTTTGGAACGTAACCCTGCAAAGTGCGTGATGATTTTACCATTTGCTTCATCTTTCATTAACCCAGGAATTTTTTTATTCACAAGTGGAATTTGAAATTTATTATCGGGCGAATAATCGGAAGTATCAAATTTTGATAGGTTATTTTTGATGAGTTCTGAATAGACATCTTCACACGTTATTTCGTAGATGAAGCTATCTGTATCTGTATACATTAACTTGCAATTTTCTATACCTAGAGTGGGCACCATGAAATCGTAATGGAAATCAAACATGCATGTTTTTGAAATATCTAAAATTGCCATTCCGATGTACAGAGGTTTATTGAAAACAAGTTCAGTCTTTTTCAATTCAATAGCCACCAAGTCTGTATCGAAAACGGTTCGACTCTGAAATCGAGGGCTCGCAATTAAATTTTTGGCGCCATAACGACCGTTCCAGGAATTCACAAGTTTGACCACCCTGTGTAATCGAATGTTTTCCATCGTTTTCCCAAAAATAGCATTTACCATTAGTTTATATAGATTTTTGCCAAAAGAACTGGTGGCTGCAGCCCTTAGACGAGTATTCAACTCGATGTAGGGACGCAGCCATGCAGATTGTTTGAATTTCACAACCCGATGAATTTTGGTTAGAATCAAACCGTTTTTCAATGCTTGTTTCAAGTTGCGATAATGCAAAATATATTTGTCTTTATGATACAGGGTACCCATTAATTTTTTTTGTTTGGAATTTGGTGGTGCTTGATGCTCTGGACAAAACGGAAAATCTTTATGTGAATCATGTAATCTCTCAGGGTATTCCAAATCAACTTCCAATATGTAGCCTTCTGAAGCATTGTCAGGAATTTCAGTTATATCTTTGTCAAAATTTTCCACCCACTGAAAACCGTCGTAAGGTAAAAATTCTGACATTGCCCACCCATATAAATTATTGACGTCTAAATATAAAAGATATTTTGAAGGTTTTTCGGGATTGTATGCTTCCATATATTTATTATTTGCTTCAGAATATCTATTTGAACAAACCGATATTCCGCCCCTTATCCCCTTTTCTACAAACATAATCATGTCAATGTCTTTTAAAATTTGTAATTTACACTTTGTATACTTCAACATGGCATCCCACGTGTACCCAGGCATAGTATAATACCATGCGGGGTCCAACCCATAAGTTGCCATGCTTTTTTGACGAAAATTTTCAAAAACGTCTGCCAGTAATAAAATATCTGTTTTCAAATATAGGTCCGCATACGATCCCAAATTTGTAATTTCGAATGATTCCCAAACATTTTGTGCGTGAACATATTTCTCTTCTGTTATGTGTTCATCATTTAATTTATTATAGAATTCTTCTCGTGATGGTAACTCGGTGATGTTCAATTTTTCCATGCTATCTATATAATCATACGGAAATACTCCCTTCCTGGTGAGAAGAGCGAATTTCTCCTCATCTAAATGACTAAATTCTTTTTTTAAAATTTCCAAATCATTTTGATCCAATGTGGATACTAATTCATCCAACGATGTTCCCATGAATCGAAAACAATCTATAAATCGAAATTTAATTTTAGTTTCAGCATCCTTCTGTGTAAAGGAAATGTATTTTTCTTTATTTGAGGGAAGTATGCTCACACAGCCTTTTTTTGCGATATCTCTGATAATGAAGTGACTGTCGTATCCTGAAAGATTATGAAAAGTAATGGGTACCACGAATAATTTTCGAAAGTTGACATTACAGGGGGCTTGGTGGGCAAAACCGCGGAACGCCCCCGTATAATGATTGTGATCGTACACAATAACATCTTTGGGGGCGAACGGTTTTTCGCAAATATGACAAGTCGTTGCAGCACCGATATTATTTAAAGGCACTGTCATCGGCTCAATATTCTTAATTTTAGATTCAACAAATTTTGCAATATCAGACAACTCATCGGCAAACCATTTCATACAGTCTTCACCTCGATAGCTTTTGAAATGAGAGAGACTGTCGTCATAGGAACACTTGAAGTAGTAGCCTGCACTGAAAGGTATATGTTTTTGGTATTTTGTAGTTTTGTTAGATATGCTTTCGTTACATTTTTCCAACAGTGACTCGAAATCAGCAAAAATTATAAATGGGCATTTTTGTTTATAAACATAATTTCGAAATTCCACATAATCGTATGTAGGAAAGGAAATTTTACAATCATTCACTTTTTCGCACAAAACAGTATGATCATTTAATTTTTGCTGACTTGAAAAATAATTCAGGCATCTATCACAAAAAAACTTTTGACCTCTATGATTACTCATTTGTTTTGAAAATAGTCTAGACATGTCTTTGATCCAACAATAATGGAATTTAATTTCAGTCTCGTCATCGTCATTAATGGGTGGAGCCTCATAATCGTTCAATTTTGGAAAATATTTGTCTTGAATCAATAACAAATTAACATGTCTGTCTCGTTTTGTTGTCGTGAGTCTGGCAGGTACTACTACAAAGAATGATTTTTCCTTTGCTTGATTCAATTCCAAAGTGTAAACATTAACAGAAATATTATTAAGTTTTTCAAATTTGGAAATTTGATGTAAATCCATTGGAGTATTTAGCCCTGTAGTATTCAAAACTGTAGAATAGTGTGGATATTTTGACACCCTTTGTGGATCTTTTGCTACAGGATACAAGGCGCTAATAATACTCCAAAAGAAGCACATTTCGTCATTGTTTTGTACATTAATGCATGCCTTCTTCCTTGCGATTTCTTGTGGCAATGGAATGAAAGAAGAACCGTTACCAATGACATATTTATTAATTGCTACTTCCAACAAAAGAATTTTACTCAAAGCCCACCCCGACAATTGTTCTTCAAATTCGCCTAATTTATTCAATACAACATTCACCACATTTTCATTGTACCAAGCAGCCAAGTCCGTACCTGAATCGATAACTTTATTTGGTGTACTGAAATATTTACGATCAATAATTTCCCCATCATTCGATTTCTTAATAAAATCCCCTGAAAATGTAAAATTAACTTTGAGACATGACATTTGTTTCAAAATTTTGAAAATCTCACGTTTGAATATTGAAAAAGCATCGTCTAGAAACTTTTTAGGATCTTTATGAGTTAAATTGATGATTACCCCCGTTGTAACTCTACGATTGAAAACATTGTTAACAGTTTGCCACTTTACCCTGGAGCTTCGTCGCTTCAAACCCGAGCCTGTATGTTTATTATTCATCATTTTGACAATCACTTTGAAGCGTTTCAATTCCCCAATTTTTGTAATTATTTTCTTTTTTTCTCCAACCGAAAATTTAATTTTTTTCATAGCTAAAACGCATTTCCTTATATGATTATTAATAAATTGTATAGCTTGTTTGGCAATATACTCTGAATAATTATCTCTAATAACTAAAAGGTGATTATCAATTACCGACTTAGTTTTTGGAAAATCGACCATTTGGATTTTATTTATTGACATGACTCACCGATATTTTGTTCACAAATGAAATTCTAGGTGTTATGAGTCGGTTTTGGAAGCTGTAGAGAATTGAATTTCGTTCTGTGGACACTGTTGAGATGGTTCTGGAAGCTGCTGTGATTTGAAACTCGATGTGGAAAAGGTTGCTAAGACGATTTTGGATGTAGTTGTTGAGATGACTCTGAAGTTATACTGCACACGTTGATGTAGTGTTCTGAAATAAATGCAATCTTCAATAGAAACATACACCAGAGATAAATAAAATTCAAGAGTGGGGGTAATGTTTTTCATGGAGTGATTGTGAAAAATGAGCGAGCTACAGTTATAATTGGAAAAATCAACTGTCATTCAAAACAACGAATTTAAAACACATATTCTGCAAGTACTAAACACATAAAAAATATTGAAAACACTTCTTTATGCGGATCATATCTATGAATGAAAAAAAATTTGAGTCGAATAAAAAATATAGTATACAACCACAAACTCTATACATATATTGAACAGAGAAAAAAAACAGTACTTACCTTAATTTCGTACAATTTCAAATGAAACAACACGACAGCGTATTTTCTAAATGCTTCTCACGATGTTGGCTGTCAATTTCTTCTGCGGCGTCTCTACAGGTGAATCTGCTATTTTGTTATTTGGTTTCCTCTCCACGACTGAAATTGAATTTCAGGAAATCCACCTGCGAGAAACCAAATATAAAAAAACAATGTTTCAAATTATACGAACACTCTCTCAATAAACGACAACATGAATGAAAGTTATTCGTAACTCACTATGCGTTTTATTCAACTAGAAAGCTGCTCACAAAATGAGCTTCTGTTTACCACATTATAAATGTGTATATAGACAAGATATGGCATTGTCAAAGGCGACTAGATAAAATACGAGAAAAACTCTTATTCAGCTTGGATGATTTTCGAGTAAAATTCATAATCACGTTTTCCGGTTCTGAGGCCGCCATCTAACATCAAAACAAATTGTGCGGTACAATAATTACTGTAAGAGATAGTATTCGAGAAAAATGAATGTCAGCAATTACCGGTTCTTATCTTTTATTCATTATTAAAGATTGAGAAATATCAGTAATTGTTATTTCTTATCTTCTGATGTATGTAGGATAAGAATAGTTGCCCAGGGTTGGCTTGAGGAATACGTAAATACCTCTGAACCGTTTTATATTACAAAATAATTGAAAAAAAACGTTAATCCTCAAAAACTATATATAGAAAAACACTCAAGTATATTTTGGAAAATTAATGATAATTCAACAACAACTCTCACGACCTTTGAATTAAATTAAATTTGAATAAATTCTTTTGTGAAAAAGTCAAAAACGTATAAAAAATCTTGCAATGAAAATTCATAAAGTGAACATGAAAAACACTTACTTTCAGATAAAATCGTTACACTTGTCACTAGTATCACTGATACAACTAACTCATCATTTTGCCTCGCAGGAGGTATTTATAGGAAAATAAGTGATGACATATTTCAAAACCAAACAAAGAGCCTTTGTTCCGTCGCTTTGAGAACTGCATATCTCTGGGTGCTGATTCGGCATTGACAGTGATCAATGTCACCTTGGCTAAGAATAGGAAAATAGGTGATGACATATTGTGCAATCAAACAAAGAGCCTTTGTTTCGTCACTTTGAACCACGTGTCTGGCTTTATCGATAAGTGATAGCGATAATGCTGCATACCTATATTATATATTTTTACCAACTTGAAATGAAACAAAAAAATTTACTGTTTCAATCAAAATATTCATTTTTTTATTAAAATTCATAGTTGTTGTACAAGTCTAATTAGAATACATACTGACATCGTAGATTCTATGATATCTCTATAAACGTCAAATTACATTTGTGACTTCTTTTCCTCTTGCCTCGTTGTGTGTTCTGCAACAAATTCAACAGTTTTTTTTAATGATGAAGATCTTGAAATATATTTTTCAATTCACATTTGAATGGTGTATTCTTTGGAATTGCGCCTGCGCAAATATCCTCATTGACTGATCGAACGAACCGATTTCCATTATTTACACTAGCCTTCACGCATATTTCCTTGGAATTTCACCCACATTCGTTTACATATTGAACAGAAATTATTGTAGTTGGAAGTACAAAATTTGTTTTTCAGCATCGTTGACGACATATTCTACACTCTGAGGCTGGAACACTTTGTCTTGAATGTATAAATTATTCAACTGCTTGAGAACCATTTTCTTTTCCTCATATAATTGAATATCTTTACTTATTTGTTGGACACGTCTCTCAAATTCCTCTACTTTACGTCTGTACTCTCTGAATGCCATTTTATTACTAATTTTTGTTTACCAATGACGTACGGAAGATCGTTTTTCTTCGAAACTTATGCAAAATAACGTATTTTGAAATGTCATTGTCGAATACCTCTTTCCCCCAATGCCCTCACGTTGAGTCCACAACGTGAGGGCAATGGGAGAGCGAAGTATTCGACACTTTTGGATCTCCTCTTTCTCCTGATGATGCTAACTTGGTTAACAAAGATACGAGACGTAGTGCCCTTTTGGCATGTTGGAATGCTAGACTTCTGTTGAACTGACATGTTTTTTCTTAAATGGTATATTTTGACGCACCCTGTACACTTCGACGTCATGTGAACCTGACATGCTGGCATGTATTAACATTTGACAGATGCAGTCTTATGAGTCTAGTGTTTACAGTGTCCTTCTTCAACCAATAGATAGTTCAGCTAGTGACTCATAGATGACTCTGTGTATTCTATAACTTAATTTTCAAACCGGCAACGCTACATTACTCCATAAACATTGATTTATTGTACAACTGGCAACACCTGCTTGCACTAGCAACCGGTAAAACCTCAATCTCCATCTCTCTTTGCATCGATTACGTCACACGCGCCTCTCGCTCTTACACACACATACACATCTTTACATGAAATATTAATTATTTTCCCAAATCTAAGTATATTTTCCTATCTTCAATATGATAATGACGATTACATTCTACGGAAATCAAAAATAATGCTGTCAAGTATAATGAATGAGTCAATTTCGGTCCTGACAAAACTAACGCTATAAATACCCAACATTCGCAGTTAACTTCAATATCTTACGATGGTGTAGAGGCTAAGGACAATGTCTACGGCGCGGACGACCCAGGTTCGAATCCCATAACTATAAACTTTTTTTATTTAAAATCACGTGACTGAAGGGGCCGAGGGAGCTGATAGGTTAGGTGGAGTACCAAGGGGCCGATAGGTTAGGTGGAGTACCAAGGGGGCCGAGGGGTGATGCGGAGTCTCAAGGAGACCCCTCTGTCAGAAGACAACATAATACAAGCAATTCTGTAGGAAAGTCCCACGTAGCCCCCTCTGTCAGAAGTACCGTCCTACGCTGACATTTGACAGATGCACCGTCCTACGCCTTCCAGTAGATAGTTCAGCTATTGACTCATAGGTGGCGTGCACGATCCTTAATTCCGCAGCCGATGAAGGTCAATTTGTTAGCCTTGAAGTTAGCAACACCCCGACGTTTCCCCCTCATAGACACCGTCCCACACCCTCATTGACATTTGACAGTTGCACAGACACCGATCCGTATTGACAGACGTCATAAAACCAGCAACTGCGCACACTGCGTCGCATGACAACACCCATATGTCTAGTGTTTACAGTGCCCTTCTTCAACCAATAGATAGTTCAGCTAGTGACTCATAGGTGGCGCCAGGATTAGTGTTTACAATGTCCTTCTTCAACCCATAGATAGTTCAGCTAGTGACTCATAGGTGGCGCCAGGATCAGTGTTTACAGTGTCCTTCTTCAACCAATAGATAGTTCAGCTAGTGACTCATAGGTGGCGCTAAGATTAGTGTTGACAGTGTCCTTCTTCAACCAATAGATAGTTCAGCTAGTGACTCATAGGTGGCGCCAGGATCAGTGTTTACAGTGTCCTTCTTCAACCAATAGATAGTTCAGCTAGTGACTCATAGGTGGCGCCAGTGTGGTGTACTCGCGACGATGCATCTAGGTCACGTGACAATTTGGAGCGCTCTGATTGGTGTACTCGCGACGATGCGTCTGGGTCACGTGACAATTTGGAGCGCTCTGATTGGTCGCAGGATCCAAAATTGCCAGAATGAACCTTCATAAGAAAATACATGGGGTTTTGATCTAGAAGCCCTGCTGCCTATATACTTATATCTGTATACATTAACTTGCAATTTTCTATACCTAGAGTGAGCACCATGAAATCGTAATGGAAATCAAACATGCATGTTTTTGAAATATCTAAAATTGCCATTCCGATGTACAGAGGTTTATTGAAAACAAGTTCAGTCTTTTTCAATTCAATAGCCACCAAGTCTGTATCGAAAACGGTTCGACTCTGAAATCGGGGGCTCGCAATTAAATTTTTGGCGCCATAACGACCATTCCAAGAATTCACAAGTTTGACCACCCTGTGTAACCGAATGTTTTCCGTCGTTTTCCCAAAAATAGCATTTACCATTAGTTTATATAGACTTTTGCCAAAAGAACTGGTGGCTGCAGCCCTTAGACGAGTATTCAACTCGATGTATGGACGCAGCCATGCAGATTGTTTGAATTTCACAACCCGATGAATTTTGGTTAGAATAACTGTTTTTCAATGCTTGTTTCAAGTTGCGATAATGCAAAATATATTTATTTTTATTATACAGGGTACCCATTAATTTTTTTTGTTTGGAATTTGGTGGTGCTTAATGCTCTGGACAAAACGGAAAATCTTTATATGAATCATGTAATCTCTCAGGGTATTCCAAATCAACTTCCAATATGTAGCCTTCTGAAGCATTGTCAGGAATTTCAGTTACATCTTTGTCAAAATTTTCCACCCACTGAAAACCGTCGTAAGGTAAAAATTCTGACATTGCCCACCCATATAAATTATTGACGTCTAAATATAAAAGATATTTTGGAGGTTTTTCGGGATTGTATATTTATTGTTTGCTTCAGAATATCTATTTGAACAAACCGATATTCCGCCCCTTATCCCCTTTTCTACAAACATAATCATATCAATGTCTTTTAAAATTTGTAATTTACACTTCGTATACTTCAACATGGCATCCCACGTGTACCCAGGCATAGTATAATACCATGCGGGGTCCAACCCATAAGTTGCCATGCTTCTTTGACGAAAATTTTCAAAAACCTCTGCCAGTAATAAAATATCTGTTTTCAAGTATAGGTCCGCATACGATCCCAAATTTGTAATTTCGAATGATTCCCAAACATTTTGTGCGTGAGCATATTTCTCTTCTGTTATGTATGCATCATTTAATTTATTATAGAACTCTTCTCGTGATGGTAACTCGGTGATGTTCAATTTTTCCATGCTATCTATATAACCATATGGAAATACCCCCTTCCTGGTGAGAAGAGCGAATTTCTCATCATCTAAATGACTAAATTCTTTCTTTAAAATTTCCAAATCATTTTGATCCAATGTGGATACTAATTCATCCAACGATGTTCCCATGAATCGAAAAGAATCTATAAATCGAAATTTAATTTAAGTTTCAGCATCCTTCTGTGTAAAGGAAATGTATTTTTCTTTATTTGAGGGAAGTATGCTCACACAGCCTTTTTTTGCGATATCTCTGACAATGAAGTGACTGTCGTATCCTGAAAGATTATGAAAAGTTATGGGTACCACGAATAATTTTCGAAAGTTGACATTACAGGGGGCTTGGTGGGCAAAACCGCGGAACGCCCCCGTATAGTGATCGTGATCGTATACGATAACATCTTTGGGGACGAACGGTTTTTCGCAAATATGACAAGTCGTTGCAGCACCGATATTATTTAAAGGTACTGTCATCGGCTCAATATTCTTAATTTTAGATTCAACAAATTTTGTAATATCAGACAACTCATCGGCAAACCATTTCATACAGTCTTCACCTCGATAGCTTTTGAAATGAGAGAGACTGTCGTCATAGGAACACTTGAAGTAGTAGCCTGCACTGAAAGGTATATGTTTTTGGTATTTTGTAGTTTTGTTAGATATGCATTCGTTACATTTTTCCAACAGTGACTCGAAATCAGCAAAAATTATAAAGGGACATTTTTGTTTATAAACATAATTTCGAAATTCCACATAATCGTATGTAGGAAAGGAAATTTTACAATCATTCACTTTTTCGCACAAAACAGTATGATCATTTAATTTTTGCTGACTTGAAAAATAATTGAGGCATCTATCACAAAAGAATTTTTTGTCTTTCTTTTTGTTCAGTTGTCTACATAATAATCGGGACATGTCTTTGATTCAACAATAATGGAATTTAATTTCAGTTTCGTCATCGTCATTAATGGGTGGAGCCTCATAATCGTTCAATTTTGGAAAATATTTGTCTCGTATTAATAACAAATTAACATGTCTGTTTCGTTTTGTTGTCGTGAGTCTGGCAGGTACTACTACAAAAAATGGTTTTTCCTTTACTTGATTCAATTCCAAAGAGTAAACGTTTACAGAAATATCATTAAGTTTTTCAAATTTGGAAATTTGATGTAAATCCATTGGAGTATTCAGCCCTGTAGTATTCAAAACTGAAGAAAAGTGTGGATATTTTGACACCCTTTGTGGATCTTTTGCTACAGGATACAAGGCGCTAATAATACTCCAAAAGAAGCACATTTCGTCATTGTTTTGTACATTTCGTCATTGTTTTGTACATTGATGCATGCCTTTTTCATTGCGATTTTTTGCGGCAGTGGAATGAAAGAAGAACCGTTACCATCACATATTTATTAATTGCTACCTCCAACAAAAGAATTTTACTCAAAGCCCACCCCGACTATTGTTCTTCAAATTCGCCTAATTTATTCAATATAACATCCACAGCGTTTTCATTGTACCAAGCAGCCAAGTCCGTACTTGAATCGATAACTTTATTTGGCGTACTGAAATATTTGCGATCAACAATTTCCCCATCATTTGATTTTTTAATAAAATCCCCAGATAAAGTAAAATTAACTTTCAGGCATGACATTTATTTCAAAATTTTGGAAATCTCACGTTTGAATAATGAAAAAGCATCGTCTAGAAACTTTTTAGGATCTTTATGAGTTAAATTGGTGATTACCCCCGTTGTTACTCTACTATTGAAAATTATTTTCTTTTTTTTCCCAACCGAAAATTTAATTTTTTTCATAGCTAAAACGCATTTCTTTATATGTTTATTAATTAATTGTATAGCTTGTTTGACAATATGATCCGAATGATTATCTTTGATGTGTAAAATGTATTTATCAATTACCGACTTGATTTTTGGAAAATCGACCAATTGGATTTTATTTATTGACATGACTCACCGATATTTTGTTCACAAATGAAATTCTAGGTGTGATGAGTCGGTTTTGGAAGCTGCAGAGAATTGAATTTCGTTCTGTGGACACTGTTGAGATGGTTCTGGAAGCTGCTGTAATTTGAAATTCGTTCTGGAAAGGTTGCTAAGTTGGATTTGGATGTGGTTGTTGAGATGACTGAACTGATACTGCACACGTTGATGTAGTGTTCTGAAATAAATTTGATTTTCAATGCAAATATAGAGAAAAATAAAATTCAAGAGTGTGGGTAATGTGTTTCATGGAGTGATTGTGAAAAATGAGCGAGCTACAGTTATAATTAAAAAAATCAACTGTCATTCAAAACAACGAATTTAAAACACATATTCTGCAAGTACTAAACACATAAAAAATATTGAAAACACTTCTTTATGCGGATCATATCTATGAATGAAAAACTTTTTGAGTCGAACAAAAAATATAGTATACAACCACAAACTCTATACATATATTGAACAAAGAAAAAAGCAGTACTAACCTTAATTTCGTACAATTTCAAATGAAACAACACGACAGCGTATTTTCCTGATACAAAATTCTTCTAAATGGGGGTGATACTCCTCCGTCACTCGGTGTGGTGACAAATTGTTGTTGTTGTTAATTGGTTCCCTTTTCACGACTGAATTTGAATTTTAGGAAATCCACCTGCGAAAGACCAAAAATAAAAAAACAATTAATGTTTCAAATTATACGAACAATCTCTCAATAAACGACAACATGAATGAAAGTTATTCGTAACTTACTATGCGTTTTATTCAACTAGAAAGCTGCTCACAAAATGAGCTTCTGTTACTACATTATAAATGTGTATGTAGACAAACTATGGCATTGTCAAAGGCAAATAGATAAAATACGAGAAAAACTCTTATTCAGCTTGGATGATTCTCGAGTAAAATTCATATTCACGTTTCCCGGTTATGAGGCTGTCATCTCATAAAACATCAAAACAAATTGTGCGATACAATAATTACTGTAAGAGATAGTATTCGAAAAAAATGAATGTCAGCAATTACCGGTTCTTATCTTTTATTCATTATTAAAGATTGAGAAATATCATTAATTGTTATTTCTTATCTCCTGATGTATGTAGGATAAAAATAGTTGTCCAGGGTTGGCTTGAGGAATACGTAAATACCTCTGAACCGTTTTGTATTACTAAATAATTGAAAAAAACGTTAATTCTCAAAAACTATGTATAGAAAAACACTTGAGTATATTAATCTGAGAAAAATTTTGGAAAATTAATGATAATTCAACAACAACTCTCACGACCCTACATTTACATTTGAATAAATTTTTTTGTGAAAAAGTCAAAAACGTATAAAAAATCTTGCAATAAAAATTCATAAAGTGAACATGAAAAACACTTACTTTTAGATGAAATCGTTGCACTTGTCACTAGTATCACTGATACAACTAACTCATCATTTCGCTTCGCAGGAGGTATTTATAGGAAAATAAGTGATGACATATTTCAAAACAAAACAAAGAGCCTTTGTTCCGTCGCTTCGAGAACTGCATATCTCTGGGTGCTGATTCGGCATTGACAGTGATCAATGTCACCTTGGGTAAGAATAGGAAAATAGGTGATGACATATTATGCAATCAAACAAAGAGCCTTTGTTTCGTCACTTTGAGCCACGTGTCTGGCTTTATCAATAAGTGATAGCGATAATTCTCCATACCTATATTATATATTTTCTCCAACTTGAAATGAAACAACATTCACTCAATAAAAATATTCATTTTTTTTTATTAAATTTCATAATTGTTGTACAACTCTAATCAAAATTTTTTCTCTAGCCTTGTTGCGTATTCTGGAACAAATTCAACAGTGTTTTTGTTAAATGACGAAGATCTTGAAATATCTTTTTCAATGCACATTTGAATGGTGTATTCTTTAGAATTTCGCCTGAGCAAATACCCTCATTGACTGATGTCGAACGAATCGATTTCCATTGTTTACACTAGCCTTCACGCATATTTCTTTGGAATTTCACCAACATTCGGTACGTTCACATATTGAACATCGTTTTCCTTCGAAACTATGCAAAACAAAGTATGTTGAAATGTCATTGTCGAATACTTCGCTCTCCAATTGCCCTCACGTTGAGTCCACAACGCTTAACCTCTCTACACTTTTGAATCTCCTCTTTCTCCTGATGATGCTAACTTGGTTAGCGGAACGCGTTAAATGATAAATGATTGTCATATTGAAACACGAAAAACGATCGAAAGCGCACGAAAAACGACCGTAAACGCATGTAAAACGGTCGAAAACGCACGAAAAACGATCGTAAACGCACGAAAAACGATCGAAAATGCACGGAAAACAACGTGTTTTGAAACGTCATTGTCGAATACTGCGCTCTCCCATTGCCCTCACGTTGAGTACACAACGCTCAACCTCTCGACACTTTTGAATCTCCTCTTTCTCCTAATGATGCTAACTTGGTTAACAAAGATACGAGACGTAGTGCCCTTTTGGCATGTTGGAATGCTAGACTTCTGTTAAACTGACATGTTTGTTCTTAAATGGTATATTTTGACGCACCCTGTACACTTCGACGTCATGTTTGTTTTCAATGATGTATTTTGAGATACCCCGTATACAATGACGGATCGCAGGTTGAGTTGTCATCTTTTTTCTTAAATCTGATTCATTATTATTAATATATCATTTTCGCGCTTCCAATTTTCGTCGAGTAGTTCACGATTAATTCCAAAACCGGCAACGCTACATTGCCCCATAAACAATGATTTATTGTACAACTGGCAACGCCGAACCTGCCATGCTGGCATGTATTGACATTTGACAGATGCAGTCTTATGAGTCTAGTGTTTACAGTGTCCTTCTTCAACCAATAGATAGTTCAGTTAGTGACTCATAGATGTGTGTTCTATAACTTAATTTTCAAACCGATAACGCTACATTACTCCATAAACATTGATTTATTGTACAACTGGCAACATCTGCTTGCACTAGCAACCGGTAAAACCTTGATCTCCATCTCTCTTTGCATCGATTACGTCACACGAGTCTCTCGCTCTTACACACACATACACATCTTCATGAAATATCAATTATTTCCCAAATCGAAGTATATTTTTCTATCTTCAATATGATAATGACGATTACATTCTACGGAAATAAAAAAAAAATGCTGTCAAGTATAATGAATGAGTCAATTTCGATCCCGACAAAACTAAAGCTATAAATACCCAACATTCGCAGTTAACTTCAATATCTTACGATGGTGTAGAGGCTAAGGACAATGTCTACGGCGCGGACGATCCAGGTTCGAATCTCATAACTATAAACTTTTTTTAATTAAAATCACGTGACAAGGAGGTCTGAGCGCTGATGCGGAGTCTCAAGAGGGCCTGAGCGGTGATGTGGAGTACTAAGGGGGGCGAGGGCAAGGGGGTTGAGTTCCATGCTTGAATCGCTAAGATACTCGTTCCATCCTGCGTCGATGACGTCACACGTCCCCCACTCCTGTTTGAACAAAAAATTGCAAAAAGTTTAGCTCCATAAGAAGATACATGGGATTTTGAGCTAGAGCCCGCCTTGTTCATCTACTTCTGAGGCTGTCTTCTGCAAGACGTCTCAGTTTTACTCAAGAGGACGTTAGTCCCTCTCCCGTGGTTGCAACGTAACAAAACCCTGGCACCTTCGCCACATCTGTGAGTCGATTAGATAGAGAGCGCGAAATGTCACAAGGGATACAATCCCCAAATCGCGGTAATACTCCGGCGTATCAGAATAACTTAAAAACACCGAAAACGTCACAAACACATAACCTGTTCGAGGAGAACGAAGAGGAAAGCACACAGGTGATACCCAGTTTGAATACTGGACGCCACCTACAAGAGGCTGAAAGGCTGAAATTAGATCTAGAAGTGCACCTCAGTTAGAGCGTAGCACTGAAAGACAGGTAGATGTCGAAAGCTATATGCCGAGATTGGCCACGACGGAATGTCGGGAGACGACAACGTTACCTCCTATGATGAGATCTGTGCCTGTACATATGCCGAGATGGCAAAGTCAGGAAGCGTTGCCCATTTATATGGAAACGCAACGCGTCGAAGTGCACAGGGTGTACAGCCATCCTGTGTTTCACACATACGAATGTACGAAACCATTGTCGACTTCGAATAAGAGCAGTGGCTCGAGAAGACGAGAAGCCAGGGGGGTGTCCTGCAGCAGAATGAAGCTTGGGGAGACCTTCATGGCGGGACAGATGTGACCCACTATGAAGATGACCATGTTCCTGTGCCGCGAAGACGCGAGCTAGGCCAGGCACAGGATAAGCCTCGCGTCGCGCCTGGACAGATACTGGGTCCTGAAATCCCTGGGACTCAGGTCCGGGAGGCCTGGTGGCCGATGCGACGTGTGGGGTATACGGAAGTGAGAAGCGGAGCGCGTGTGCACGCTTCAAACCCAAAAGCATACCCCGAAAGAGGACGAAATCACCCTTCATTTCTTTAGGTGCACCTTTTGGCTTCCTCTTCGATCTGTCACTATTCGTTGTGGGTTTTTTCTGTTGCACAACACTTTTGAATTGTTTCTTTTCTTTGAAGTCAGTGACAATCGATGGAGATGCATTAGTAACCTTCCTCTTGATTGTTCTAGATTTCTTATCATTACCAAGAGGAAGGGTAGATGAAGGGTGTTTGAGCGGTGATAATTGCGAAACGATTGGATTTTCAATAACAATTTGCTCATTTGGTTCCGGCACATCTGCAAAGTTAACGAAGTCGTCAATATCAAAATCATTTATCGAATCTTGACTCGATAAATGTTATACTGGAATATTTTCAAAATCAGTGTGATCGATATCAACGAGTGGTGAACCATCTTCAGCAACCAAAGCGGCATAGAGCTCATGCTAATGATTATTTAGGCAATAGAATATGAATAGGAAAGGTGATGATGTTACTGATACCTCAACTTTTATAGAAGAAAATAAACTAGCGCATGCGCTCTTTCATCAGCTGGCACATGCGCTCTTCCACTAAACTATTCACGCATGTGACAATCTTTGTCATTTAAGAGGAACACTTTGTGTGGCATGTTGCAGGACCCTGTTGCAGGGTCCTGCAGGACCCTGTATATATATTTATTAATAATAGGGGACGATAACGATAATAATAAAAAAAAATGTTAATATGTCACTGTTGATGTGAAACGTTCTTTCACTCTCCTCCTCAATATTTGTTGTTCTTGTGTCAGACACCAACATTGAAAAAAATGAATTCTCCTATTGGGGTAGAGTTGACCAACCTTCTCACATAGATCCCAATTACTTCTAGATGTAGTGCAAACATGATTCCAACAATTCATAGAATATGTATGACAACGCAAACAACGTTGCAGCGGAGCTGGAACGGCAGCACAGGTACCACAAATATTTCTACAAATACCTATATTATTCAATATTATAGGTTCGGAACACTTCAGGCACTGTTGTAACTGTTGTTGAAGATAATCTGATTCAGATAATCTGAATACCAGTACATGGATTAATTGTTTCTTAGGTCTACTCATTTGGCAAAAGTAGCACACAATAGCCCCTGCAATCATCATTGGGTAGACGCACACTTTTGGTTTTTCATTCCACTCTTTTGAAAACGGCATTTTACTAATTCAAGTAGAAATATTAAGAGATGACTTATAGAAACTCTGACTGCTCTCTCCTATACCGACATTCTCTATTTATACAAATTCACTCTGCAACTGTGAGAAAACGTCAAGATGAATACTCAAGAAATCGTTGCTGCATTAAACAGAATATCTGCTATTGATGCAAATAATTGGATAGACGAGTCAGATAATGAGGATGCCAACATTCCGCTAGAGGAAGTGATAGTTGGAGAAGGTGTTGGAGTCGATGAAGAGGAGATTGACGTTGGAGTCAACGAAGTTGAAAATGAGGCTAATGAAAACGAGGCTAATGAGAGCGATGAAGATGATGACATGGTCAATGAGCTGGTCGTGGATGGTGAAGGCGATGATGAAGGGGTTGTAGCTGATTCATCTGAAGGTGATGGTGCTTTGAGAATCGGTCTCCGAATGCTCAACATCACCGACACGTTAGAAGATCCCATGGATTTATATTGCGTGATGGACGCGCATGTGCAGATCCGAACGATTGATGGCAACATCAAAAAGTTATGTTGGTATTGTTTTCGATTTTACTCGATAAGGAACAATAACGGCGGCTGGTATCAACATGTAAACATCCATGATACGGTGTCTATGATGCAGCTGGGTCAGTATTGGTGCATTGGTGCATTGCATCATATGCAATAATTTCAAACCTGTGACAGAATAACCGTGGACCTATTGGTCAAAAAAAAACAACAGCCCTTTTCAGGGCTACATTATTCACACAAACAGTAGTTGTAGTAGTATTCACAGATTATGTGACAAATGACTACTTTGACTAATAAAAAGTCTAAGTTTGGTTAGTCTTTGAATATCTGTACTACTTTGACTGAAAAGTCGAAGTTGGGAATTTGCTAGTCATTGAAAATCTGTACATATTGCCAACTTCAACTTTCAGTTGAAGTTGGCAATTTGTCAATCATTGAATATATATGCATATAATGCATCATCTCACTACAGAGTGGGATGATGGTACTTTTACATGCATTTTGTTCGAGATTATAATGTTAACCCACTGTTAACAATGGTATGAACCTGTTTCTGTTTGAAAGTATAATGATAGCTCTGGAAAGAGCTGTTTTTGTTTCAGTATTCAATTGTAGCTCTGAAAAGGACTGTTTTTTTATTATTCCATGCAATGGTATGGACTAACGCTCCACATCATCAGAAACAATAATGATGGTGTCGTCATCTGAATCAGATGATATACTGATGATGTCGTCCTCATAATCATCTGAATCAGATGATATACTAATGATGTCTTCATCATAATCATCTGAATCAGATGATATACTAATAATCATCTAGATTGTCTAAGTCGTGAACAGCCATCTCAAACTATGCATCTACTTCCTCTTGCATACCTTGTTCTATAAGTTATGGGAAATCATCAGGAATATCATAGAGGCGTTACAGAAATTGGGCGAAGGTTGTCTCTGCTTTACACCTTTCCTGCAGAGATGCATAATTCCGATCAATTTCGGCCATTTCTTTTTGTAATTCTCTCCGTCGGTTAACCATTTCAGCCATTTGCCGGTTCATGGTGACCAACGCGGCCTCGCTACATCGGGAAGCTTATTCTGCTTCCCTACACCTCTGTAGGAAAGTTTTCAACCTTTCACTATTCTCTCCGATAGGCTGTCGCACTGGCACTTGTGACCAACACTTCAGGATTCGCCGGTGTTGCTGGCAGCGGCGAAAGCGGCGAAGGCGCCCTCGGTTTTTCCACTACTGCTGCGGGCAGCGTGGAGAGTCTCAAGCTCTTACGAGCGGTCGTCCAACTACCTGCATAAGGATTAGTCCTATTGCAAGCAACTCTGAAATTTGGTCTGGATATGAGAGTGCCGGCACCTATATTTTTCTTTATATTTTCCCAATGTGTAACGAGTCTAACATCAATTCTGTTATCTACATTCTCCATTGTCTTTCCATATACCGCATTATTCAATAGTTTATAGAAATCTTCAACAGATTTGTTGTTAGACCTATTACGCATTTCAGTATTAAGATCTATATAGGGTTTCATCCAACGTGTTTGTGTATTCTATGTGTATTCATTACAATCAAACCATTTTTGATGTCTTGCTGTAGATTTCTATCATTCAAATTTGGAATTAATTTGGGAATTTTCGATTGTGTTTGAGGTGGTAATTGACAAATTGAACAAATGCATTATTTTTATGACTCATGTTTCTTCGGTGAGAGTTCACTCGCGTCATAGGAATTGTCACATTACAACAATTGCAAGTATAGATAGGTGTTGCATTGTCCACTCTCATCCGTTTCACTGAAGGCCCTTCTTGGCAACTCTGGAGCTGATGCCGACGAAAATTATTACTACGAGTGACCACAGTCACAGGAATACATTTTATATGATAGTTCTCACTAACTCACTGACATAACCAACACTCGTTCGCTTCTCAAATACAGTCTGTTCGGGTCCGCCAAGACGTCATAGCCAACCCCACCTCTCAGCTACATGCGCCAACCCCACCTCCCAGCTGGATGCGATAACAGATGTCGATACGAACAGGCAGTGGTGGTTGCGATCTCGTAGAGGACAGACGTTAGGCAGACAGTCCTCGGCCGCCTGCGTGTCACCATCGATAGCGAGGCTAGAGCGATGCGTTACGTCACAGCCTTCATTGCGTTGAGAGAGGTGAGGGCACACCGATGAATACGCATTACTCAGCCACACGTCGTGGAGTGAACATGTCTTTCTCTTACCGTTGAACGGTTGATGGTGTGATGTCACACTACTACTAACTTGGTGGGCTCACACCGATGGAACATTCATTACTTGAAGGATCTTCGAAGTAAGCAGACGTATGTTTGTACATAGACAAGCACATGATGAAACCCTGTACCGTGCATTCTCACACACTCTCACACACACACCAATCAAATGTAATTACGTCACTATGTCTCACACACACACAGACACACACAAAATCTCATATGAAAAAAAAAATTCTGAACGATCCATGGACCAGACACTTCAAGGTCACATCGCCTTGATGTTACTAAACAACAACAAAAAAAGCAATTAATACGTCATAGTGGTGGGGGGAGGCCCAGAACCGGCTGTAATCTGCTACTGTTATGTAGTGTGTTATGTTGTGTTAAGTTGTGTGAATGTTAACGTGTTAACGATTTATTCAAAAAACAAATAAAAACATTATAGGCACAATCACTCAGTCGCTATGAATATTATATGTATATAAATTCATAACTTGTTCCGATTCATTCATTTCAACTACATATTCAAAATATAAAATACACTTTTTTACTAGGGAAATTAGATTTTTATAGGATACGTCCCAAATTTTGTGTTGTTGATTTGGCTATTTGTGCTTGTGTGGTTTGAAATGTAGAAATTCGAATAATATCAGGATCATTCTAGTGTTACGGATATTAATTATAAATTATTGTTCATAAAAAATAATAACATATATATTATGACTAGACCATGAAGAAGTTCTTGGAAAATGAATGATATTGAGTGAAAAATAAATAACAAATTCAATTCATTAGAATTTGGGAAATGAATAAAATGTAAAATTAGTTGACGAACATTGACAATTGGCAATTAGAAACTTCCAAAGTAACAACAAAAAAAATAAAAAATTGAAATATCAATAAAAGCTGAAAATTAAAAAATATTAACGAAAAAAAAAGAAAAATTGAAAGATTTCTCCGAGATCTGACTATTTATAGGTCATTCGAGTGCTTTCACCTATCCCCTCTTCCCTCTTTCCGCTTCATTGGTTTCAGCGGGAGATGACCGTTTGGCCGGAGTTGGTTGTTTTTCGCTTGATTAGAGTTGCGAAAAACGAATCTTTTGATTTTGATTTTTCATTTTTTGTCAATAATATTTTTTATTTTTCAGCTTTTAATGATATTTCAATTTTTTATTTTTTTTTGTTGTTGTTTGGTTTTATGTTATTTCTTTGTAATTTCAGTTTTTTTTTGTTAAATAAAATTGTTATTTTCGGTTAATCATTTTAATTTTTTTTTTAGGGATTTCAAATCAATTTATATTATATTAGACAATAGAAGTCCGAACTGATGGAATACACCACGAAACATTGTCAACCACCTTCAAACAAACCTCATTCCGATGTTCGATATTGAGAATTACAGTGTTCCATGTAGGTGAAACTACATGGTGAAACTGTTCTGAACTGGACACATCTTCATTCAGACTTCAAACATTAAAATCCTTGCCACGTTCAAATGTGGTAAAGGCGTTGTACCGAAAATCCCACGTATCTCGTGACTTCGCGTGTTGATAATTGATTTGAAGTTTATCATTATATCGTTGATGATAATAAGCACTAATCAAAATGAAAAACGGAATGCACAAAATTGAGCTGACTGAATAACCCATAAGCTAGGTACTCCTAAACACACTTTTTCGAGAAACAATAAGCTCTTGAGGCTGCAGTATTTTCTGGCGACCCAATATGGCGCATCAGTTTCATTTAGCACCTCTATAGGAGTATTGTTGCAAAATAATCAGATTCACAGTTTTGCCTTGCGATACATTTTCTGAATCTGTTATGAGTTTATTGGAAATGTAATCAGTAACTTTCTGTACGTTTACACACTTCAATTCATCATACAAATGAAAGACTTTCATATTAATGAAAACTCCACTTACCTTCTTATAGTCTTAGAGCCCTTCTCCTGAGAAAATCACACCATATGCAACTTGAATAATAATTTATCTTAGAGGATGGTTTCCTTCTTGATGATATTTGTGCAATCTTATTTTTTTAATCTCCACAAATTATAATCGAACATTCGATTCTTTTAATATCGAATCAAATTGTTTCATTCAGTAAAAACCAATTATTTGAACTTCTTTTAATGTATACAACAATTCTGCATATTTTATGTTTCATACTCAATGAGATTTTTTAAATGGGTTGACCTAATTAATTCAATTGTGCATTTCTTCAAATACCAGTCCGAAATTTCACCTGGATAATTTGCTTAATGTTAGGAAAGAATATGTAATATATCATTTTAATTTGTTTTTTCCGAAAGTTCAATTTTACAATGGTATGATAAATATGGAATTCATTTTTTTAATACTTAAAACTACTTTATTATTCATGATTTCAATAATTTGTCTCATTAACTCCATCCATTATTATTGTGAGGAACTGCATTATTTCATAAAAAAATTATACAAAAAATGTTAACACGTTCTAGAATATTTCTGTCTATCAAATGTTATATCTTTCAGCTTGTATGAGAATATAATTGCTCTTCATGAAATTTTCATAATTTTTTTCTGATCAGAGTATTGTACTTTTTTATGACAATATAATTTCAAATAAGTTAGTTCACTTGTAAATCAAGAACTTCTCTCGTTGTGTAGAATTATAGTTCATTTCAGACTGAATTCAATGAAATAACGAATATCAACTGATGAAAGTATTTCATTATAGGAACAATGCAAAAACAATACCACTTCATCATTTCAAAACTCATCAACTCCTTGATTGAATGGAATTTGGATGTATGGATAGGAATGTTGAATAAAACAAGTGATTTGAACAATGTCCATATTATATATTTATCCCACATACACACGGCACGTTGTGAACCTTGTCTTATCATTGTAGTTTGAATTATATGTACATTGTAGAATGCATGAGATATACATGAAGGATCGACGGGACATTTGCCGAACGCTAATATAGCCCGCGAGTCGACTACACCTCAGTCAACTTGACGTAAAACATTTTTTTTTATTTTACAAACTTCTATCTGTACAATCATTCTAACATATGACATTTTCTGCCATGTGCCTTCATTATTATCATTTAGTGTAAAATTCTTGTTCATAAAGTACGTACTTACAGTATTAATTAAATTGTTCAATATTATAATTCTTAATATGTAAAAGTCAGAAGCGTCCACAGAAGGAGTATGGTTATTGCTCTTTTATTGCAAGAAGCCCAAAGTGGCTGGTACAATGATTTACGTAACACAGAGCGTCTAAAATACAACACAAGTCATCTTCCCACAATAAAAATGCTCATATTTCAAACGTTTCACATGCATGTTTATAAGAATTTTCAGATTGCATTCAGGATGTCTCAATCCTAAATGAAAGGCAAGTAAAGTAAATCATCACAAGTTTAATGAAATTTCTAGATAATACAGAACAAAAATTCACATGAATTTTTGTTCTGTTCTGTGCACATGTCACATCTCAGAATTGCTCCGTCACAGCAAACATTTCAAATAGCCTAACCTGAAAATGCATAAACATATTTTTTGCTATATTCTCCATTCAATTCTCACACATAACTCGTTTGGGCCTGCGAAGTAAAAACTTCTTCTGATACCTCATCATTTCGTTTTGGATACCTGATCGATTGAAATTTATGGAAATATGAATATAGCCTTTTTGGTTATGATATTCTAGGCTGAATTGTGAAAACTGTAGTAATGAGGTTAGGAATCATGACGTTTATGGTTATGGCATTAGTTTTTATTTGACGTAATGCCAATTAACGCTATCAGAGGTTTCAAGTTATGTGGTTTTAATCATGTAGTTCTGGTTGATTGTAATTAATTGTATTGAAGTGTTTACACTTTAAGATTATGAGGTTCAAACTTCCAAAGGAAATTTGGAATATGAATTTCATTAAATTGAACGATATTTTAATACATTTCGAAATCATGAACAGATTCAGATTCAACACACCAAAATCTTTTAGGAAAAAATGATGTGGTCTGTGATGATGGAAACTTATTCCGTGTTATCAAAAAAAAAAAATTAAAAATTTTTTGTGAATCAGGCGTCTTGAAAAATGTTCTTAGAACATTTTTATCACATTCACATCATTTCTTCGCATTCGAAACTGCGGGAACAACAATGGAAAATGGCGTTAAAAAACTATCTACTCGTTTTTCTAATAATACCTTTCCATATCTGATGACACTATTTTGGTGGAAAGATGATTTTGGTTGCACTTGAAACGCGGATGGATTGGGATTTGCAACACAGGGACATGTAGGTGTCTAATACATGAAGTGGCGACACCAAACCACCATTTTGCTACCGAATAAGTAAATAAGATTATATATTTATATTTGATAATATCAATATATACAGGTTGTATACAATTAACAAAGAAAAATAGTGAAAATTTTCAAATGAGATTGTAGTAAAAAAGGGCTAACCACGCTTTGTGTTCAGAAATAGCAAAGGGAGGCGGAGAATTGAAAACAAAATCTTAGTATGGGCGCCTCCCTGAAACCAGGGTGGTATAAAAATACCATTGAATATTTTGAGCGGATAAATAATGATTAATTAATATTTATGTTTACGTTTTTCATTTCATCTGAATTAATCCGTATGTGATAACCACCCTGTATATATATATATATATATATATATATATATATATATATATATATATATATATATATATATATATATAGAAAAATATCAATAAAATATGAATAACCATTAAATTTTGGACAGTACAATATAATTTTCAGTGTATAGTAAGGCCCACGATATATAGTTTAAACATACAACTGAAAGTTTCACAGAGTGAATCAATATTGTCGAGATAATTTTTTTTTACATCGAAATAATACATTTTTCACAAACGACTATTATACTTCTAGTCACTAAAAGACTCGATATTGTTCTTGTTGAAAACTCAGTTATCGAATGCAAAAATCATTTCAGTATTCACCTACTTATATTTTGAAACAACTCTGCTCCATTAGATTTATAATGTTTTGTGTATCATATTATACGTGGAGTTATTATTTTTCTAGGAAAATAAAAGATTAATTGAAAGAATTTCTGAATCAATACGTCATTGAATTTTTTATTTATACTTTTTCAAATACACTCCAATTCAGGTTAGAGAAATATTATATTTCGTTGTAAACTTCAGTGGATATCTCAATTTAGTATGAATGGTACAAAAAAGGATTTTTGAATAAAATCCAAAAAAAAACGTAATATGTTTCTTAAAAATAATTAATAATGTGTGTTTTCGATAATTGCGTCTTCAACGTATATTTCTACTACAAAAGATACACACCAAAAGCCAACCGAGAGGAGAAATAATTACTTACTTTTGAGTACACATTGGTAAAAAATCATATCGTAATAATTTCCTAACATGTTCATCACTGAAATTGTACCACGCCATCTAGGTATTGTACAAAGAAGCTTTTGGCGTGTCTCTTAATTCTGGCCGAGCAAGCCCGCGATTGGCTGTTGATATGTTGTCATTGGCTGACGTTGATGTGCTATTTCGAGTTCATGCACAAGTCAAAATTCCATTTTTTTAAAGGGGTCCTAATGACATTTTACCTTCAATAGCAACATCAGTATTTTATGTTAAAACTAGGCAATGCAAAGCCATATGCCAAATTCGCGAACGAACAAGATTGCTCAAAAGTAAACGCCTTTGGAAAATTAAAAATTGCATCTTTCGAAAATACCTCGGATTCAGAGGAATATTCTGCATAAGAATATTTAGCTATTTTGTATTCAGACATTTAGCCAGGTAGTTCAGATTTTTTGTTCATTTGTATTGTGGCCAACAACGTCGTCATTTCGAGGTTTTCGAAAAACCAATTTTTTCAAGATATTTACTAATTTGGAACCAATATCTTTCTCAACTTACCTCTACTTAATGCAAATGTAACACAGTTTTGCAGATATCAAAATAGATAAAAAAGAAATTCTAATGTTTTTGGTTAACTTTTGACTACCTACATTATCGTATTGCTCTCGATTGACATTTATTTAATACACAAAAAAATCTCATTGACATTGATATTGACATTTCACCTACCTTTGGTCAGTTTTTCACCGATTCTTTTCGAATAACTAGCCGACACCCAAATATAATGACCAAATCATATACAGGGTGCTTTACTGTCAGTGCTACGATCGATAATTTTCGACGATGAATTTTCAAAACAAAAGTAAAATGAATCGCTTAATCCCTTGATGAAGGTCACTAAGAAATTTCTAATGATAGGAATAAAAATGACAGTGCAAATCCTGAATAATGAGGAGTTCTGTAATTGACATTTTTGACCAAAATGATTTCAATCATTAAAAGTATAATATCAAAAGTAGTGATGGGAAATATTTTAATATATCTAAACTAAGATTAATATCTATCTAAATGTCATTATTTTTGTTTATCGGAATACGTATCAACACCTCAGGGGCTGAGGTTGAAATAATATTCAATTTTTTTCCAACGCTTCATGGAAACGTGTTCCTAACAACTACTTGTATTTCAATTAGTCAATCATTGCGACTTTTCCTGAGACTGACAACCATCTATGCGATCAACTTTATGTGCTGATAATACTTATTTAAGCTAATCTTTGGTTGAATGAATTAATACTTCTCACTTTGGTATGATTGTGAAAGCATAGTTAGAATAATCTACAGTGCCGCTGCTTAGAGTCCTTCAATTTGATACTGATGAACCTACTGTTATGGTTATCTTCGATTATATTCGATGAAATTACTCATTCGCAACCAAATTTTGGTACCAGCTAGGGTTACTGAATTTTATCATGAATTTTATTGTTTTTTGGCTCGAAGTAGATGGATGCCAGCCAAAATTCCTCTAAACTTCAAGCACTCCAGCTATATATTTATATAGGTAATTAGTTTATATAGTGGTGTTTTGTACTGAGGAGACATTAAATTACAAGCATTTGCATACTTCGCAGTCAGTCAGACAACAATTATGATAATATTCATATAACAAGCCATTTATCGGCGAAAACACAACTCAAATAGTAATAAAATAATAACACATCTTATAAACCACATGAAGTGTTTGAACGGTAAAGGCGATCATTAAAGTCGAGTAAATATGAATCAATTGAAGAATCGAGCCTTATTTTTCATGTATTTCATTTAAGCGATGTTTTTTTATTTGGATTTCTCATTTCTCGTTTCAACTCGCCTTTGCCATTCACTCTATAGAATATTCATATAATAACAGGAAACATTTATCGTATTCATATAGTATATACTTTTAAAATTGATCTTGCCTATACTAACACCAGACAGATCTGAAGGGGTAAGAATATTACAATGAGGAATACGAACATGATTTTCAACTACAAGCTACACAGACATCAATGCGACGGAACAAATTAAATTTGAAAGATTTGCCAGTACAACTCTCTGAAGTAACTCTTTCGCTGCTGAATACCAATGGTAATAGTTCTTTCAAAATCTGAAACCTACTAACAAACTGTTGATGAAATTTTGATGAAAATTTACAAAACATCAGTTTCCATTAAAAATATTATGAAAATGATACAGGAAATATTTGAAGGTTTTTGTTGAAATGAATATGAATGAAATATTGGAAGAAAAATATATGAAAAAATATATCTCTGATTACATTTGTTCCGGCCCACTGAAACAATAAATATAACAATAATGTTAATAATATATACAATGCAATTTTTCATTGTGACAATGAATAATTTGTATACATTGATCACGCATCCTGTGACGTTACATAACACAAACTTATGTTTATTTTGTATTTCCATAAATAATACAATATATTATATATTACGTAATATAATAATAAAATTTATATAAAACAACTATCTTAAAATGAAAATAAAATGTTTAAACAATGAAATAGTCAACTTACCACGGCAAAGCCTTAACATTTTTATATCATTGATGCCGTTGCCAAGTTGGTCCTTAATTATAATAATATGTGAGGATAATGTATCCCATTTTTAAGATACCCTGTAATACATCATATGTAATTTAACGCAAGACGTTAACCAAGAGTGCCTGTGTTTGGTGGAAAGTTGCATTATCGGCAGCCGCAGAGGAAAACCAACAACAATAACCCCTTTCTTTATCGAAAACCAGAATTACTGCGACTTTCGAAGTTACTGAGCAATAAATGCGTATACTAACAGATTAATGGACAGTAGTAGATTATAGATATTGTTCACAATGTTATTTGGAAGCTGACAAATTTAGGCTATAATAAAATTCAGCTTCATACTATGGAGTGTGAATCGGTCGCATCATGTACTTATATAATGATTTAGGTTATGCATGCTGTTCTTTTCATATGGAATATTCGAGGTGGATTAATATTTTTCATAATCACCTGATATATTTGGTTGCAACTTAAAATATTCCTGAAGTATAGGAGATCAATAACATTCATTACTCAATCTAATCCTGCATGAACAAATACGATACGATATAAATAAGATGAAAAGAAACAAATCTAGAAAAATATTGGCTTTCAGATTCAGCATAAAAAAAGAAACCAATTGTCTTCAAATGATAAGTACGTTCATGAATTCTATGAAAATAATTGCCATACAGTCCTTTTATTATTAGAAAAGCTTGAGTAATGATGAGTATTTGGATATCTTGCAGAAAGAATTGAACTTTCTTTTTTTTAAATGTGCGTTGGAATAAATATTATTGAATTAATCATATAAAGAACAAATAATTACTTGATTATTCTGTACCTATTGCTATTCACCCTGCCTGAAAACATGTATTAATGAACCGCTAATAAGATGAATACTTGAAGAAGTATTCATCTTATAAGCAAACCCAGTTTCTTCAAAAGTAGTGAAGGCATCCCCAGAAATAATTTTTGTAGAATGCTTCAGCAATAGGTGAAAGCCATTTCCATGGATAGCAATTGATCCAACTCAATTACAATTGTTAGTTTGGGGGTGATTGGAGTGACAGACGCTCGTCGGCTACCGATGAACAGGAAAGCGGGACGCATACACCAAACATTACAACAACAAGTGGGCCTCGCCTGGCGGGGGTGCTAAATTATTATATTATCATACATAGAGTGAATGTACAAGTGCAGATGTGATGACATCACATTAGCTGCCATTGGGAGTCACAAAACACTAGACGGTGCATCAACTCAATGGTATCCGTTGGTGAATGCAGCAGGGATAAGAGGGCCCTGTAACAAGGAAATATGAAGGTGAACTCCTTCGAACAACTGACCGGAAATGTGAATAATTCTAGGAATTGAATTGATATTCGTCCTTGAAATAATTTATTTATGACCCGAACCGAGGCGCTATTTAAACCGATCCAATCCAAATCATTCACTTACATAATGGAATTTTGAAACTTATGAAACGTCTGAAACGTTATGAAACTGTTTTATTCTACGCAAATATGGTATTCAAGAAGAAAAGAATTCGGTATTCTAGGGAAAGCAAATATATCGAAATTTTTGAGCGATTTCTTTCCTCTCCAAATTACTTAACTTCATTACGAATGTCATTAAAATTGTTAGATAGGGGTATTTGGAGTAAGAGATGCATGAAATCAAAATATCCCCATTTGTAATTTTTTCATTTCAGAAAAAATTAGATTGAGATAAAATCATAGCGACCACTCAGAAAATGAAATATAATATCATACCATCATCATGGAAATTATGTTATTGAATTTGAAATTTAAAATTTTTTGTCTTTTTTATGTTATGTGAAACATATAATGAAACAATATAAATTTAACTTATCAGGTACACAAATACATTTTTATTCAAATATTCATATTCATTAATATCAAATATATTGGTACAGGAGCATGAAGAAACATCATTTTTAAAGGTGCGATTTCATTTCACCCTTTTCATAAAAGAAAACGTACGTGTCAGTATAGGGTGTGCCACGTGGCATTGACCATCGAAATTATCTACGACCTTAGAGTTATGTATCCTCAAATATTTGAGCCATGACTCTTGTGTTTTCCCGCTGTCGCTTAATTTTTCGTGAATCTCTTAAGATCGGTATAGGTTCCTCATTAATTCTATTAACGTCTTCATGTGAACTCTCTAAAAGATAACGACGGAACTTCTGATCGTCTTCATGGGCATTACCATTAATTGAAAAGCAAAACTGATTTTTTAAGGAGACTGTATTTACTACTTCATCAAATAAATTTTCTGACTACAATTTCTTGATGATTTCTGCAAACGCTTTATTAAAGCACCCTCCCTCCATACTAGAAATACTAGTATTGATATATTTCATGAATTCTTCGTTTTTCAAATATTCCAATGACATTGGATTACGCTGTTCTAGAATCTGGTGTTGCCAATATTTTTCAATCCATTTAGCCCTAGGGTTTTAACTGAAGAATTTATTACTGGGATGACCCGTGTCATATTTATTGAGGAGAAAAAGTTAATCAGAAGATTTATCCACGTGACTAATATTAAGAAAATATGAATTGATTTTTGATGCGTCTTCAAGTTCTTGAGGAATTTCAGATCGTTTATTTGTTAAAATTTCGAACGATCTAAATGTTTTTGAGTTTTTGTTCGAGAGGACAAAACTTAGGTATGCTTTCGTTTCACCTTGTATTGCGGCTGTAGTATAGTTTCTGACATCTTTATAGTATTTCCAATCGATTAAAAAGGATGCTGGTGGACAGGACAAGAGAATGAATATCAAAGAGAGCTTTTATGTTATTGTTGAAATAAGTAACATTTCATTCACGTTCTCTGAAATATAGATGAAATCTCAATTCAATTCAATTCAGATCTGAAAAGAAATGGTCAGTGTTAAAGTTGGAAAAATCTCTGAAAGTAATATATAAGTGAGTCACATAAAAAGTTATCAATTCATCCTCAAGTTCTTTTTTTCAACAGATTCTGAATGATTTGACAAACAAGAGGTTGACACGTTCAGTTTGAGTAGAGCCTTGATGATGACAGCACGACCAGCTTTCGAAAGCGCTCGCTTATAATTAATTTCACAAAGAGGATTTGAAGCTTTATATCTTCTATTAATTATCAGCAAGCGCTTTCGACAGCTGGTCGTACTGTCATCTTCTAGGCACTCCTCAAACTGAACTTGTCATCCTGTCGTCTGCCTCTTTATACGATCCGAACGTCCAACTGAGGTATTTCAGGTACTTTAGGTAAATTTGCCTGTATTTTCTTCTGCATCAGGTACTATTCTTTGTGTTAGATCTTCTCTAGGAATGTGTATGGTTTTGTTTATTATATTGTTGTGATTTGATTTGTACTTGTTCCTCGATAAGTGATTCATGACTGTTAAATTTATGGATGTTCAAGTTTTCCCAAATGTTCATGCGGTTTCCCTTGTTGACTTGTTTTATGAGTTTTATGTTCTCTGGTGGGGGGAAATTATGTTTGTTTTGTATGGCGTGTGTTGCGAGGTTTGATTTATATACTATTGGATTTATTTATGCCTTTTTGTGCTGATTGTAGCTTTGGATCAGTTTTTTCTTGGTTTGGCCGATACAGAATTTGTTGCAGTCCGAGCATTGTATACTGTATATCCCGTTTTGGTATTTGTCTTCTTCTTTTTCATAGTTGTTTATTTTTTGTGTTATCTTCGTGTTTGGCTTGTATATGATGTTGATGTTCAGGGGTTTGTTAGTTTTTTGGTTTGGTGTCCTACGTACGTAAATGCTGTCCATTTTTGTGTTGTTTTGTCTGTTGGGGTGGTTTGATCCTTGTTCTGTATTTTTTGTTCGATTTTGTTTTCTAGTTTATCTATTGTCTTTTGGGTGTGTCCGTTTTCGTTCGCTATTTGGTATATGACTTTCCGTTCTTTGTTTCGGGCTTTATTGCTGAGTGGTATCCTCAACATTCTATATAAGAATGCGCTATAGGCGGCCATTTTGTGTGATGATGGATGGTGGTGGACCACTATATCAAATCCAGTGGATAGCGACCCGATGCTCACATGAGCTAATTAAACATAAGTCATAGAACGTTTAGTAAATGAATGTATCAAGATGTAGGAATAATATATTCGAATTTGATTGTTGATAATACCGTAAAGAATACGATAGAGAGTGAAAATAACAGAAATTATATAGAATAATTATAGTAATAATTGTATACAATATGTATATAAAAAATAAAAATGATTTATCAGCCCGTCTGAAACTTGCGCTGTTACTACGAGTGATTTTTTTGTTTTTTTTTGGCCGGGTCATTGATGGTAACATTCAAATCAAAATTATTGTCATCTAGGTGTCGGTTATCTGAGAGAATGGGTTGGTGAACTATTAGGATATCTTCTTTGCAGTATTGACGGGTTCTTTGCCTTCTTTCCCCCAAATTCATATTTTTTGTTTTGTCAGTTCTTTAGCAGTGTAGGCCTCGCCATTCACAATCAATTAATTTCCTTTGATGTTTGCCGTCAGATTTTTAGCTCTAGCTTCCTATAAGTGATTCACTATGATTTTACTGTCTAGCGGTCTAGCCGATCGTCGTAACACATATCGTGGGTAATATTGGTTCCCTTCAGCTTGTGGTCATTTTTAAATAAATCATTTTTTATGGCAGGTCTCGAGTTATTTTTCAGAACACTAATATTGATCTCTAGAATGGCATTCAATTTTTGAAGAAGTGAAGGAATAAGGTTAGTATCTCCTTGTACATCGATGTCAAAACCGACTATACTTGTATATACTATACTTCCGCGAGTACGAGCTTCTCGTACTCTGCCTCTAATTTTTTTATTCATTTGTTTTGTTTTTCAATAGTTTTCATTAATTTTTGACTTTCATCATTTATGTGCAAAATTAATTCTCGTTTGATTTTTTCATTTTCAATAACAATTGCGTTCAGAAGTTCGGTATATAGATCGTTATGTGACAACTGTTCACTTTCATTCATCCCTGTTAGAATTAAGCTACCTTTGATGGGATAAGCTATTTCCCTAAGTATAAAGTTCAACTGGTGTTTCTTCATCAAATGATTTCAGTTTCCACAGATGAACTGGAATATAAATCAGTTTCGTGTTGACTTACATTTTAAGAAATAGGGTACAATACACTACATTAACTGCAGAACTACTTATATCAGTGAGAACAATTTTCAAGTTTCTTTGTTGAGAGTTATTACAGATACAGATACAGTGCAAAAATGGTCAATAAAGCTTACGAGCCATGTGACAGCTTCTCCCAGTTAGCGCTCTAGGTACCTCCAACAATGTCAGACTTTTCACTAATTATTTCTGTTTTAACTGGCGCATCTTCTCTTATAATTCTTGTTTGGCTTTTCTTATTTCAAAATGCTAAAAGCTTTCGTTCTATGCTTGGTTATAAATGTAGCCTGGAAACTTTACTCAATTTGTTTCTTAATTGTTTGGATTTCACTGAAACAAGATTTGACGGTGAACAGCTCCTTTCTTTGCCAAATTTATCAGGTCAGATAAAGTCATCATCAAGATTCTTGTTGATCCCTGCAGTTTCTCGTCTAGATCTTTCTGGCAAGTATGTTTGTGAATTCATCGACGCATCTTTTTCTATGTAGTGGATTTGTCGGGGAAATAGACACTGGAAGACAATGGAAGTCCGAACTAGTGAAATTCATCACGAAACATTGTCAATCACCTTCAAACAGACACTAAATTAGTTTTTTATACAAAGAACCCACAAAATCACATTCTTACGTATAGTGTTTAATCTATCTGCATTGAAAGATCGTGAAAAGGAACCAATTACAAATCAGTAATACAGCTATAGGAGTTCTATGACATTCCTTATAGAAAAACACGTGCAACTTTGAGAAGGTCCATTCTGGCGATTTTTGACCCCAGGCCCATTTCAAACAGATTATAAGGGACAGAGCTATTGCGCGTACAGCGAGATTTTCTAATTAGTAGATAAGCAAATTTGTTCCGAACTGTATTTCCGAGCTGTATTTTTTGTAACTTTCATGACATTCGATCGAACCTCGTGGAACACCCAACTCGAGGCAGGTGTGTTTCGGAGTGCGAAAGAGAAACGTGTGACGTAATCGATGCAGAGAAGAATGGAATGAGTAACGGAGATATTCAAAGAGCGTGGGCACCCTCAAATTCCGTCTCACCCCTTGGGCCCTCTTGTCACGTACCAGTCTCGTTGTCGTCGGCAGCTGAGGGAAATTCAATAAAAAAAAATTGATGGTGTGAAAATTGAACTTAGGTCGTCGGCGTGGTAGATGTTGCCCTTAGCCTCGACACCAACGTGGGATATTAGAAGTAATTGCGAATTGTTGATATTTATGGCGGTTGTTTTATCGGGACCGAAAGTGATTCATTCTCTATACTTAATCGCATTTCTTGATTTCCGAAGAATTTTGGGGAACGAATTGATGTTTCATAATAAAAAGGTGTGTGTAAAAGTGAGAGAGACACGTGTGACGTATTCCATGCAAAGATAGATAGATGGTATCGAAGTGATACGTCGCCAGCGCAAGCTTGGTAGGTTCTGTGTTGTCGGTTGTGAAATAAATCATTGTTTATGGGGCGATGTAGCATTTGAAGCGTTTCCGGTTTCAAAATCAGGCATGAAGGGTTAGGAATACGATTCGATTGAAATGAGACGATGAACAAGGTGTGGTAGAATACATCATGGAAGAAAAAAAACATGGCGGCAATATGACGGACATTGAGTGGAGTATATAGGGTGCATCAAAATACATCATTTGAGGAAAGAAACATGACAGTTCAATGCGGCTGTACCGTTTCAACTTGCGATTTCTCAATGTATTACAGGGTTTCTCAAATTACATCAATCTCGGTCTAGAGTAGAGTGTAGCGTTACATCGTGCAATCCCGATATATACATATACATATATATATATATATATATATATATATATATATATATATATATATATATATATATATATATATATATATATATAGTGTCATCCCCAAACTATGCACCATATGGAAAACTTACTTATGAAGGGTTTTTCGACAAAATATTATTGTTGATAAAAGTTTGTGCATCCCTTGAAACTGAACATGCACCAACGAATTACAGAAAAACACAAGTAAAATACGAGGAGCCTTCAAATATTTGATTTTGAGACAAGGGTAAAGAAAAAATTCGAGAAATGTTATTCAGGAAAGTTGTTGAGCATTAAAAAATATATCTAGATTTGAAGTCATGGCCATCTAAGTGAAGTTTTATTGTTTCACCAATTTTTTTAAATGGGTACTACGAAAAAAAAATTTGCTAAAACGATAAATAGACAGCATTCTGTGTACAATACAGTAACCAGTTCGTGCAAAGCTTATTGCTGAATCCTCTGAAAATTGAATTTTTAACAGGTGATTATCGAGTGTATTGCCAAACATACGCCAAACTAACTGACTGTTATGAGGAAACAAGTATAGCGAGGCACCAGTCAATTAATAATAACACTGAAGATCTTCAAACAAGACTCTTATTTTACTCTTCAAAAAATTGACCGTGGTTAGCACCATAGGTGTGTATTTTGTAATATAACAGGCTTTGAAAATAAACCGTGGTATACAGGATGCTGTCTATTTATCGTTTAGGCAAATTTTTTTCCGTAGTCCCCATTTTGAAAAATGGGTAAAAACAATCAAACTTCACTTAGATGGCCATGACTAGATGTATTTTTTATTGCCTAACAACTTTTCTGAATAACATTTCCCGAGATTTTTTCAAACGAGAGTACTTTACTCCTGCCTCAAAATCAAATATTTGAAGGCTTCTCGTATATTACGTGTGTTTTTTACTGTATTTTGTTGGTGTATGTTCAGTTTCAGGGGATGCACAAACTTTTATCGGGAATAACTTTTTGTCGAAAAACCCCTAATAAATAATAATTTTCCCATATGGTGCATACTTGTATATATATATATATATATATACAAATGCATTTGTATTTATTTCTTCTGGTAACCAAGTGTTGCCCATCCTTACACTTGGCTGCACCATACTGATGATGGGCCAAAAGCCCGAAACACGTGTCTATGGTTTGCCACTTCCTTGAGTGCTATATCCGATTTGAGAACTTCTTTGTCTATATCAAGACACTCGATAACCTTCGTATTTATATATATATATATATATATATATATATATATATATATATATATATATATATATATATATATATATATATATATATATATACACACATATATATGTATATAAATGTACTCCTCAAACTGTTTGCTGCAAACTCAAGCAGTTTGAGGAGTGCCAGATGATGACAGTACTACCAACTGTCGAAAGCGCTCGCAGATAATTAATAGAAGATATAAAACTTCAAATCCTTTTTGTAGAATTTATTATTGAAATATTCAAAATAAAGGAAAATCAGTTGCATCAATATATATATATATATATATATATATATATATATATATATATATATATATATATAAATGCAGTTAATGCAGTCAAGCTGCTGGAAAATAATTCCATGAAAATAAAAAAATAAATAGAGAAGTACTCTTTGATCATTCCCATATTGATTTCAATGTAAGAGCCACCGGTATACAGCTGTTTCAGCCTATTGGGCATCGTCAGTACCGGGCAGGCGGTCCTCGATTGAAGACGAAATGAGAAAAAACCAAGAAAGTACTTGATAAAAATAGCTGCGCAAACGCAAGCGAAACATAAGTGGAACCACCTATTGGTGTGACACCCAAGTCAACTTGCCAAGTTTTTATGTCAGTGTTGGTGGTTTGACCAATCAACCGACAACTGCGGTAGCAGAAATTTGGGAAGCTAACCTGAAATGCCATCGAAGAACGAATCCACATGTTTCTGGAAATGATATGAAATCTAGAAAGGTTAATGCAGTCAAGCTGCTGGAAAATAATCCCATGAAAATCAAAAAATAAATAGATAATTACTCTTTGATCATTCCCATATTGATTTCAATTTAAGAGCCACCGGTATACAGCTGTTTCAGCCTATTGGGCATCGTCAGTACCGGGCAGGCGGTCCTCGATTGAAGACAACATGAGAAAAAACCAAGAAAGTACTTGATAAAAATAGCTGCGTAGCGGTAGTATCCTAAGGATACTACCTGTTAGCAGTACCTATCAATAGAGGAACCTAAGAAGAGGGAGTGCGCCGAGGTATTGGTGCGCAGAGTGTAAACAAAACATTGCGGGACGTTTTAACCGGATGTATTATCATGAAAAGCGGTCGCTATAAGCGGTTGGTCGCTTAAACCGAAGTCGCACTAAACGGTATATTTTCTCAGTAACTAAATATGAAACTGAACTTGGGTAAACATTATCGTCACTGTAAACGGATAGTCGTTATAAGTGGAGTCGTTATAGATGAATTCTACTATATATTTATATTTTTTTTTGAATGATGCAACTAATTTTCCTTTATTTTCAGTATTTTAATATTAATATTAGTCACAAAAAGGATTTGAAGTTTTATAACTTCTATTTAATTAGATTTGGAAAAGCAGAATACACTTAAATGAATTAATGAATCGAAGAGGTTTTTTGTATTAAAGTGTATAATTTTTAAAATTCTTGCAAAGCGCTTTCGACTTTCGTCATCACCAGTGCTCACTTGTCAGGCAACAGGAAGTATATGGTACATTTGTAATATTCGACTCATATAAAACAAAATAGGCTTAAAGCCAAGAAAATACATTTTTGGATTGAGGCCATGTGGTTCAGTAAATCAGTCAGTTCTTCATATAATACTTTGACTGAACCACATGACCTCAATCCAAAAATGTTTTTTCTTGGCTATAAGCCTATTTTGTTTTATATAAGTCAAATATTACAAATGTGCCATGTACTTATTTTGATACTTCCTGTTGCCTGACAAGTGAGCACTGATGATGACGAAAGTCAAAAGCGCTTTGCAAAAATTTTAAAAATTATACACTTCAATACAAAAAACCTCTTCGATTCATTGATTCTATTTAATTATCTGCGAGCGCTTTCGACAGCTGGTCGTGTTATCATCATCTAGGCTCTACTCAATCTGAACGTGTCATCCTGTTGTATGCCCTTTTATACGGCCCGAACGCCTCAATGCAGGTACTCCAGGTTCTTTAGGTGGATTTGCCTGTATTTGGGTTACATAAGGTACAATTCTTTTTGTTGGATCTTCTCTAGGTTAACTGTTTCTAGGAGTGTGAATTGATTTGTTTAATATATTGAATGTTAGGTCTTGCTGTGTTTTGATTTGTACTTGTTCCTCGATAAGTGATTTATGACTGTTGAATTTATTATTTTATTCATTTATATATATAACAGTGTCACCATTGAAGTGCGCACCATATGAGAAACTTTTTTTTCGAAAAGTTTCAATGAAGTTTAACTTCGGCACTTGTTTGTGCTTTGAATTTAACTCAAAATGATGCGGCCAACGGCGACCCACTGACGTTCAGTGTTTGTCAAATTCAACTTTTTTTTTTTATTGAAAAAGTGCATTTCTAGATCGAATTCAACAGAAAATTACTTGAAAAAGTTGTGTCTACGGCAATTTTATATACATATGCCAAATTTTATGCAACTAGGATAAAGTTGACATTTTGCTTATTTTTGACAGATATCTATCCCCTTTATTTTAAAAAACAAGTTCGGTTAATTGTCATCAATTCATGTATACATAACAAACTCATCATGGAGTTTAACTTTCCTGATGAATTTTTACTTATACGGACATTTTTAGAGAGAAATTAAAAATGTGCTATAACAATTTCAACTTGACTGGTGCAAAGTTTCAATCACTTGGCTATTTTCTTTAACAAACGTCAATACCTTCAATTTTAAAAAAAACAGACACAACTCAAAAACTGCAATAAGTATTAATAAAATTACTAGAGTTGAAATTACATTAAAATTTCAATATTCAGTATTCACAGATTATAAACACTAACTAGGACGATAAGGATGCTTAATCACGTTGAATGAAATTTTTAAGTAGGTCTTGACAAACAAAATGCATGCTATGGTAGTGTCAAATTGTTGATTTACTTGTCAAATTTTTAACAGTTATTGTTGCAATAATGTTGTCTGTTCAGGAAAGAATAGAAATAGATTTAATATGTGGTGAAAATACACCATATCGGCAAGTAGCTAACATTTTTAATGAACGGCTTCCAGGAAAAAATGTTCAACATACTACTGTGTCAAGGATAATGTCGAAATTCAGAGAAACAGGATCCGTAGCAAATCAATTTAAGAAAAAGCACACTCCAAGTAAATATGATGAGGAGGCCCAACTTAACATTTGTTCAAAAGTTGTTGAACACGGGCAAACGAGCAAAATCGATATTATAAAAAATACCGATTACAAGAAAGAAAGTGTTAGAAAAATTTTATTAAAGAATGAACTTTGGCCTTACAAGCCAAAATTTATTAACACATTAAAAGAACGAGATTTTGATGGCCGTTTAGGGTTTTCATTCTGGTTTCAAGGAGAGAGAGAAGAACGTGATTAAGTATCCTTATCGCCCTAGTTAGTGTTTATAAATAATCTGTAAATACTGAATATTGAAATTCACTGCGACCCACTGAACGTCAGTGGGTCGCAGTGACACAAAGTTTAACTTCGGCACAAACAAGTGCCGAAGGTAAACTTCATTGAAATTTTTCGAAAAAAAAGTTTCCCATATGGTGCGCACTTTAATGGTGCGCACCATTAAAGTGCGCACCAAAGTGTTAATTATATGTGAGTCGATGGTTCAAGCCGCAGGCTGAACGCTTGATTTCCACTTGATATCGTCCACCCCGTGTTAGGAATCACACGTTGAAAGGTAAAAACTGGTTGGTCCTCAGCTTGCACAAGTTCCGACTTCTGAGGGTTGTCGTTCGTAAAAGTGCGATAGCTGGTTAACGAAAAAAAACGTATTTTAAAAATTATTTTTTTCAAACAAAACTTGAAAAATATCTTTGGATTCTCAGCAGAATGAAAGTGTACTTGAATTGAAAGGGTTATATTTTTAGGATTGATTAATTTTTGGAAAAAAAAATTTTTGGCTTTCTACTACTCCATCTGATAAAAAAAAATGGATGAGAGAATCTTCCAAAGAAAGGAATGAAGTAATCAATTTGAAAATAAGTAACGCTATACATGGATGTGTAGATCATGCAAAGAAATAACTTTCAGACACAAACTGAAAGAAAGTCCTCCTGAAACAGCTACTTTCATATAAACATTGAATTACACGAAAGAAAAAAAAATCTTTCGAAACAAATACTTCTATATGAACACTGAATTATACAGAAGATACTTTTCTCTATTCAGTTTGTATATCAAACATTTATTGAGGAATAAGAATCAGATATCATTCACATGAGTTCTACTCTGAATGAATGGTAATAAATTGTACTCACATGGAACACTGTCACCCTAACTGGTATACACCGGTGTTTCGCCTTAAGACACTTGCCCCAAGGCTCTTCAGTACCAAATTGGATAACATTATAGAAAATACACACACTTCATTCATGAATGAAGTGTGTGTTTCGAAAGAATTTTTTTTCTTTCGTGTAATTCAATGTTTATATGAAAGTAGCTGTTTCAGGAGGACTTTCTTTCAGTTTGTGTCTGAAAGTTATTTCTTTGCATCATCTACACATCCATGTATAGCGTTACTTATTTTCAAATTGATTACTTCCTTCCTTTCTTCGGAAGATTCTCTCATCCATTTTTTTGTATCAGATGGAGTAGTAGAAAGCCAAAAACTTTCTTTTCCGAAAGTGTACTCTTACAATACAAGTTATGCCAATATTTCGATACAATTCATTATTATCTTCAAAGAAAAGCTACGAAAATGTATATGATAATAGTACAATATAAAAACGTACTGTTAGTGAGGATGGCCGTGTCGAAGAGAATGTTACATTTGAACAATTGAAACATGTCAATACAATAAAACAAGTCACTACATTAAAAGAGGTTGACTCCTCATTGAATATAGAGAAGATTATTGAATTAAAATTTACTAAAAATTATTATTTGTTTTAAAATTATGGATTACATGTGAAAGCCATGTGGTTGAAGAATAAAGAGAGAGACAACGAACAATTGACATTGACAGTTGTCAAGTGATTCAGTTTGGAAAGGTGTGTCTGTCCATGATGAAACTATGAAACAAAAGAGAATTATGGTGCAAGTGTGATCAGAACAATAAGAAAACCCAAAAACAAATATGTCCAATTTAATATTAATTATTTGACAACACCCTTATTTAGAAGTTTAGAAGTGTTGTTGAATTAAAGTAAAACCCTGCCATATGGCAACCTCCGTATGGCGGGGTTTTACTTTCCCTAACAATTAGTTGAGCCCATTCATAATGATTTTTATATTGTACTATCATCATACAAATTTTGAAGCTTTTTCTTGAAGATGTTAATAAATTTTATCGAAATATTGGAATAAATAACTTGTGTTATAAGCGTACACGTCCGTCCTGCTAATCACCCATGTATACAGAGTGTCCCTGGACTTCCTCTTTTCCTCTCGGGAATGTATAGACGGGGTCAAAATATCACCAGTACTTCTATATAACTTTTTTTCCTAAAAGTCTTCGACCACAAGTTACGGGCCCTCGAAGTTACAAAATGAAAAATGTTTTTCTTTGATAACTTCTCAAGTGAATATTCAAAATCATCCAAATTTTGGTAATTGACTAAACAAATGAATTCCGTCGATGAGCTTTCATACAGGAGTCAGTTGTTTCGCTACAAAGTCAGGAACGGACTACCCCCGATGGTCCACACCCCAAAACTTTGAAATGACAGATATTTTTCAATATTTTTCAACAAAATAAGGTTACTTGGATAATTTTATGAATAAAAGTACTCGTGTGGAAAGTCGATCGGAGCAACGAGTCTTGATAAAAATGTAGTTCTACTCGACGACATCAAACCCGCTCGTCCACCATTATTTGAAATGAATAATTATCAAAGCAGAAATAATAATGATAACGTTAATTCAACATTTATAACAGGAATAATACAAAGTATGCTGAAATGAAGTTGTAAACAAAAAGTACAGTACCTATCTGGAAGTTTAAGTCACAATTGTGATAGCAGATATTTTTTCAAAAGAAATATCAAGTTCTGTAGATTCGTGGTGTTTTTAAACTAACAAGCTACTCTACTATGAAATATCGAAATCATTCCATATTTTGTATGTACATAATACGTGCGGGATAATCACGTTTCGTGTTGATCAGTTATCTGAATCTCATGAAACTCAACATTCGAATGTTTCAAATTCTTCTTCACAGCTAAACTGTTGAGGAGTTTCACTGATAATTATAATTTTATGGGAGAAATTCTTTAACACGAATCTAAATTTAGCTGAAAAAACGCACATCGGAAAAAATATTTACTATACTAATAAAAAGCAAACGAATGAACTACAAAAACGGCTGCACATGATCAGGTGAAAAATATCCAGGGAATAATTATGTTCCATTTCTTTCACAGATGTTGACAAAAAAACCTTTTAGAAAGTTTTGATAAAAAATGAGAAACTGGAATGCGATTTTGTTTTGTTGAGTGGTGCGTTGTCATATGACTATCATTGTATTGTCAATATTCTATAGGATATTTTGAATTTTTTTGATATGGCCGAACAGTTTACATTCAATGAATATGCAGATATGCATGTATTTTATGGACGAGCATTTTGTAATGCTGCAGAAGCTCGTCGTCTGTATTCCGAGCATTTTCCCAATCGAACGGTACCGTCAAGAGAAACATTCGAGCGTGTCGATCGCAGCTTGAGGGAGACAGGTATGTAATAATTGATAATTAATTTGAGCACGTTGTTTTATTTCGATATTATTGTAGGTACAGTTTTGCCAAAACGAGGTGGTGAGGGCGCTCCTAGGACTGTACGTACCGTTGTATTGGAGGAAAATATTTTGGAAGCCGTCGCTGATAATCCTTCAATGAGCATCAGAAATCTATCAGAACAGTTCCATACATCCAAGTCCACTATTCATAGAATAATTAGGGAACAACTGCTCCACCCATTTCACATCCAGAAGGTACATGCCATGACACCTCAAGATTTTCCAGCACGACTGGAATATGCCAATTGGTTCATGGATAGGCAAAGAGAGGATATGACTTTTATTAATCGAGTTTTATTCACTGATGAAGCAGGTTCAGTAGAGATGGAGTTATCAACTCTCATAATCTCCATATATAGGCCGAAGAAAATCCCCATGGGATATTGCAAACCAAACACCAACGGAAATTCAACGTGAATGTTTGGGCTGGTATCATAGGAAACCATCTTATAGGACCATTCGTTCTACAGGACCGATTGAATGGAGAACGTTATTTGGAGTTCATTCAGAACGATTTGAATGGACTTTTGGAACATGTTCCATTGCAAACCCGAAGAGATATGTGATTTATGCATGATGGCGCTCCTCCTAATTTCAGTTTGATTGTGCGTGACCATCTGAACCATATTTTCCACAATAGATGGATTGGTAGAGGTGGGCCATATTCATGGCCATCGCGGTCTCCGGATTTATATCCATTGGATTTCTTTCTGTGGGGGCATCTAAAGAGCCTTGTTTACGCTACACCTATTCACACAAGAGATGCATTGTTGAATAGAATAACATTACATTGTGAAGCCATACGAAACGACCCTGGAATGCTATTTCAAGTACAGAGAGGGTGTCTTCGCAGACTAAGAAAATGTATAGAGAGAGAAGGTGGTCATATCGAGCAGTTTCTGTAGCGGATTTTTCATTTCTGTTTGCTCTTGAGGCTCTTGAGTTTCGTTAGTTAAACGTGTTTGCATTATAAAAATTCGTTATGAACATTTTACCTATCATTTCCATTTTCCTTAAAAACTAATATTTTCGAATAATGGTAGACATCTCAGGATAAATGTTGTTGAATTAACGTTATCATTATTATTTCTGCTTTGATAATTATTCATTTCAAATAATGGTGGACGAGCGGGTTTGATGTCGTCGAGTGAAACTACATTTTTATCAAGACTCGTTGCTCCGATCGACTTTCCACACGAGTACTTTTATTCATAAAATTGTCCAAGTAACCTTAATTTGTTGAAAAATATTGAAAAATATCTGTCATTTCAAAGTTTTGGGGTGTGGACCATTGGGGGTAGTCCGTTCCTGATTTTGTAGCAAAACAACTGACTCTTGCATGAAGGCTCATCGAAGGAATTCATTTGTTTAGTCAATTACCAAAATTTGGATGATTTTGAATATTCACTTGAAAAGTTATCAAAGAAAAACATTTTTCATTTTGTAACTTCGAGGGCCCGTTACTTGGTAACGAAGGATTTTAGGAAAAAAAGTTATATGAAGTACTGGTGATATTTTGACCCCATCTATACATTCCCGAGAGGAAAAGAGGAAGTCCAGGGACACCCTGTATATTCAAATGTGTCCACAAATTACGTGTAGTGGAGTTTACGTTCGAAAATGGGGAGAAATACGTTGTTTTGCGTGCGTTCAGACCATTTTGCAACCGTTTATCCATTATATGAGCTATACAGATTCAAATTCAAAATGCCATGCTTCTTCTTATGGCGCTTCATTCTTGTAATTTTTAGATCTCCGATCGGAACGTTGTGGAATACAAAACACGAGGAAAGTGTGAAGTGAGACGATACGATATGTTTGTATGAGAGAGAAGGTGGTAATATCAGTACGGAGTAGAGACGAATCAAAGATGACGACGTACCAAAAAGGCACTAAACCGTATCTTCATCTGAGAATAGTTGGATCTCAACATGCAGCACATCATATGAAATGGAAACGAATACAGAATTCATCGACAAAGAAAAAAAGATGATGCCGAGAGGACACTGAGTCGTATTTTCGCTAATAATATTCGCATCGTCATATTTAGCACGTCGAATGAAGAAAGAATGAATGCAGAATTCATCGACAAAGAAATATTAGAAATGGTGACATACCAAAAAGGCACTAAGCCGTATCTCCGTTAATAATAATGCGATAACAATATGCAGCATATCAAATGAAGGGGACATGAATGCAGAATTAATCGACAAAGAACAAAAAAATAAAGATGATGCAAAGAGAGCACTGAGCCGTATCTTCGCAAATAATAGTCGCATTGTCATGTGTAGCACATCGAATGGAAGAGAAAGGAATGCAGAATCAATCTCAACAACAGCATCCAAAACCGTCTTAGCAACCTTTCCAGAAAGAGTTTCAAATCACAGTAGCTTCCAAAATTCATTAACGTGTGCAGTATCAGTTCAGATACATCTCTACAACAGCATCCAAAACCATGTAAGCAACCTTTCCAGAACGAGTTTCAAATCTCAGCATTTTCCATGTTTTATCAAATTCAAAAACACTTACTTTCAAATAGAATGAATGCACTTTTCACTGGTACTTTCAACTGATACAACTACCTCGGTTCACCTCGCAGGATGCATTTATAATAGAATAAGTGTTCATATATTCTAAAATGAGACAAAAAAAATAAAGTGTCTTCTTCGTTTCAACGTTTTGAGGGGTATTGTCGGATGTAGATTCAGCATTAACATTGATCCATGTCACCTTGGGTGTGAATAGATAAGGTCAACAGAAAACATATAACACATTAATTCTGCTTTCTTTTCCCTTTTATTTGATGTGCTACATGTGATGATGCGACTATTATTAGCGAAAATACAACTAAGTGACCTTTCGGCATCGTCTTCGTTTCGTTCTTTGTCGATGAATTACGCATTTTTTTCTTTCATTTGATGTGCTGCACATTGAGATTCAACTGTCATTAACGAAGATGTGACTCAGTGCCCTTTTGACGAGTTGCGCCATCTTTGTGTTTTCTCTATCGTTTCCCTTTCGTTTGACATGAAGATCCGACTATTATCAACGAAGATGCAACTTAGTGCTCTTCTGACATGTTGCACCATCTTTGTTTTTATGTCGATGAGTTCGGCATTCGTTTCTTTTTCAATTGATGTGCTGCAAGTGGAGATCCAACTAGTATCAACGAAGATACGGTTTTTAGTCCTTTTGGTATGTCGCCATCTTTCATTATTCTCTACACATATCATACTTTATTCGAGCTGGATGTTCCACAAGGTTCCGATCGCAGGTCTGAAATTGACCAGAATGAAGTACCATAAGGAATCAAAAAATGCGGACAAGTATAGAAAATGAGTGAATTTTGGTCCCGACAAAACAACCGCCATAAATATTAACATTTCGCAATTACTCCCAATATCCCACGTTGGTGTCGAGGCTAAGTACAAAAACTACTACACCGACGATCTGAGTTCAGTAAATTTTTTTAACTGAATTTCCCTCAGTTGCCGATGAACACGTGACTGGTACGACAAGGGGGCTCAGGGGTGAAGTCCTAAGGAAGCCCGAGGGGAGGGGCGGAGACTCAAGAGGTCTCACCCTCTTTGAATCTCTCGGAATCCTTTCCTGAATCGATTACGTCACATGTTTCTCTCTCCCACTCCTGCTCCGATCGAATGTCATGAAAATTACAAAAAATTTAGCGCCATAAGAAAATACATAGGATTTTGGGCTAGGAACAAATTTGATTAAAATTTCTCGATGAGCGCGGGGTAGGTTCTGATTTATTGACTGACAGACGGCAAAATTGAAGAAGTGGGGACGACTACGTCACACCTACCTTGAGTTGGGTGTTCCACAAGGTTCCGATCGGAGGTCGTGAAATCGCCAGAATGAAGCACCATAAGAAAATACATGGGATTTCATTCATTCGAGGGGGTACATGATGAAGTGGAAAAGGTAACGGAAGCCTATAGACGGAATATAACTTCATAAACATAAGAAATGCTTAGCAGGGAAAGTTAGTAGATATATCGTCAGGAAAATAATGATGAGACAATGTCATTGAATTATATACAACAAAGTCAAAAATGCTGCAGCAATATGAAGGGTTCAAATATGGGGGAACAGAGCGAATCACAGTGGACTACGAAGGCAACTGAATGCTGAGCAAAGGTGCTTTCTGTTTAGCAACAGGCTCTGCAATAACGGTTCCCATAGGACGATGTCGTCACCGGCACTACTGTATGTGGAGGTCCGTGATAGATATGAGGGGATTATCTAAGGGTATCGAAAGATTTGGGCAAGAGTGGAAGGAGGTGACAAAATGAAAAGTAAATTATCATAGCTGTGGTAGAAGTCTATATAGATACCGGAGTGAAGAGATATGAAGGATGTGAGGGGATTGGATGAGTCCACCAACGAAAAATAGTGAAAACTTCGGCCTCGAAAGAGTCAAACGTTTTGTCAAATTGAGCAGAGCTAACAGGTAGGGAGAAGATGATCAAGAAATTGTGACTCAGAGGTGACTGTGAAATGGGTTATGAGTAGAAAAGATATGAATAAAAGGGTAGTATAAATGCAAAAGAGAGTCTGGGAAGGGCAAACCTGGAACGAATGGAAGACAGGACATGAAAAAAAGAAGGAAATTGTGGAAGAGAAAAGTGGTTGAAATTCAAGACCCAAATGCCACCACCAGCCACCTAAATGGTGCTGGTGGTTGTTGATCCACTGATGCACTTATTCTCATAGCTGTAGCATTCGGCAGCCCATATGAGTAAGGTATATGGAAGCGAATGTAATTTTTTGTAGATTATATTAGTTTCTTAGTTTGAACTAGTAAGTCAACTAAAACCGTAAGTGACTGTTGTCATTATGATCATGTAATGACAAACAAATGAATTATATATGGTATATTGATGTAAATGAAGTAATGAACTTTTTTTCTAGCCGGTTTTCTACCCTTCAGATGTGAATGATTATGTCTAGCTAGATGCCTTACAGCCAGGAAATCATCGTGATGTATATTTTTGTTGAGTATCATTACCAGATCAGAAATCGATATCTGCTATCGGACAATGGTTACCCGTGTCTTTTATCTGGTGTGGTTTGTCTATTATTCATTTCTTTCCAAAATGATTTGATTTTCATTACTTCTTTCAGATTTAGAAGTAAATTTTTTGTTCGTCTCTTTCTCCATATATCATGGCGCCTAATCTCTTCCAATAGTTCTTCTGCAGGGACCTCTTATATCCTCAGTTATATTAACGCCTCTTCCTGGAGGAATCGCTCTATTTATAGATGATTTGTTTGAGCTTTTCGACTTCCAGTTCGACGTTGCTTATTCGGATATAGTAATCATTCTCAACTGCATATCCATTTCTTTAGTCCTTTTCCATGGCCTTGAATTGTAGTGCAGCAATCAACTAGGTATTTTCGTGAACTCAAGGTTTGCTCGTGTCTGCTTCGGAGTTGTATTTGATATACTCGATCCAAATATTATTTTCCGTAACGTATTTTTAGAGCTACGGATTGCTACTTTCGAGAATGTTATAGACGAGTTGGAATATTATTTCCAAAGCCTGCCTTTGTGTGCTGAAAGTAAATGAGTGCTCCATTCATCATCTTGTTATGATTATTTGTATTGCTCTATGGTGCCTTTCCATTGAAACTTTCAATTTTGGCGTTTTATGAGATTAAAACCAATGACCGAAAAGCCATTACTCTTTCTTTAACTATATTGTCACTTGAGATGTTTTTCTTTCATCAAATATTTACGTTTTGAATTATTCGCGAAAACCTAGACGTGGGTTCATTTGTTGAAAAATTGACACATTCACTCGTGAATGAATTGACAAACTTAGTGAAACAAAAGTTTCTTAGAATTAGTCAATTCGTCCATTCCCGAGCAAATTTTGTTAGTACTACCCTACTACTCATACCGCTGTTATCACCATTTTAACGAACCATCGCTATTACCACTTGCCAACTCGTCGCCTTCCTTGCTTTCGCATTCTGAATAAATTTAATCAGTCAGTAGTTCGCGTAAGTAGATGAATAATAAGAGAACTGGGGCGTTAGTTAATGGCTTATCAGTGTTAACGGTGGCGTTATCGCTGTGTGAGACATAACGATTCGGGTGTGCTTATGAGAGCAATAATATTAGGTGTACAGGGTGTTGTTTCAAAACACATCAATAAAATGTACAAGGTGTGTAGCTTTGAAGTAGAAAACATAGTTATGTTTTCTACTTCTACTTTTTCTTTAACGCTGGCAGTTGCCAGCGTTAAATAAAACCACATGGCTGCCATCGCGGTATACATATTGTGTGCAGCGTTATATAAAAAAATATGGCGGCTAACGTTAGAGAAAAAACATGGCTGTTATGTAGGTATACAAGGTGTGCTTTTAGAGTTGAAGAAAAGTTGCCATGGAGGTATACAGGGTGGGTAGAGTTGAAGAAATGAAACATAGCTGCTAACGTTAGAAAAAAAACATGGCTGCTATGGAGGTATACAGGATGTGTTTGCAGCGTTGAAGAAAAAAAACATGGTTGCCAGCGTTAAAAAAAATATAACTGTCATCGCAATATACAGATGTGTAGCGTAAAAAAACCATGACCGCTAACGTAACATACCGATGATGGTGACCATATCAATTTACAAAGTTTCGGATCTATATGATTCATCGAAAAATAAACACTTCCGGTTTATAAAAATTGAGATAGAAGAAAACTAATGGTGAATTAGGATTGCCCATATGGAAGAGAATTCAAATCTACAATAAAATGAACATTTCAGGTTTTCACTTCCGGTCGTTCGATTTCGATATTTTCGACATCAATAGATTCGTCTCGATGCCAAGAAAACTATTTAAGCATTTTCAGAAGTTTAAAAGACATAGGAGGCTGACTTTGTCATCAGAGAAGATAGAAAGGGGATGTGGGTACTCTAACCTCACAACTTTTACTGGAGAACATGAAAATGAAGAGCATAGGCATGTTATATGCATTTTATTCATTTTGGTAGTACATTATAAAATCATTCATGAAAAATATCAACATTATTGAGACTGCAGTTGAATGGGCTTCCTTTGGAATGGTGCATACAGAACGATATGTTTTTCTCGAAAATCGGAACAGTTCACCATCCGTTAAGTCTTTCAAATTCCCGATTGTTGTATATTCATTTGATAGGTGAAGTCTGTCATCCAGAAAGGCCTTTTTTTTGATGACCACGCACATAAATGATGTCGACGTCATATAGATTTTCCTTAAGAATTTTGTCTAGATGATACTCCAAAAAGCCAGAAGAATACTTCAAACAATGAATGTTTTTTTCCACATAGACAATGCCTTTTCTATCGTGTCTGCTCAAGGGAGAGAATAGCTTCGGCGGCATGAACAGAAAATCATTACAATGATTAGCGATCTTGATGGTAATCTGTTTGGGGTGGAATTATTGTTCAACAACAAATTCTTGAATATCAACGAATACTGGTCTCATGAGGTGCAACTGTCAACTGATGAAAAACTTTGAATTAGTTCCACCTGAAAAATGAAACCATCAGCATTGTTCACGAAGGTGAACACCTTTGGTGTTGATTCAATGGCATCACTGTTGCGAAAAGATTTGACATGCTGGTAGTAGGTCTGCCATTCTACTTTTTGTATGGATTCATCGTTTTGTGGTTTTTCGAAAATGTTGAACAATTGATTGTAAAACATGATAGCCAAAAGATTTCAAAAATAATGAATTCTTCGTTGACAGTTGTTGACGCTGTTTGAAGGTCTTGACGAAGACTGACGGAAGGTTTAGTGATGAGTTATCCTTATAGATAGTTAACACCGTACTTTCGTTTTAATTCCAAATGAATTATAATTTCTTTGTTTAGGTAATCAATGTGCCTATAATGTTGGTCGAGCACTCGCAATATAATGTTCTTCATTTTATTCGTATCAAAAACAGGTAGGTAAATAAGATGATTGGGTGTTTCGTCAATTGCGTAACCAGGATCAACATCAACGGCAAATTAGTATATCGCATGAGACGGTTGTTGTAGAAGGTTCCAAACATAATGTTGCTATCTATGTGTATGATACATACTTTAATCAACCCACAGGTTGATCGGATGTGTAACGTAAGTTGAGTTTGAGAAGAGTAGATGAAAACCCCAAAATGTCAGCCAAGCTATTTGCAGGTCGGAAATCAATCGAGTGTTTCAAACAAAATATTTCGCTTTTCAGCGTATTATTGTTCGGTTTGGGATAGAAAAATTCCTTGTACGTTTTAGGTGAAAATATATTTGCTCATTAGAGCTTCAATATCACCATTTTCGTTATAGAATAATAGAATTTCTTGACTTTTTCAATGTTCGGTATACTGTTGTACGAATGGAAACTGAGCAAACTAAACTGTATTCGGAATCGGAATCCAATCAAATGGGTGGATTGAAATCGATGGAAAGTGTTGAAGAACGACTCGTTAGAGTTAGTTTCATAGACATGACTGATACATTTCCCACATGTACACACCCTAAATAATGATTATAAACAACAATATTTTGAATTATTCATTTCTACAATAATACCATTATATTTGTGAGCTAACAGGACCATAATACATTGCTTTTTGTAATGATGACGCAGCTGATGTAGGTGGTGGTGGTAACTCATGTCGATAATGGATGAAACATGGTAAACGAATCTACAAAGCGAATTGATGTTGGTAGTCCTTTGGTAATTTATGCCAAACATTGAATAATTCCCAAGGTTTCAGCATTCTCAATCAAATAGTCAATTGATAAAGTTTTCAATTCAACATCGGTTAAGTCCAGCAAAGATTTATGTCTTGGCATTATGAAGTAGAAATTGCAGGCACATATGTCCGCAATTACTCTGATTTAAATTTTGATACCGATCATTGTTATATGTAATCGTTATACCCCTTCCAGAATATCGTATCAATTCCATTGGAAGTTTGAGATTACCGAAACTATTGAAATATTGTACAGCATTGCCGTTTTTAATTTAAGCTACCCAATTAGTGCCTGCATTCAATCGAGAATCCCAGTTCAATACAGCACATTCTCGCTGCCAATAGCTTTGTTGTGACGTGAATCTTCTTCGAGTTTCTTCTTAGCATTTTTTGCATCTATCACGGTTTTTGCGATGGTGCTCGCCCCCCTGCCAATGAACCCAAAGCTGAAAGACCTGCAAATATGAGTGGTAGGATTCCTATCGGTATATGTATCTTCTTACGTCCTCCAGCTTTATGGACGGCCATTTTTGCCGCCTTTAGAGCCGATGCTACAAATTTATAAACGTCATTCGTCGTAGGCTTCCAGTTCTTGATTATATTTTGCAAAATGCTGCGTTGAAATAATTTCACACTCCCCATTACCAATTTGCATTTGGACTTCATCACTCCGGTGACGAATAGAGCGCTCGCCTTTTCCTCAAGTGTTGCCTCTCATCAGCTCGATTTCTAGGTTCGAGAGACGTATCTTGCGAATATACCAAGTCGTACCAGAACCGCAATACTTATAGACAGGTAGGTGTAATTCGAATGGCAGCTTATTGATTAGCGTATTGACGATACCCTCTCCGTGATGAGTCAACATTAGGAATGATGTATGGCGTCAATGAGCACGCTACATATTTAAGTGAATATGTTAACTGTTGATGATAATATGGAGGTCGTTTCTCAAGACAATAGATTGCCCATAGACAACTTGGACTTTTTAGATGATGATGTCAGGTATCGAAATAAACACGGCAAGTTGTTGCCCAATTCTTTCCGCGCCATCATATGTGGTCCATCAGCGTGTGGAAAAACCAAGACAGCTTCATCAATATTATTTTATCCGAATGGACCCAAAATTTTTGAAAATACCTACGTGTACTCAAAATCATTGTATCAACCTAAATATCAGCTGCTTACTGGAAAAAACCAAAGAAGTCGATTATTTCGCATTTCAAGACAATGAAGAAATTCAGAGTCCAGATGCAGTTAATCGAAACTCCATTTTCATATTCGATGATGTAGCCTGCGATGGTCAACAGAAAATACTTGGATATTATTCCATGTGCCAACATAAGGACATTGATGCCGTGTATATGTGTTAGACGTATTCCAAGATACCCAAACAACTGATACGCGATAATTGCAAGCAAGACGAAATGAATTTGAAACATGTATTCGATGAACACGTCTCTCCCGACATGTCTTTCGATGAATTCAACAGAATATGTGGAGAATATTGGCGCGACATGTACCTATAGAACTTTTATCATTGTCAAGGAATGTGACTTGAATGCGGGGCGATATCGAAAAGGCTTTGACAAGTACATAAGAGATGAAAATGTCATTTGTCAACAAGAAACCTCTCGGTAAAGAAGTCGATGTTGTGCGAAAAACAAAATTAATGAAATTTCGAAAAGTATAAGAAAAAAGTATATAGCTCTGAAATTAAGAAAGTCTGAAGAGGATGACTCGTTGCAAAAGTTTTTTCAACCTATATCTAGGCCATTGAAGGATATAGCTGAAATCTCTAAAAAATCGGTAGACCATTTGAAACGTAGTGGTGTCACCAAGAAGAGGGAGAAGGAGGGAATGAGGATTATGATGAGGTATTCCACGGATCACCACCACCACAACCATCAATAGAAAATATTTCAGAGGAGAGAATGATGAAGTATCTGGAGCAATATCTACCCATATACACAAATATGTAATGAAACACTGGGCTAAAGACACTTCCATAGATAAAATATACGGACCAGTTCATGACGAGTCCTCTTCAAAATGGATCCTCGGTAGAAAGTACATTGACTTTGATATAAATGTGGAAATATTACAACTGAAAAACTCTCTTTCAAAGGAACTCCAACTATATAATTTAATCTTCCTCAATGAACCTGAATACTATAATAAAGAGGAGCAAGCCTCTCATAACCATCTTCTGCAGGTGACACAAGGCCACCTGAATGCCAGAGGATCTATGAAGGGAACACATAAATGGAAATGGTCCGATATAGTTAGACCCATGTTCCGTAATCAAACACTTGGTGAAGGTGAGCAATGATGTAGTTGTTTCCAGCATTCTACACAAGCCATCGACACTCATCGTTGGATATACAACGAGGATCCCTTCGAGTATGTGTATTGGAATGATCCGAACGAGTTATTGAAACTAATTATGGCTTCGAAAGAATCTGCAAATTCTTCTTCTTCTCAAGACAATGAAATAATAGCTATATTCGGTGAAGCCAACATTATTCAGTAACATTATTACATATAATAATAACATAATTCAATATGAGATATATTTTTTCATTTGATGTAATATAATATAATTGAAGCAATCGTTTTCGTCACTTTAATCGTATCGAAACAAATGCATTTGTTCAATGCGTTTAAACAGTCATTTTTGTCAGTTTATTCGCAAAAAAATGCATTTTTGAAACCTCCGTTTCTCGCAAAAACCCATATGATTTGCATTGTAATGCGTCACGGAAAATAATACAGAATTGACATGAAAAAACGCTTCAAAAACATCAAAAATATAGTGCGATAAACCGTTGACTTTTTGTCGTGAAAAACGTATGGAAAATTTTGCAAAATTTCAACACGCATTCGAATTGCGGAAACCGCATTGAGAAAAAACGCATATTACTACAATCATATCGGTGTTTGCCACATTTTTATTTCGACTATTGACAAGTATGGGCATGGCTCCAATAAGAAGTGAAAGCATTCTGCAACATCATCAGTAGGCATCAGTAGGAAATCTGGAAAGGTTAATGCCGTCAAGCTGCTGGAAAATAATTCCATTAAAATAAAAAAATAAATAGATAAGTACTTTTTGATCATTCCCACATTGATTTTAATATAAGAGCTACCGGTACACCGTAGCTGTTGCAGCCTATGTATATATATATATATATATATATATATATATATATATATATATATATATATATATATATATATATATATATATATATATATATATATTTTATGAAATTTTACACTCGTTAATATTCTCACACAACACACAACACAATTTTTGTTTGGTATGAAAATGATTAATGCATCGATCACAGAAAAACTTTTGTCCGTTATAATCACTCATTAAAAAAAATAATCTATACATATTTTTAATATAGCAATAGTGGTATTTGATATCATAATCATCTGTATCTTTAGGTGGAGCGTCATACTCATTCAATTTGGGAAAGTATACATTTTGATCTAAAAGTAAATTAACATGTTTGTTTGATTTATTTCTGGTCCATCGTAAAATGGTTTTCTTCAACAACATTCATTTCTGAAGTATAAACATTTACGGATATATCACCCTATGAATTGATGGATGTAGCCGTTACTACGTCGTAGGAGATCATAATGAAAAGAGAAATGAAAATTCCTATGTTTTTTCTCATAGTATCTATGTTTTTTATTTGTAACTAACGTTACTGCAGTTTCGTCCTATATGGACGAAACTTCAGTAACGTTAGTTACAAATAACTCATACAGTAAACTAGTTTATTATCATTCTCATACAATAAACTAGTTTATTGTATGAGTTTGAGAATGTCCATATAGGACGAAACAGCAGTAACGTTAGTTACAAATAAAAGTGGTTAAAAACATAGAAATTTTCATTTCTCTTTTCATCATATATAATTCTGTTTCTCAAATTTTGTGAAGCAGTTAATAGGCATTGGAATTACCAAACCCTTTATATTCAAAACTGTATCATAATTTGTATATGAAGATGCACGTATAAGCTTTTCTTTAGGAGGGTACAAAGCGCTTACGATTGCTCTGAAGAAACACGCATCATCTTGATTATCAAAATGCACACATGCAGTCTGTTTGCAATTTCACTGGGTAGCTGTATCAATGATGAACCGTTGCCCATTTCATATTTATTGACTGCTACCTCAGGCAAAAGAATTTTACTCAATGCTCAACCAGAGTCTTGTTCCTGAAACTCATCAAATTAGTTTGAGGTGGTTGACATTGTTTCGTGGTGTATTTCATCAGTTCGAACTTCCATTGTAGAATATAATATAAATGAATTTGGAATCCCTGAAAAAAATTTAAAAGATTAACCAAAAATAACAATTTTATTAAACAAAAAACTGAAATTATATACAAGATACAACCAAAAAATTGAAATATTAATTTCTTCGATTGACGACTTGTTTATTTTGTGGAAATTCATGTTCACTGAGGATACACTACAAAAACACACTTTTGTCTATTTTCCACTATATTTCTTTAATGTTGACCGGTTTCGGCTATTATACCATTTTCAAAACTAACTGATTACATTTAAATCCGAGTAATTTATAGCTATATTATTCTAGCATAAATGATTTGATATACCTGATATATCTGATATACCTGATATCCGGTACCTGCGTTTCATATACCTGTAAAATCCATGAACATAACAAAGCTTTCAATATAATGTAGGTTTTGGGATCTGGACTATAGGTTCAGGAGAGGACTATTATTTAATTCAAGTTGTTCGTTGAGGACAATAGAATTGGGATCTTTCTTTGACCTGTTTATTTCCATAGATTCCAACAGATTCATCATTTTCCCTTTTTCGCATGTATGTAGGATCTTTAAATTATCTTTATCTATTTTATGTTTCGAATTTTGAAGATGTTCGTACATTAATGATTTTTTATCCGAAAAAAAGATAGGATCTTTCATATAAAGAAATTTCATTGGAGCATCCCTTGTTAATATCCTTAAAGGGGGTACATAAAATTTGTAAAACAATTTTTTTCACAAGAACTAAAAAAGTAGTACTACTACTAAAGTACTACCAAAAAGACACTTAGCTAAAAATTCATTTGGTTTACCCCATGGTTGTACGGGGTGGAAAACGCAACCCCTAAAATTTATTTCCAATGTAACTTTTTGTCTTATCATTTTTTTACCATTTAAATTTTAATTGTCACTATCGCTAATGGCGACCTACTAGATAGATTAGTTAAGAATTTTCGCATTTATGACGATGTATCTCTCTAGTTGTTCCTAAAATAATTTTTTGCTGCGAACTGGTTTATTATAGGCAAAAAACTCAAAAGACATTTTTTGTTTAGAATGAAACAGGCTATCGGAAATTTAAATGGTAAACAAATAATAAGACAAAAAGTTACATTGGAAATACATTTTTGGAGTTGCGTTTTCCACCCGTCACAACCATGGGGTAAACCAAATAAATTACTGGCTAAGTGTCTTTTTGGTAGTACAAAACGTCAGGTTAATCTCAATATTGTAGCTTTTTCAGTGCTTGTGAAAAATATTGTTATACAAATTTTTTGTACCACCTTTAAAAGGCTGTATCTTAAAAAAGGATACTCCAATGAAGTTTCTTTATATGAAAGATCCTATTTCTTTTTCGATGAGGAGTCACCTCCTCAAATGTTTATACTCATTCAGTACATCCTGTATATTAGCTATAACCGCTGAAAGTGGCAATCCCATCGGCAGTCCCTCATCTTGCGTAAAGAATTTATCGTTCAGTTGGAAGTAGCTGTTTCGTACACAGCATTCTAGTAATTCCATGATTACTTTTATCGGTAGGTTTGTTCTATTTTTCAGGTCCCCTTCTTCGGAAAGCTTCTTCTGTATGATTTGAAGTGTTTCTTCGACAGGAACGTTGGTGTAGAGGCTTTCCACGTCAAAACTGATCAGTTCATCCTGCTCTTTGACTTCGATTTCCCCTATTAGTTCAACGAAATGCCTTGAATTTATCACAAAAGTTGATGTTTTACCTTGCAATGGTTTAATTATTGGTAGTAAGACTCTGGACAAGTTCTGAGTGGCTGAATCTCTGGAGCTAATGATCGGTCTGAGCGGAATCCTTTTTGTTTTCAACAAACGTGGTCACACACTCAAATTAAAAGAGGAAAAATTCCCAACGAGGCAGAGACAATATTTTTTGGTGAATTGTATTTTCGAAACATGGAATAACTTACCCAACGTTGTTTGAATTCCGACTCAGTGAACAGTTTCAAAAACAAAATAGACATTTGCTTATTTGCTAAATCGGCTCTATGCATTTATTAATTATTTTTCTTTTTGCATGCATTGTATTAACTTGTTGATATCCTTCGTTTTTAGGCTTACATAGGACTTTGTCTTCATCCTTTATTTATATGTAATAATAATAATAATAATTTTGGGTAGTTCATACAAAAAAAGGGGCTTACTGTGGTGCGGTTTAGCGATTATCTCTCTTCTTCCGAAAAATAGACTTGGTGTGTTTTCAAAGTCTGGTACAACTTCCTTTCAATTGATGCAGTAGGGTCCCTTACGATCTTCGTGTATATTCCTTTCTGAAGCACCTCTTCGATCTTCTGTTCGTAAAAATCAGTATCCATCGCATCACACGTTCCATTGCACGAACGTCGTTAAATTTGATTAATATTAAAATGTGTAGATTAAAATGTGAGTTGGTAATGAAAAAAATTGAATTATCAGGTGAAATAGGTAACATTGGGGAATTGAAACACATTAGATGTATAATAAAAGTTATGAGAAATGATAAGTATTTTTGGGAAAGAAAGTTTTTGGCTTTCTACTACTCCATCTTGATACAGAAAAAGGGATGAGGGAATCTTCCAAAGAAAGGAAGGAAGTAATCAATTTGAAAATAAGTAATTCTATACATGGATATGTAGATCATGCAAAGAAGTAACTTTCAGACACAAACTGAAAGAAAGTCCTCCTGAAACAGCTACTTCCATAAAAACATTGAATTACACGAAAGAAAAAAATTCTTTCGAAACAAATACTTCTATATGAAAACTGAATTATACAGAAGATACTTTTCTCTACTCAGTTTGTATTTCAAACACTCGTTGTAGAATAAAAATCAGATATCATTCACATGAGTTCTACTTTGAATGAATGGTAATAAATTGCACTTACATGGAACACTGTCACCCTCACTGGTATACACCGATGTTTCGCCTTAAGGCACTTGCCCCAAGGCTCTTCAGTACCAAATTGGATAACATTATAGAAAATACACACAATTCATTCATGAATTACGATTTTTTAATGTCACGGAATAAGCTTGATCTGCTTATGTCATCGATGACATCGTAATGACATTCATACACCTATTTGATTTAATGTTAGCCAAGAGGAATCTTATTTGAATTGAAGGGGTTATATTTTTAGGAGTGATTAATTTTTGGGAAAGACAGTTTTTGGCAAAAAAAAGGGATGTTGGGGGATCTCATCAAAACCCCGAATGACGGGGAAATTATTGATAGAAAATATTTTGATGCTCGTAATGAAATCATTGATTTGGAGACAGATTTGAGTGTTTGGTACAATGAGCATGTTGTGGATGTTATTTTGAATGAACTTGATGAGTATTTCTTCAGTTCGGACTTCCATTGTCTAATATAATATGAATTGATTTGACATCTTGATGATGTTGTCTCTACGTAGCTCGTTCCCCTGAACGTAGAAAAAGAGCCCTCTCTTCGTTCTTCATTGCTGACGTTAGAAGGTGGAACTGGTTCTCGATCTGGCTGTTCTCTGATTTTTCATCTGAATGCTTCTGCCTCGATCTGATCCATAAGGGAACTGGTGGATTCTACTGCAGTTATTATTTCCAAAGTGGGCACAGATGTTGGTGCAATGGCGAAGTTTAGACCTTTCCTCAATAAAGATTCCTTTACATCCGTGAGCGGGCGGGAACTCATGTTGATGACGTTGGTGGCTTCATAGTTGTCCTGTTATTGTTCTACATTGGGCATTGTTTCCTCAGCAACTTTTCCTGTTGTGGGTAAGTAAAGGTACTATGCCATTTCTAGATCATTCCTTATGGAGATTTACATGGGAAATTGCTGAGGTCCATTTGGGAAATTTTTGCCCATTTCAAGGTACGCGTACGACGGAGAATCGAGCAGAAACGTGTGACATCATCGACCCGAGATGACGTCACGTATCGTAGCGATTCAAGCGTCGACCCTCTTAGTACCCCACCCCTCGGCCCTCCTTAAGACTCCGCCTCCTTGGTCCCTTTCAGTCTCCACCCCTCGGCCCCCTTGTCACGTGATTCTAATTAAAAAAAGTTTATAGTTATGGGAATCGAACCCACGACGTCCGGGTGGTAGACGTTGTCCTTAGCCTCTACACCAACGTAAGATATCGAAAGTAAGTGCGAATGATGGGTATTTACAGAGTTATTTTCAATTCCGTAGAATGTAATCGTCATTATTATTATGTTGAAGATACGCGTTGTAGACTAACGTGTGGGGTAATGGATGTATTTGATAAGGACATTTCAAAATACGTTGTTTTGCATAAGTTTCGACAGTTTTTCTTTCGTTTTTTTTTCATGCTACCGTTTTGCATACGATAGTATTTCGTGCGTTTTCGGCCGTTTTTCGTGTGACCGTTTTGCGTGCGGCCGTTTTCCATGTGTTTTCGCCGTTTCGCGTGTGATTCCCCTCAATGTGTGTGTGTACAGGGTGTCTTATTCAAGGAACACAACAGGTGGCTCTATCGTTTTAGCCTGCGATTCTTCAATGTGTACAGGGTGTTTTATTCAAGAATCATGGTTCTCATCGTGATATACGGGGTGTGCAGCGTTTAAGAAAAAAAACATGGCGTCCAGCATTAAAGAAATAAACAGGGCAGTCATCGAGGTATACGGGGTGTGCAACGTTTAAAAAAAACATATCGTCCAGCATTAAAGAAAAAAACATGGCTACCATCGTGATATACGGGGTGTGCAGCGTTCAAAGAAAAAACATAGCGTCCAGTGTTGAAGAAAAAATATGGCTGCCAACATGCAAGAAAAAAACATCCAAGTGAACATCAGGAGATGACGGAAAAAAAACATAGATTGTGCGCGCGCAACATGAAAGGTTAGGAGGGTCTTATATTTTTTCATGGGATCCAACATGTTAGAAGGGCAGCATAATAATAGTCGGATCATCATATATAGCACGTCAAATGAAATAAGATGAAATGCAGAATTCATGTAAGAAAAAAAACATCCAAGTTGACATCATCAGAAGATGACGGAGAAAAAACATAGATTGTGCGCGCAACATGAAAGGTTAGGAGTGTCTGATATATTTTCGTGGGATCCGACATGCCAGAAGGACAGCATTATTTGTCTTTGATGAATGTGTCAAAAAGATGAATTAACAAATTTTCGGATCTGTACGATTCATCCAAGTTGGCATCATCAGGAGATGACGGAGAAAAAACATAAATAACGCGCGCAACATGAAAGGTTAGGAGGGTTTAATATTTTTTCGTGAGGTCCAACATGCCAGAAGAACAGCATTATTTTTCTTTGATGAATGTGTCAAATATATGAATTAACAAAGTTTCGGATTTGTACGATTCTTCCAAGATGGCATCATCCGGAGATGACGGAGAAAAAACATAGAAGGCGTCCGCAACATGAAAGGTTACGAGGGTCTAATATTTTTTCATGGGATTCAACATGCTAGGCATCATTTATCATTGATGAATGTGTCATATATATGAAATAACAAGGTTTCAGATCTGTACGATTCATTGAAAAATAAACACTTTCGGTCTATGAAAAATTGAGATAGAAGCAGAGTAATGGTGAATTCGGAATTGCCATATCGTGTAGAGTCCAAATCCAGAATAAAATGATCACTTCCGGTCGTCCGACTTTGACAATTTTGACATAAATGGATTCGTCTCGATGTCAAGAAACATAAATAAGCATTTGCAGAAGTATTGACAGGGTGTCCAGGGACACCCTGTATATATATATATATATATATATATATATATATATATATATATATATGTATATATGTATATATATATACATACATATATATATATATATATATATATATATATATATACATATATATATATATATATATATGTATATATATATACATATATATATATATATATATATATATATATATATATATATATATATATATATATATATATATATATATATATATATATATATATATATACAAAACTTGGGAATTTCTTTGGGTGAACAGCAGAACGGAAGTGTACTCTTATAATACAAGTTATTCCAATATTTCGATAAAATTTATTATCATCTTCAGGGAAAAGCTACAAATGTTTTATGGTGATAATACAATATGAAAAAGTATTTTTTTATGGGTATTCCCATAATTTTAAAACAAATAACGATTTTTATTAAAAGTTTTAATTCATTATTCTTCTTTGTATCCAGTGAGGTGTCTACCTCTTTTAACTTGATGACTATTTTATTGTATTGACATGTTTCAATTGTTTAGATATAACATTCTTTTCGACACGGCCAACCTCACTAACAGTAAGTTGTTAAAAAAAATTTTTTATATCATTATTAAAATAAAAAAAAAAAACTTTTTCATATTGTATTATCACCATAAAACATTTGTAGCTTTTCCCAGAAGATGATAATAAATTTTATCGAAATATTGGAATAACTTGTGTTATAAGAGTACACTTCCGTTCTGCTGTTCACCCAAAGAAATTCCCAAGTTTTGTTCTTAACTAGTCAGCAAAGACTGTCCTTCAACTATATATATATATATATATATATATATATATATATATATATATATATATATATATATATATTAGTATGCAAATTGAATCGAATGCGAATGGTTATTCTCGACTTATCATAAAAATATTGAAACTTTATATTTGAATATTTTATTTTTGGAGTATGAGCAGGAATATTAGGTACTTCATTAAGAATTTTAATTCGAGCAGAATTGAGAAACCTTAGAACTTCAATCGGACATAATCAAATTTATAATGTTATCGTAACTGCTTATGCTTTTGTTATAACTTTTTTATAGTTTATAAACTTCAACTTTTCAGACTTCAATACAAATATATGGAAATTCTGACCTGGGAGTCCCGAAGTCACGTTTAATGGGTATTACAGGGTTGCCACGAATAGGAGTCAATTTAATGCGTGGAGTGAAATGAAAATATACATTATGTATATAACGCTCGCGCTCCCAATCGGATTTATGATGAACTAAAAATGTATATTTACTTTCATTTTTGGCACTAACTTACTTCCATTGAATTGTCTATTACTGACATCTGGTAAGGAGAGAAGGAAAATTATCTGAACCAGAAACAAGCCATGAATATATCCGTTGGGGATCTGTGATATGGTTGGTTTCAGTCGTTTATCTAGAGAGATATTTACGATGACTATTTTACGTCCGATATACGGACGTAAAATAGTCACGGAAGCAAAATGTAATGTACCGAGCCTATTGATGGACGCAAAATGATGCTAAGGATATATATATATATGTATATATATATATATATATATATATATATATATATATATATATATATATATATATATATATATATATATATATATATATATATATATATATATATATATATATATATATATATATATATATATATATATATATATATATATATATATATATATATATATATATATATATATATTAGTATGCAAATTGAATCGAATGCGAATCACAAAAATTTCACTAGTTCAGACAGGGCAATCCCTGAAACAACTAAAAAAGGAGAATTAAAAATGAATAGCTGAAAATAAGAATTATATTAACCAAAATAAACCTGAAATGAAATAATAGTGAAATAAAATACAAGTAAAAATAGAACAATTGAATAAATAAAAATGAAGAAAAAACTTGGAATCTCTCCACTTTTTATTTTTATTTTCTTTTTTCTTTCCTTAATTTTTATTTATTCAATTGTTCTATTTTCACTTGTATTTTATTTCACTATTATTTCATTTCAGGTTTATTTTGGTTAACATAATTCTTATTTTCAGCTATTCATTTTTAATTCTCCTTTTTTAGTTGTTTCAGGGATTTCAAATCATTTTATATGGTAAACAATGGAAGTCCGAACTAGTGAAATTCATCACGAAACATTGTCAATCACCTTCAAACAAGCAAATCACAAAATTGAACGCATCCTCTATAGATTTCAGGATTATAGTGCACTCACCCACATATGTTTTTTTTTATGACTGTTTTGGTTTGGTTTTGATTATAATTGGGTAGATTCAAAATATTGTATCAATGTGATGAAATTACTAACCTTATGCACATATCGTGGTTTTTGATTTTGGAACCTTGACAGCAACACAGTCACACTTTTTACAGAATTCAAAGTTATATTGGTAGTCTCAACCGTCTCAAAAGTTCACCCAGCATTATAATGCAGAATTATGAAAAATTAGAAACAATGAAATAATAAATTCAATATCTTCACATATCTTCACTCCCTGTATGATGATCCGTGATGATCTGGCTATTCTTAATGAAAATATGGTTTAATGCCTTTCTGACTGCAATCTTTGTTTTTTTCTCTGCCGAAGAATTTTGCATTTCTTTTCCTCTCATTTGATGTACTGTACGTTACAACCGAACCAAATATAATTGCAGTCTCCGAAATGCTGATATTCTATACAAATGGCTATATATATATATATATATATATATATATATATATATATATATATATATATATATATATATATATATATCAACAATAATATTTTGTCGAAAAACCCTTCATAGGTAAGTTTTCCATATGGTGCATAGTTTGGGGATGACACTATATATATATATATATATATATATATATATATATATACAGGGTGTCCCTGGACTTCCTCTTTTCCTCTCGGGAATGTATAGATGGGGTCAAAATATCACCAGTACTTCATATAACTTTTTTTCTTAAAATCCTTCGTTATCAAGTAACGGGCCCTCGAAGTTACAAAATGAAAAATGTTTTTCTTTGATAACTTTTCAAGTGAATATTCAAAATCATCCAAACTTTGGTAATTGACTAAACAAATGAATTCCTTCGATGAGCTTTCGTGCAGGAGTCAGTTGTTTTGATACAAAGTCAGGAACGGACTACCCCCGATGGTCCACACCCCAAAACTTTGAAATGACAGATATTTTTCAATATTTTTCAACAAATTAAGGTTACTTGGACAATTTTATGAATAAAAGTACTCGTGTGGAAAGTCGATCGGAGCAACGAGTCTTGATAAAAATGTAGTTTCACTCGACGACATCAAACCCGCTCGTCCACCATTATTTGAAATGAATAATTATCAAAGCAGAAATAATAATGATAACGTTAATTCAACAACATTTATAACAGGAATAATACAAAGTATGCTAAAGATAATAGTACTTATCTATTTATTTTTTGATTTTCATGGAATTATTTTCCAGCAGCTTGACTGCATTAACCTTTCTAGATTTCATATCATTTCTAGAAACATGTGGATTCGTTTTCCGATGGCATTTCAGGTTAGCTTCCCAAATTTCTGCTACCGCAGTTGTCGGTTGATTGGTCAAACTACCAACACTGACATAAAAACTTGGCAAGTTGACTTGGGTGTCACACCAATAGGTGGTTCCACTTATGTTTCGCTTGCGTTTACGCAGCTATTTTTATCAAGTACTTTCTTGGTTTTTTCTCATTTTGTCTTCAATCGAGGACCGCCTGCCCGGTACTGACGATGCCCAATAGGCTGAAACAGCTGTATACCGGTGGCTCTTAAATTGAAATCAATATGGGAATGATCAAAGAGTACTTATCTATTTATTTTTTGATTTTCATGGAATTATTTTCCAGCAGCTTGACTGCATTAACCTTTCTAGATTATATATATATATATATATATATATATATATATATATATATATATATATATATAATGAATAGATAAGTACTCTTTGATCATTCCCATATTGATTTCAATTTAAGAGCCACCGGTATACAGCTGTTTCAGCCTATTGGGCATCGTCAGTACCGGTACTGACGATGCCCAATAGGCTATATGTATGTTTGTATGTATGTTTGTATGTACCTATGTTTGTTTGTAACTCTCAAGCTCGGGATCTGTATTGACAGAATTATCGGCATTATTGCTTGATCTATTCGCGGGCAGATGGCGCTGTACGTAACCTCATTGCATTGTCTAAAGATTGATATTTCTTAATCTATTCGCGGGCAGATACGTAACTATCAATTATTGCTTGAGCTATTCGCGGGCAGATGGCGCTATTCGTAACCTCCTTGATAGGTTGTTCAAAAGAAAATCGATTTGTACTACAGATGATATATTTGAATATTTTCAATTACCCGTGATTCACTACAAAAAAAAGTTCTGAACGAAACGGAAGATACATTTTGAAATCTAATTCGATTATTTGAAAGCAAACCAGAATATATATTTCAACCATGAAAACTTTATCGTAAATTGTACCTAGAGCTAGAAAATTCAGTTACTTAAATATTTAAAAAAATCGAAAAATTAGAATTTAGGTGCTTGACATACATATCAAATCAAGAGATTGGTTCGAAAAATAAAATTATTCACTGAAAAAATATTCCAATAATATTTTGAATGAAACTTCAAATCAAAACATCAAGACTGAATTTTTTTCTGAAAGTATTACTGAAAATTTTCCCTTTACTTCCAAACAAATTCACTTTTTAGTTCAATGTTCTTTAGAAGCGTGTTTTTTAGTTTTTTTAAACAATATTTATTTAGTCCACCTTCGATTCATTTCCTTCATTTCCATTTGAATTTTTTTACGTGATTGCTCGGCAAATATTTTTCATATTCAAAATGCCTCCAGCTACTATTCGCTGTCTTTGAACTCGAAAGCTAGTATCAGTATCAGATGCAAAATAAAAATCATCCTCCCATCGGTTATTAGTGCCATCCACATTAGTTTTTTCTGTTTGTTCTGTTGGTTGCATAAACTGCTAAGCATCTCACTAAAACTATATGTTCGTTTAATGACTGTAATAATTATTCCAGAACAATTAAAAATGAGAAACTGCATGATATTCTAATGCTTCTATCCATCCCCAAAAATGAACATTGTGAAATTGGTGAATGGCATAGCATCTGTCAAAAATATCCCTTGAAATCATACATAACACACATTTCCTAGATTCCCTAGGAAGTTAATTTTGACCATAAAATAGTTATTAGGGACGTTTTTAAAAAAAATAAGATATGCAGCTGGTCTAGTTTTCATTTCTGTACAAGAATTCATATAAATTTCTACAATTAAAGCGATAGAGATTTTTCATGAAAAATGTTGATTGGCAACTTGAACAAAACTCTCTCATTGAGTGATGATATTTTTTACTGTTTATAGTTTCAGAATGAGATTAACTTGAAATGTAAGCAGGAGTCATAAACTTTATCATCTTTAAAAAAAGTATCAGCTCAGAATACTAATACATAAATACGTATTTTCCAATTGGCGATGTCAGCGTAGTTCCAAATATCTGAAAAACTGTTTTCAGCTCTCGAAATTTTCAACAAGTTGTTCAAATTTGAATCACAATTCAATAAAACACTATAGTCTTTTGTGGAATTTGGCAGATGCCAAATCTAGTAAAACGAATTTGGCGAATACGGCAGACAAAAAGCAAAAAGTTATAATTAACCCGTGTGTCTCGGCAAATGGTTCGAAGAACTGCTCTTCAAACAATTTGATGAAACCGATAGTAATGACGTCACTTCAAAGCAATATTATCCAACAATACGACGGTGAGCCACAAGCTTCAATGAAATAGTGAAAAATGTTAACGTTATGGATTCTATTGTGTTACGTAAATCAACAATGCTTTGAGACTGAACCGCTACGAAGAGTACCTACTATGCCAAACGATGAAATACAGGGACTAAATTAATATACGAAGAAGTCTATTATAATCAATATACACCAAAACAGATGTAATTATGTATCTGATCGGCCATTTTGAAGTACCTGATATCTACTTACAAAATGTTGTTATTACATATGTTCAATGGAAATGGAAAAAAATTAATTATTATAATAATAATTATGAATCATCTCTCTAGTGAGAGATGTTTAAAGCATGCGTGCTTTAAACAAAGCGAGGGTGATTTGTTCACTCACTCGAATTGACTGCCGTGTCGGTCGGTGGTTCAAGCCCTTGTCTGAACGATCGATCTTCACTTGCTATCGTCCAACCCGTGTTAGGAATCACACGTTAAAAGGTAAGACCTCGATGCGCGCGCAACCAAATTATGATGGATTACGTTATGATACTTTACGGATTCTATACATTACGGTTATGATGGAATACGGATTCTGTACAATGCGGTTTCTACGCTTTAGCGATATGATACATTGAGTTTATGATACAATGTAGATATGATGCATTGCGATTATGATCGGTTGACGTTTCTAAAAGTACGTTGTGATTTTGTACTTTATGACAAAGTACGTTCTGATGTTTTACTTTATGATGAATTGCGATTATGACGGCTTACGATTATGATCTTGTAGCGTTATGATGCATTACGATTCCTCTCCTTTGATGTTATGATGGAGTACATTATGATGAATTGCATGGACCCAAATTCGGCTCGTGAAGTATCGATACATCGTCCTGCACACTTTCCTGACGTGTCTCCAGATCATAAAAGATGAACAAGAGATTATAAGTCTGAGACTTTTTTGTGTCCGGTTGATTGTAACAAAGGTAGCCGGCGGGACATTGTTTTCTTACAAATTTTGCAGAAGATCTCTCCGTAGACGTGAGAACGATTAGTTGGTACAATTTTGAAATATTCCTCGCATCTTCTTATTTTTCCACACATTTTATTCCGAATATGATTTTCGAAACACACTCGACCTCGAAAAGATCTTTTGTATGACTCGCAGGGGATTTTCACTGGATTATTAGGACAATCCAGTGAAGCCTGACACGAAAAACAAGCACCGCCGCACCGATGGTTTTTCTTATGATCGAAGGGAACATAAATAACATTCTTCACAGTAATAATAACAGCAGAATGCTGTAGTAAGGGACAAACAACATGGTGACATTCAGTGCAGCGCGTTAAAGAAAAAAAAAAGTTTGCCATCGAGGTTTACAGGATGTCTCATCATTCAAGAAAAAAGCATGACGTCAATGTGTACAGGGTGTCTCGAAATACGGCATTCAAGAAAAAACATGTGTGATTTTTTAATGTATACAGGGTGTCTCATTCAAGAAAAAACATGTCAATTCAACGAAGCTCTATCGTTTTAGCGTGTGATTCTTCAGTTAGTACAGGGTATCTCAAAATACGACATTTAAGGAATATGGAAGTTTAACGGGATTCTATCGTTTTTATGAGCGATTCTTCAATATGTACAGGGTGTGTCAAATTACGTCATTCAAGAAAAAACACGACAGTTTAACGGGGGTCTATTGTTTTACCGTGTGATTCTTCAGTGTCTACAGGGTGTCTAAAATACGTCATTTAAAAAAACATGACAGTTTAACGGGTTCTATCGTTTTAACGCGCCATTCTTCAATGTGTACAGGGTGTCTCAAAATACGCCATTTAATAAAAAACGTCGTTTCTGGCTCAAAATTCAATGCGTTTTCTTATGGAGCTTAAGTTTAGTCATTTTCAGACCTCGTAGCGGAACCTTGCGGAATAACCAAAAAACATCCAAAACCCCTGAGACTGAAATAAAAAACCTTTGCAATGTGAAAATCCCCGATTTTATGTTTTTGGCTTCAGAATTTACAAATCACAGACCAGGTTACAAAAAATATTTATGGAAACTGGATTTGAATGAGATGTTGATACCTGCGAAACCAGAGAAAATTGCTGATTATATTTGTGAAAACGTTTTTGTTGACCAAATTTTTCAAAATTCAGCAGGCTACATAATTGCACTCGATGAAAATAAACGTAAATATTATGTGGCAGTATTTCCTAGCCTGGAAATCAAAGAAAATTATCCAATTCTAGTAACATCTGATATAAATGTGATATTCCAAACTAATAGTAGAAAAGGTTACATACTATATGACAATAAATCATACGTGGAATTTTTTGAAACACCCGGTGTAATAACAACCACAGGACGGATTTCCGATATATTTCCGGGAATTCCAGGAGATATCACATGTGCTTTTCGATACATTGATGGACACATGTAATTTTTAGAAAATACACTTACTATAAATACAATGCTGGACAATTTATTTAGAATTTATTTTTGTATTCCATGCCCTGCAGATGGACTTTTGCACCAGCTGAAAGAACTCCTGAAGAAAATTACATCTATTTGTCAATAAATGACTATTTCGCAATAATATTTCACTTAATGTAATCAATAAATACTTGGATATCAACTCAATGTTTTTTTATATTCTACAACCGCTACAACACCAAGCTTAACAATCTGAAGATCATCTGAAGAAGCCTCTACTCTCACGTATGTAGGTAGTGCCTCATGGTTATTGTCGTGTTATTGTCCAAACTAGTTTGGAATTTCACGAGCTCCAGTACAAGGACCGCCCACTTAGAATGAACATTAAGTAAACGTGGAAAAATATTGGTTTTCCCAAAGTATTTCAGCTTAGTTTCGAAAATTAAGCGTTTCCTAAGCGATAGAAAAATCTTTTGCAAGATTAGTAGCCTTCGCCAATTTTTTGAAAAGGGAAAAAGCTGATTTTATGGAAAATGGCTTTTTCAGCTATCTAGATAGGGAAATCGTGCTTTCTTCAAAGAAGCATCGATAGAGATTCTTAGTAGCTTTTGTTTGACACCTCGATCACATTTCTAGTACTCATGGTTCAATTTTTATTAGCATTCAAGTTTTGAAAAATATAACATTTTTCAAATGCATTTTTTTGTAAGAAGGAATGTGAATATCGAGACGCGGCATAAGACTTTTTGTCTTAGGATGCTGAGTTCTATATGAAATCGAGGAAAACAAAAATTCAGAATTTTTGTGATTTTCCGAAGATTTCCGAGTAAGGCCGAAGACTGTTAGATTTCATTTCATTTATCGAAGAACGCAAATTGAGAAATCGAAACAATACATGGAAAGAATGAGATAGAAACAGCGGCATATAGACGTCAATGGAAACTAGCAGAGCGGTATTCCTACTTCAAAGCCCAGCGCCTGTAGGAAAACAGGTCGTAAACGCTGGCAAATCCATACGAAATGAGTTTTTTTCGTTGTGTAAATATTGAATCTAGGTCAGGCAGGATCGCACGGCTTTCGCGATCGCCAATTGGCCGAAAGTGGCGCGGAAGAGAGCCCGTTTATTTAGCATAAATATACGGATTTCCAAGCCACGAGGGTTAGTCGAAGTTTGAACATCGAGCGAGTAGCAGTCATCCTAAAAATCCGAAGATTTTTCGAAAGTTTGAAGCTGCGGTTGGGATTAATTGAATGAATTCGAGTCTCTGGTTCTTTTCAGAACTTATTAGAGACAAAGCACAACACAGGAGTCTTCAGGGATCGGCGGTTACTATCAATTAGTGGAATTGGAGGAAATTTTACTGGAATCAAGAATCTGTAGGACCAATTGAGATTAAATCAAAGCAGATTAGTGGCTGGATACTTATTCGAAGAATTCTAGGATTGTGGAAACTCTGGGATTTAACAGAGTTTATACTGGAGCAGATTATTGGTTGGGTAACTTATTGAAGTGCTTAATCATACTTTACATTTGTCCAGGTTCCTTTTGGCACTCCGCCAGAGGAAAGCAGCCAGAATCCTGCAAAGGAAGAACAGGTCCCTACTAAAGTTGCCTGGTCTCACTCCACCCGATCACCTTGCGGTGTTAAACGATCGAGGTGTTTCGAGATTAAACTCGAGAGGGTCAAGACATCATTAGTTACGTCCTTCGGGCGAACGACTCAACCTAACCGATGGGACCTTACAGGATTACGATACCTTTCTACCTTATCTTGCGAGCGGCCCTCATCCTAGGGTGCTGTTCAACCGTTAGGCTCCTTGTTCCTAACTCACTAGCTCTGTTCACCCTGTAGGCCTTGGATAGGAAAGTAGCTTTCGCGATCCAAGGATGAACTTAAAAATATTAGATTTCCGTGAATCCTTCCCTCTGACTATTTCCTCGTCAGAGTCATTTTAGGGAAACTTTGAAATTGAAATGCAGAGTGGGGCAAGACAAGCGCGAGCGCAGCTTGCAGAAAATACACCAGTGCCAAACCGCGAGACCACAAGCTTCGGTCAATCTAGTTTCTTGTCAGACACGCTTAGCCGCCTGAGTGCGACTTCTACAAGCAGACGCGGAACCCCCCAGGACTCTGTTTTCACAGGAAACAGTATTCCGAGAACTCCGGTAGAGATGGCCAGTCTGAGGGCATCCTCTACTCAACGTAGACCTTTTGCGCACGAAGACACCAGTGCCTCTCCCGTGGTCGCAGAACGACAAACTTTGGGCATTGGTGGTTTTTCAGCAAGTCGAGTAGCTAGAGAACTCGACATGACACAAAGGACAGAGTCCTCAAATCGCGGTAACAACTCGGCTTATCAATCAGTATTAAATCGCATTAGGGAATTTAATACTCCTCAGAGTCGACGAAATAGTATTTTCCAAGAGGAAAATACACCGTTTTTCCAGGAGGAAAATACACAGTTTTTCCAGAAGGAAAATGCAACGTTTTTTCAGGAGGAAAATAATGCTCAGGAACGTCAGGAGACGTTACTCCGAGAAAATGGACATCGTCTCCGAGGAGAGGTGTTGTCCAGGACCAGGAGCATGACCAGGCCAATCTCCGTCAATTGCTCGACATGCGAGCTGAATTGACAACGCCAAGAACGGTCTCTACTAGAAAAACATCCACAGAGCGAACCCCAATTAGGGCTTCGCGAGATATTAAATATGAAAACGTGATCTCCTATGCTGAGATCGGCTCCGAAAACGAGCCAACAGCGTTTTTCATCAGAACCAGAAAAATCGGAACAATTTGAAATTTTTAACCGGCGGCGACAACCGGAGGGTTGTCTGCCTCTAGACTTGAGAGTTTTCCCCGAACGAAAGATTTTGAGTGAAAACATTGAGGCGGTGATACCTACTTATGTAGTAGAGTCACCAAGGGTATTGTTTCACAGGGTGTACAGCCATCCTGTGACAACAGTTATTAGCTAAATGTCGAAGCCATTGACAAACCCGACAAGAGAATCATGCTATCATGGACAGGACTTTCGAAACAAGGAAAGTTTCGAGAGGCGCGGTGAAGGACAGCGTTTCCAAAGCAAAGGAGGCTTTGGAGATGCTGGCAACAGGAAATCAAGCGACGAAGCACAGGTCGTCCGACGCCAGGCGTCGCGATGCCCTCAGGGGGGAACACTTAGTGATTCCTGGGAGGAGAAGGGGTCATCGCGCAAAGAAGCACCTCGTCCCCGGTTAGAGCCGGATACTGACGACCTAGCGAAAGCGCTAGGGGGTGGAGGAATGCCAGGGAGTCACCTTGAAGCCGAGAGTGACTTGTGAGTGGCCTCATGGCGGGGTCAGTACCTAAACGCATCCCGATTCTCAGAATACGAGCGAACCGAAGCATACCAACCTCTCGTTGCACCCAGGCAAGAGCTGAGTCCTGAAATCCCAAGGGCTCAGGTCTGGGAGGCCAGCCGGCCGTTGCGACGTAGGGTAAACGCGGTCGACGGGGGCGGAGTCGTAGGACACGCCCCCCCAACGGAACATTATTACTCCGCCGGAGGACATTATGTCAAATTGCAAATTGTAAATAGGTAAAATATTCAAATTCTTTGTTCTTTGCGTAACCGCCACATACTTGACCAACTGCGCTTTGCGAAATTAGTTATGACGCACCACTGTATACTCCACTCAATGCCCGTTACATTGCCGCCATGTTTTTTTTTTAACGCTGGCAGCCATGTTTTATTTCCTTAACACACACACACCTTGTATATTATTGTTTTCATATTATTTCAAGCACGCTCGAATCGTTATCTTTCGAACCGCGATAACGCTGCTCGATTCTCTGTTTCACATGAAGGTTTCATTTGTTTTCATCGATTTGAAATAGAACAGAGAATTTGGATATTTTACCTATTTACAATTTGAAATTTGACCTAACAATGAGGGACTACCTACATGCGATAATGCTCGTAACGTGAGAGTAGAGGCTTCTTCAGATGATCTTCAGATTGTTAAGCTTGGTGTTGTAACGGTTGTAAAATAGAAAAAAACATTGAGTTGTTACACAAGTATTTATTGAATACATTAAGCAAAATATAATTACGGAATAGTCATTTACTGACAAATAGATGTAATTTTTTTCAGGAGTTCTTTCAGCTGGTGCAAAAGTCCATCTGCAGGGCATGGAACACCAAATAAATTCCAATAGAATTTTTTTCCAGCATTGTATTTATAGTAGGTGTATTTTCTAAGAAATACATGTGTCCATCAATGTATCGAAAATCACCTGTGATATCTCCTGGAATTCCCGGAAATATATCGGAAATCCGTCCTCTGGTTGTTATTACACCGGGTGTTTCAAAAAATTCCACGTATGATTTATTGTCGTATAGTATGTAACCTTTTCTACTATTAGTTTGGAATATCATATTTATATCGGATGTCACTCGAATTGGCTAATTTTCTTTGATTTCTAGGCTAGGAAATACTGCTACAAACTCAAGCTCCATAAGAAAACGCATTGAATTTTGAGCCAGAAATGATGTTTATTATTATTAAATGGCGTTAAACTGTCATCTTTTTTTAAACGACGTATTTGAGACACCCTGTACACACTAAAGAATCACATGGTGAAACAATAGAGCCCCGTTAAATTGTCGTGTTTTTTCTTGAATGACGTAATTTGATACACTCTGTACATATTGAAGAATCGCACGTAAAAACGATAGAATCCCGTTGAACTGCCATATTTCTTAAATGTCGTATTTTGAGATACCCTGTACTAATTGAAGAATCACACGCTAAAACGATAGGGCTCCGTTAAATTGACATGTTTTTTCTTGAATGAGACACCCTGTATACATTGAAGAATTACACATGTTTTTTCTTGAATCACGTATTTTGAGACACCCTGTACACATTGACGTCATGCTTTTTTCCTTAAATGATGAGACATCCTGTAAACCTCGGTAGCAAACATTTTTTTTCTCTAACGCTGCACTAAATATCGCCCTGTTTTCCCTTACTACAGCATTCTGCTGTTATTATTACTGTGAAGAATGTTATGTTCCCTTCGTTCATAAGAAAAACCATCGGTGCGGCGGTGCTTGTTTTTCGTGTCAGGCTTCACCGGCTTGTCCTAAGGAAGTGTACAATTGATTTTTAGCAAGGATATTGAAATTTATTTTAAAGTTGGAACAAAAAAAGCACGGAGATTACTCATATTTTCATAGTTGACCATTGGACACCATTGACTGTACAAACTTCTGTAATGAAACTGAGACTCCCTGTTGATATTTTTACATATCTTCACTCCCTGTATGATGATCCGTGATGATCTGACTATTCTTAACGAAGATATGGTTTAATACTTTTCTGACTGCAATCTTTGTTTTTTTCGCTGCCGATGAATTTTGCATTTCTTTTCCTCTCATTTGATGTACTGTACGTCACAACCGAACCAAATATAATTGCAGTCTCCGAAATGCTGATATTCTATACAAATGGCTTTATAATGTATTACCAAAATGAATAAAATGCATGCTACAAACCTATGTTTTTCATTTTCATGTTCTCCAGTGAAAATTTTGACGTTCGAGTACTCGCAACCCTCTCTTGACATCGAGACGAATCCATTGATGTCACAATTATCAAAATCGGACGACCGGAAGTGAAAACCGGAAGTGACAATTTTATTGTAGATTTGGACTCTACACGATATGGCAATTCCGAATTCACCATTACTCTGCTTCTATCTCAATTTTTTATAAACCGGAAGTGTTTATTTTTCAATGAATCGTACAGATCTGAAACCTTGTTATTTCATATATATGACACATTCATCAATGATAAATGATGCCTAGCATGTTGAATCCCATGAAAAAATATTAGACCCTCCTAACCTTTCTTGTTGCGGACGCCATCTATGTTTTTTCTCCGTCATTTCCTGATGATGCCATCTAGGAAGAATCGTACAAATCCGAAACTTTGTTGATTCATATATTTGACACATTCGTCAAAGAAAAATAATGCTGTCTTTCTGGTATGTTAGACCTCACGGAAAAATATTAAACCCTCCTAACCTTATATGTTGCGTGCGTTATTTATGTTTTTTCTCCGTCATCTCCTGATGATGCCAACACGGATGAATCGTACAGATCTGAAACTTTGTTAATTCATCTATTTGATACGTTCATCAAACACAAATAATGCTATCTTTCTGTCATGTTGGATCCCACGAAAAAATATTAGACCCTCCTAACCTTTCATGTTGCGCGCGCCATCTATGTTTTTTCTCCGTCATCTCCTGATGATGTCAACCTGGATGTTTTTTTTTGCATGAATTCTGCATTTCATCTCCTTTCATATGGCGTGCTATGATGAATCGACTATTATTAACGAAGATATGACTTGGTGCCCTTCTGGCCGCCTTCTTTATTTTTTCATTGTCAATGAATTCTGCATTTATTCTTCTTTCATTTGACGAAGATATGGCTTAGTGTCCTTCTGATCGCAATCTTTGTTTTTTTTCTGTCGATGAATTCTGCATTTCTTATCCTTTTATTTGACGTGCTGTATGCAATGATTTGATTGTTATTAGCGAATATACAACTTAGTGCCCCTCTGACCGCAATCTTTGTTTTTTTCCTTGTTATATTTGACATATTCGGGTTGCACGCGCACCATCTATGTTTTTTCTCCGTCATCTCCTGATGTCAACTTATTTTTTCTTCAACACTGGACGCTATGTTTTTTTCTTTGAACGCTGCACACCCCGTTTATCACGATGGTAGCCATGTTTTTTTCTTTAATGCTGGACGCCATGTTTTTTTTTATTAAACGTTGCACACCCCATATATCACGATGACAACCATGATTCTGGAATAAAACACCCTGTACACTTTGAAGAATCGCAGGCTAAAACGATAGAGCCATCTGTCATGTTCCTTGAAAAGACAACACTGTACACACACACATTGGATGGAATCGCACGCGGAACGGCGAAAACGAACGAAAAACGATCGAAAACGCATGGAAAACAGCCGCACGCAAAAGGGTCACACGAAAAACGGCCGAAAACGCACGAAATACTGTCGTACGCAAAACGGTAACATGAAAAAAAACGAACGAAAAACTGTCGAAACTTATGCAAAACAACGTATTTTGAAATTTCCTTGTCAAATAACCCCATTACCCCACATGTTGAGTCCACAACGCGTATCTTCAACATAATAATAATGATGATTGAATTCTACGGAAATAAAAATAACTCTGTAAATACTCATCATTCGCACTTACTTTCAATATCATACGTTGGTGTAGACACTGAGGACAACGTCTACCACGCGAACGTCGTGTGTTCGATTCTCATAACTATAAACTTTTTTTAATTAGAATCAAGGGGGGCCGAGGGATGGAGTCTTGAGGGGACCAAGGGGCGGAGTTGAGGGGGGCCGAGGGGTGGGGTACTAAGCGGGTCCGAGGGGTGGAGTTAAGGGGTTCAACACTTGAATCGCTACGATACTCATTCCACCTTGCGTCGATGACGTCACACGTTTCTGCTCGATTCTCCGTCGTACGCGTGACCTTGAAATGGGCAAAAAATCTCCCAAATGAACCTTAGTGAATTCCCATGTAAATCTCCATAAGGAATTAGCTAGAAACAACATAGTACCTTCACTTGGGTATTCTCCATGTCTTATCGGATCTTCAAACACGTACTTTCAATCTTGGCAAAGATTGGTCCATGATCCTTTTCCAAGGTTTCTCTTCTTATTTCTTCAAATCGTTCTGTGGCATCCCGAATCAGAGTTGACCTCTTTCAACGGTGGTAATTGATTTGAAACCTTATCAGTGCCCGGCTGGCGCGTTCCTATATGCGTTTGGCTGTCTCTCCTGGGATTGGCGATTTCAGCAAAAAACTTTTGAGTATGATGTTATTGTCTCTAGCTCTGCACAAGAAGCTGAGGTGAGTTTCTTCTTTGGTAAGCTTGACCATAGTCTTCTCATATCCTGGGAATAAGTCGCTAGTTCCGGGTCCGTACTGGGTATTCAACGTTTGTTTGAAGGTGGTTACAATGTTTCGTGGAGTATTTCATCAGTTCGGACTTCCATTGTCTAATATAATATAAATTGATTTGAAATCCCTGAAAAAAAACAATTTTATTAAACAAAAAACTGAAATTATAAAGAAATAATATACAAGCTACAACCAAAAAATTGAAATATTAGTAAAAGCAGAAAATTGAAAATATTCCGTCTTCGGGTGATAACTGGACTTATTCCTTCGAGATCTGACTATTTATAGGTCATTCGAGTGCTTTCACCTATCCCCTTTTCCCTCTCTATGCTTCATTGGTTTTAGCGGGAGATGACCGTTTGGCGAGAGTTGGTCATTTTTCGCTTCATTAGAGGTTTCCATATGTTACGTATCTCTACGCTGGCTTCACTAAATGTTTTATTGTTGATTTTGTTGATTTTTTGAAGGGATGTCAAATCAATTTATATTATATTAGACAATGGAAGTCCGAACTGATGAAATCCCCATCAAGTTTATTCAAAATAACATCCACAACATGCTCATTGTACCAAACACTCAAATCCGTCTCCAAATCAATGATTTCATCACGAGTATTAAAATATTTTCTATCAATAATTTCCCCGTCATTCGGGATTTTAATGAGATCCCCCAATAGTGTCATGTTCACTTTGAGGGATTGCATCTCCTTCAAAAATTTGAAAATTCTACATTTGAAAAGAGAATATGCATCACTCAAAAATTTTCTTACTTTTTTGTGCGCTAAATTTATTATGACACCTGTTTCTAACTCTATTCTTAAGAATAGATTCACATTTTCCATTAAACTCTACTGCTTCGTTTCAAACCTGATCCAATATACTTATCATTTTTCATAACTTTTATTATGCATCTAATGTGTTTCAATTCCCCAATGTTACCTATTTCACCTAAGAATTCCACTTGTTTCATTTTTTCAACTCACATTTTCTAATATGTTTACTAATCAAATTTAACGAAGTTCGTGCAATGGAACTTGAATAATTTTGTTTGATTACGTCAAGCAATTTATCAATTTGCGATAAAGTTTTTGAAAACATCATTTTCAACTCACAAGATTTTTTTTGCGGCAAATGGATGCTTGCTGAACGCTCCAAATGGAAACTTTAAGTAGTCCGGTAGATGGGCTGAAGAAACTGCACAGGAACGACTTGTAAAAGCAACCTTGATGAAGTCACAAACGCAGATGATGCTCGAAAGGAAAGTTCGAACAAAAATATTTCTCTTGCACCGAGGAGTGAAAGTATATGGAAATGAAAAAGGAAAAAAATATTTCGAACGATTTTTTCACTTCATACCAAAAAAAATCAACAATACTAACCTCAATTTTCTACAATTTCGAACGATGTAGCCGGGTTGGCTTTGCCCACGTCTATTACACCTTTGAAAACAAGAGGTATTTTCCCCCTTGGAAATGTGAAATGAATGGCTCATATGTTGCGGTAACCCTCCTCGGTAAAAAACACGATATTTTTCTTCAATTCTTTGAGTACTGTCTTCCCACATTTAGTGGATACCATTTTGGCTGAGGACATTTGATGTGGCACTCCTAACTGAAGATGTTACAATTTCATAATGGGTTTTTCCTCTAGAACGGAGATAACGTTAATTGTATTAAAATCCATCTATAACAAATAAGATGATTTTTTTTGACACAACCACTGAAGTGCACAATTTTGAGCAAAAATTTGAGAAACTTCTTGGAAAACGGAAAATTTCCTATTTCGAATTGATAAATGTAATTCATTGTCTACACAAACAACGAAAGCGTAAAACTTTGAACAAAAATTTTGAAAACTACTCAATTGAAATCGGTTCACTGAGTTTCGACAATAAAAAGCATGATTATACAAAGATTTTGAAAATAAATATTGTACTTACATCTGATTATTGACGATGATGCACACATACAAACTAAACAAGACAATCTTTGCTGCTGCTAAGTTAATCGAAAACTGAAGCTTATTGTTCGTCCTGACTTGTTTTATTACTCTGGCGTGATGACAAAACAACATTCGAGAATTTTTGATATGGAATAAATAACCGTTGTCATGCAGATAACAGAAAAAAAACCCCCTTTATCATATTTTCTCCTCGATTCACTGCCATCGTATATTTCCTGTTTCAGCTTATCGCAAGTTTTCTGTTTTCGGCTTTATCAATAAAGAGATCAATTATGCATAACTGTTTTATATATTTTCTTCGACTTGAAATAATACAAAAATTCGTGAATATTCAACTATTTACTATTTGAACCAAACTATCCATTTCTTATTAAATTCCATAATTATTAGTATCGTAGATACTATAATGAGAATTCTATTATAAAGGTCAAATTCCATTTGTGACTTCTTTAGCCTCGCATGGTCTGGAACAAATTCAACTTTTTTCGTGTCTACTTCTCGAAGACCTTGGGTATATCAGCCTCAGTTTATATTTGAAGGGGGTATTTTTTGGATCTTCACTTACAAACACTGCCAACTAATTGTCATTGACAAATGTGGAACTCATTAATTTCCATTGTGTTCTATTGTATTCATGACCGAAATTATTGGTCTTTACACATATTGCCATGTATTTCTCACCCTTTGGTACGTTTACATAAAAAAACGTTATTTATCATTGCAGTTGAAACAAGGCCGTAGCCTGAAAACAATTTCGGGGGGGAGGGGGTTGGTTTGGTGGAACTGTAGAAAAACATGAAATATAAAAATAACGAAAGGAAAGAAAATTGTCTTTCATGATCATATATATTTATTAGAAAATCATTACAGAAATATTAACATCTTCTTACAAATTCAAATTTAGTTATCTAGCTTTCTTTGCAGCAAACAAATCAATTACCTTCTCGGTGTCGATGTCAATTCTACGGTAGATTGACATTAACGCCAAACCGTTTAGTCATTCCTGGCTTGTGGAGTTTTGAGGCGTTTCAGAGAAGAGAAAGTCCTTTCAAGGGTACATGTGGAAACAGGTAGTGTCGCCAAGATCTTTGAAAGTTTGTACGCTCAGTGCCGTAAGGTTTTTCCATTGTGTTTCGGGGAAGTTTTTTCAATATTCTCTTTCAAACACTGGTGTCGCTTTGCAAAGGACTTGATATAATTTCTAACGGATTTTATAATTCCAATAGTATTTGTATCTGTAGAGTGGGGAGGGTGAGTGTAGGCCCACAGCACTTAGGCCACATGTGAACCATTGTACATCCTCTCAAGGAGTTGTTCTCCTAGGTCATCGTCAATCCTGTCCTTTCCAGGAAGGTGGACAGGTCACTAGGAGGCATCTCCTTTATATCGGCAGGTGTAGGCCAAGACTCGCTGAACACACAGTCTTTTATTGATGATAACACTCGCATAGGACATGCCTGACAGTTTCATCTTCCTGTTCACATATGCTGCATAGGGGGTGTGTCACTAGCCCTATATTATGGAGGTATTTTCTTAGTTGACAGTGGCCAGTCAGAACTCCTACTGTTAAGCGTAGATTTTTCCTGGTCATCGCTAGATATTTCTTCGGCGCCAGCTTGCTTGGGACGCCCAGGGTGATCCTAGCAAGATTGCAACCTTTGATTTCATCCCATCTTTTTAGGGATTGAGCATGGGTATAACATTTGGCTAGTTCCGCAATTGTCGAAGTCATCAGGCCGTAGGTGCCACTGGGTCCTAACATTCTTAGTGCAGCCGCTTCCTTGTCGGCAATGCGATTACCTTTACGCCTGTCGTGCCCTTTAATCTACCCCATGATAATGCTATTATCTACCGAGGCTTTGGCTAAATCTTGGTAGCACTCTAGTACTAGTCCTGAGGTAACACGTCTGTTCTAGGCTAGGCGTGTCTGCTATCAGTGCAGATTGTTATTTTTTTGCCAAAAATTCTTTTCCTGGTTATTTCTTTTGTGGCAATTGAAATACCAGCCAGTTATGTTTGAACCACGCTTGTATTTTTTCTCATTCCCCAATCGATCCTTAGGCTTAGTGATCTGGAGTACATTCCATATCCTGAGCCTTCTTTGGTTTTTGAGCAATCTGTATATATGCGTATTGCATTTGTAGCATCTGAATCTATGCTCTGTTTTATTTGTATTTTGTGAGGTTCATTAAACACAAACCTGGGTAAAATTGCATCACTGGTTGCCTGCAGCAGAGAATGCGCAGTAAGCGCTTCTCGCCATAGGCTCAGCCTCAACTGACCCATTCCTACTTCAAGGTGTACACCAACCGTGTGCAATCGTAACATGGCTATTAACGCAACCTCCTATACGTACAGGTTCAGAGGAGACAGACCAGTAATTAATTCCATTGCCGCGGTTGGTCTTATTCTCATGGCTCCTGTGATGTTCAAACAAGTCAATCGTTACATTTTATATAATTTTTGGATGGCCATTGGATGGCCGTTTGGATGGCCCCCTTGATCCCCCCTGGCTACGGCCTTGGAAATCACGAAATTCATTTTAAGCATTATTAGTGGCATTTAAATTCTTCGCAATGGATATCTCGCTTGGGGTACTTTTCGATCGACCACTCTACTCTTCAACTTTCCGGATGTATCCGTCAAATGACATTTCAATACTGACTATTTCATCTGCTCAATGATCTTAACATACTTTCAAACAATAATATTACCCACTCGCCTAATGTCGCGGGTTTTCTTTGACATCTTCCACCTCCTCATCTAATATTTGATAACGCTGCACGCTCTAAAGGCATCATTCCAAATGAAGCCCATTCAACTGCAGTCTCCATAATGTTGATATTTTGTATAAAATGCATGCTTCATACCTATGTTTTTCATTTTCATATTCTCCAGTAAACATTGTGAGGCTAGATTACCCACATCTCACTCCTTTCTTCACTAATAAAAAAGTTAGCCTCCTATGTCTGTTACACTTTTGAAAATGCTTTAATATGTTTCTTGGCATCGAGACAATCCATTGATATCGAAATTATCGAAATCGGAAGACCGGAAGTGATAACCGGAAGTGATAACCGGAAATGGTTATTTTATTGTAGATTCGGACTCTATCTGTATTTTTATAAACAGAAAGTGTTTTTCTTTCGATGAAATATTTTTTCTTTTACACTGTATATGTATATTAAGATGGCAGTCACGTTATTTTTCTTTAACGCTGGCAACCCTCTTTTTCTCTTCAACGCCACACCCTGTACACCCCCATGGCAACTTTTCTTCAATGCTGCAAACACACCCTGTACACCTCCATAGCAGCCATGTTTTTTTCTATAACACTGCACACAACATGTATACCGCGACGGCAGCCATGTTCGTTTTTTTAACGCTGGCAGTCATGTTTTTTTCTTCAAAGCTACACACCCTGTATATTCGATTGATATGTTTTGAAACGACACCCTGTACACCTAATATTATTGCTCTCATAAGCACACTCGAATTGTTATGCCTTACACAGCGATAACGGCACCGCTAACAATGATAGCCACTTCAGCCCCAGTTCTCTTATTATTCATCTACTCGCGTACATAAAACATATTGCGTTTGATTGTTCAATATTATAGAATTACCTAGTGGATAAAGTCGTCGATAATAAAAGTCGTATGGAACCAGAACAGAAATAATAACATCGATTTCGAACCTATTGCCCATATTTTTTGATATTTCTGATTCCAGTAAGATGGTTCTACTTATGATGCACTGTTTGGAACATTTGGTGTAGTAGATTAAAGTTTTAATCTTCCTCTTTGAAGATGATCACCTGGTGATCGAAACACGTGTCGAGGTGTTAAATATAACGATTTGATGTTGGAAAAAAACTCCAGTAATATTCAAGATGGTTCTAATTAATCCCAAATACTGAGAGTAATATAATATTATAATTGCATAAGAGTAGAGCGCAAACTCTATTGATTTCAAACAAATTGCAATCCTCAAATATGCAATAATATAGTGAATGTCATGAGGTAGATTAATCAAACATGTGGCTGAAATATTAGTTTAGGTTAGGTCCAAAGTGAATGGGTTATTCGACCCGCCACCGTAATGTTACCTGAATTATCAATACCCCATCTGAGATTGATAGATCAGGTGAAATTTTTGTTATTTCAGGTATATTTCAGATAAACTCATATTTTCAAAAATCTGTTAGGACGCCTCTACTTCTATATAGTCTTTATCCTAAAGAAAAAAGTATGAAGATGTCTTCCTTTCATGTATTCAAGATATCAGCAAGGTGTTTGTACACAAACCTCTATAACTGTGCAAGAATATACGATTTCAGATCTTCATTCTTGTCATGACATATTGTACACGATTCTTTCACTGTTTTCGACATCCAGTTTGTTTTATTATTTTCTTGTTCCTGTTCACATTTGAAAACGTTTGTTAACATCGATTTGTTAACATTTTAATTTAGGCAAATTTACAAATTTCTCCATGATTTCAGGGCTGATTGACTAACTCCATTTTGTCTCCAGTGGTCGATAAGGTGGTAAAAACTTGTTATGTACGGTGTGTGAAAATTCGATGCACATGGGAACACCCCCTCATTCTTCTTGCCCATACCCTACATGTGATAGAGACGGATATTAGGGTTGCCTACAAAGCTTGGAGCATGTAGTTGTGAGGACAAATCTATAATCTATATCGATATCTAGATCGTGATTTCTGATGCACTGAACAATTTCTTTTTGTACTTCGTATTTTACATATTATATACATAGAGTTGTGACCAAATGAAAATATCAATTTATTATTATGAATGAACATGATTCAGATGTTCATTATACGATTATTAATTGGAAAAATTTATGACTGAATTTATTGCGAAAATAATGGTAACTCACCGGACTATAATTTAATGGAGCTCTGCTGACAGCAATAGCCGGAAAGCTACTGGGCTGAGGACTGGCAGCTTGGACGTATCCCACGCTATCTCCGGCGCTGCTGTTGTACATATCGATAGTGGGACCCGGCGAATTGGCGGCCGGGAACCCGCCCCTGGTGTTGGTGGCATGGGGTGAAGTCGGCGGGCCGAATCCCTGAGCTGCCGCTGCTGCTGCAGCCTGGTAGTTGTTCATCACTGCAAAGGAAACGGAGAAGTGGTGTGGTTGGGGTGCAGATGTACTCTGATGGTCGGCTCCTGAAGGCTGCTGCTGCGTCCAACTGGCACCGGATGACCCTACGGGACACAAATACACTCTCCTGGAGCCGACCGAAGCCGTTTTCTCTTTTCCAAAATGTTCAATATTTTTCAATCAGCTCATAGACTACCAATACATCTACTGCCACAAATGAAAAAAATCGTGGGGTATTTATAAATGAGGTATATTTTTTTTAGATAATACTAGTTTTCGGAAAAAATCTTTTGGAATTTCACTTCTCCATAATAATAGAGAAGTGGAAAACTTTCATAATTCAAAGTTCATATATTTGAAAGTATTTGTTTTGGGATATATTTTTTATTTCACTTCAAATTTGAATGAAAATGTGCGTGTACACAACTTCATAAAGAGTTTTATTGATTAATTCGGTTTTTTTTTTTCGAAAGTTTCACAATTTTTTATAACCATGGAGAAGAATATGGTTGAAAGATTTTTTTTCAATGAAAATCATCCCCCATCAAATATGTCACAACAGCATAATTCTTGAGGAATACTTGAAGCAGAGTCGTGTATTATATCTTTAGTCCTCTGAAATTACGACATTTTTTCATGTTTCGTAATATGATTAATGAAAGAAAGAAAGAGACAGATCTGAGGTACATATGTTTCGTTATCTTCTTGTAACATTTATTTTATTCAAAATGTAAATTTTGAATTACTCAATAACAGAGTTGAAAATACTACTTTGTCCAAAAGTACATAAAAAAAATATCAATTAGATGAAATATTTCAAAGGATGTAGGTCTATTTGGTCACGGTGAACTTTCATTAGTTATATTGAAAATGTTTCAATAAGAAGTGAATGGAGCCCATATTAGATTTCGCGGTCTGAAAATTTCAATAAAAAACAAAATGTCAGTTGCAAACCCAAGCTTCGACATCTACCTTCGGAAGAGATTCGTCCTCTTTCTTCCACTGCATATTTCTCTGCAAGGCAGCTAGATTCAATCAGAGCCTTCAGACAAAGCATTTAAGATCTAATACCAAACAGTGCTGTTTCGACCCGCCAAGGTATCATCAACGGTGCTAGGCTGAACCACAAATGAAGTGTTGGACTCAACCCAAAGTGGATAGAGGGAATTATATCTCCTTTTACGCCTTGATGACTCTCATTTACTATGAATATTAGTGAATTGAGTCTTCTATCGATCCCTTAGATGTAATTCTGGTGGGGGGAGATATCATTGCCTAAGAATTTTAAGAATAGTTGAGTCCACCTAAGCATTCGTTTTTCAGCTTAGTTCCAATAATGAAACCTTGATGGGTCGAAACACCTATGTCGAAACACCTATGATGTTGAATCATGAATGCTTTGCTTTGGGCTATGGTTTCATCCAGTTGCCTTGTAGTGCAATAAAAGGACAGATCTTGTTCGGCGCTCGATATCAAAGATGGCGAGGTCGCTCTTGAATAGGTGGATGGAAGTTTTCACTGGGTCGACAATTACAATAATTTTTGGTGAAACGGATTTTCCAACATAATATTTTGCAAGTTCTGAATATAAGTCTCATTTATTTGCCTATATTGCAACAAATCATAACTTTAATTTCAATTTATAATTTCTTTCAAATTTTCGATTTGGTGCTACTGCTAAAATATTTTATTTTGAATCAAGGTTTTCATTAAGTTTTCTATCCTAATAGAATCAAGAAGATATCAATTTCCTTAATGTCAATAGCATTGTCTTATCTAGATGTCAAAACATTTCATCACGAAAATATTGATGTATCAGTTTGTTTCATGAAAACTTTGCTACATCTTATACTTTCATAAGTGGATACTTATAAGAAAATGTAACTTTAAAGAACAATTCGAATGATTGAAATGTAAGACATCACTCATTTCGCTTTTTCCAACACTGCCTAATATTTTACAAAGGTATTCGACTCATATTTACTACATTTCAAATTCAACATAACAAATACAGTATGCAAGATAGGACCTATTTGATAAACTTCCGTTGGCATGAATAATAATGATTCTTTCATTATCCGCACGATATGATAGAACAACTTGATATCTCAGATGTTGATGTTGCATAGCAAATCAATAATCATGCATAAACAATACATATTACTGGAGTTTTTTCACAACACCAAATCGTTATTTTTAACACCTCGACACGTGTTTAGATCACCAAGTGATCATCTTCAAGAGGAACATAAAACTGGAAACTTCGCGAAACTAAAGCTATTTATGCTATACAGATATATCATACAGGTAAACCATACAGGTATACCACCCTAAATTAATTTTACAATTAGCCTTATCTATTATTTTACACTATGTCCTTATGTAATGTTTAAATGTTACAGATATATATAAAACGATTTTCAGCTATATGAAAATTAATTTCACAATATTGCCTATCTAAATATATTTACAATGTGTCCTTACTCCAGTAATCAGTAAACCCAACAATATTATTTCATCAAGCTAAATAGTATGCTATTTGGTATTGGTCGGTCATCGTTATTCATAATATTATTATGTTTACCTATTTCTACTCTCTCATCGGCATCTAGTTGCTTGTTGTTGTTAACTTGTCTAACTAATCTCAATGAACTGAAGTCTATGGAATGGTTTTGTTGCAAAATATGATGGGCGACTGCTGATTTTTGAGGTCTTTCATATTTTAAGTGTGTTATGTGTTCCTTATATCTCACTTTAATAGATCTTTTTGTCTGTCCATAATATTTTGCATCGCATCTATACATTCAGTTTCGTAAATTCCAGACTTTTCCGAATTCTCGACTTTGTCTTTTGGACTCTCCAAAAGGCTCTTCAGTGTATGACTTGTTTAAAAACCACCTTCATACCTTCATTTATCTTGATAAATATCAAGAAAATACATCTCAGTTCCATACCACCAATATACGAAGAACTTTGGAAAGATTTTCAAGGAACAAGATAAATACATCATAATGATAATTATCAAGATAAATACATCTCAGTTCCATACCACCAATATACGAAGAACTTTGGAAATATTTTCAAGGAACTAGGTATGAAGGTGGTTTTTGAACAAGTCATACACTACAGAGCCTTTTGGGAAGTCCAAAAGACAAAGTCGAGGATGCGGAAAAGTCCGGAATTTACGAAATTGAATGTAAGGACTACGATGCAAAATATTATAAACAGACAAAAAGATCTATTAAAGTGAGATATAAGGAACACATAGCACACTTATAATATGGAAGACCTGAAAAATCAGCAGTCGCCCATCATATTTTGCAACAAAACCATTCCATAGACTTCACAGTTCATTAAGATTAGTTAGACAAGTTAACAACAACAGGCAACTAGATGCCGATAAGAGTGTAGAAATAGGTAAACATAATAATATTAGGAATAACGATGACCGACCAATACCAAATAGCATACTATATAGCTTGTTGAAATAATATTGTTGTATTTACTGATTACTACATAAGGACACATTCTAAATATATTAAGTTAGGCAATATTGTGAAATTAATTTTTATATAGCTGAAAATTGTTTTATATATAGCTATAACATTTAAACATTACATAAGGACATATTGTAAAATAATAGATAAGGCTAATTGTGAAATTAATTTAGGGTGGTATACCTGTATGGGTGGTACACCTGTATGGTTTACCTGTATGATATATCTGTATAGCATAAATAGCTTTAGTTTCGCGAAGTTTCCAGTTTCATCTTCCTCTTAAAGATGATCACTTGGTGATCGAAACACGTGTCGAGGTGTTATGTACATATGATGTACTGGTGTTATGTACATAAACAATACAGTTTTCAAGCAAATCAGTCTAGTTCATAAGTACCATTTCTTTTGATTCCTCATTGATAGATTCAAAGGTATAAACAACTTAGTTTACTGGAAAAAGAGATTTGTTTATTGTGAATATTTCAAAAATCTTTTCAGATCCAAAATTTTTAAGAAGATACTGAAATAGCAGAAAATTCACTAAACAATGTCCTCTTCCCAAAATTGTAATGCCAATATTTATAGTTTTAATGATCGCTACAACATTTTTTTCAACCCATTGAATGTGAGTATTAGGAAACTGAACCATAATTAGCTGACAATATTTTGTTCCAAGTTGAAGGTATATATAAAAAACTTGATAATTCATAAATTCAAAGACTGGATTTTTTCTTCCTTAAGCAAAGATCTATTTTTGAAAAGTTGAATAATTCATTTTCCATTCGTTCATGAATTATCAAAGATTTTGAATAAAAAAAAACCATTGAATACGTTTTTTTTCAAATATTTGGATTGATTTGTTTTCTAATGATATATGATTTTTCAAAACTTTTTATTCTCATCATTTCAATCATTTTTATAAACGAATGTATCTGAAAATATGATAGTCAAATATTTTTTTCAAGTTGAAAGTGTATATAGAAACCTTGATTATTATTAAATTTGAAGACTGGATTTTTTTTCTTTAAAAAATATCCATTCTGGATTCATTTTGAAAAATTCATTTTCCATTAATTTATGAATTATCGAATTATTTGGATACAATCATTTTCTAATATTTCCATTGATATGTTTTCTCAATGATAAAGGCTACATTGATATGATTTTTTTAAACTTTTTATTACCATCGTTTCAATCATTTTTATAAACGAATGTATCGGAAACTATGATAGTCAAATATTTACTCGAAAAAATGCTTTTGAAAAATTTCAATGCCTAAAAGTGCATTTCAATCAAATATTCATATTTGCAAGTGGTTATTTTCATTTATATTTTAAAAAAGAAGTATGAAAATTCCTTCGTTAACAGGTAATTGTTCATCAAACAAACAAATGAAAAATTTCAAATAATAAGATCTTTTTTCGGAATATAATGGTTATTGATTATTATCGATTCACTATCAAAAATTAATAGTTGATTGATCAATGATTTCTTATGTAATGAAAAATTTTGAAAAATGTGTTTTTCCAAATTAATAATTGATTGAAAGATTATCCGATGTTTCTGGGTGTAATAGCCGTGGTCTGGAGGTTTTCATTAGAAGGATCCTGGAAAAACATGGAGTTAGAGCAATTTTCAAGTCCACCAGAACGAAAGATTATAGTCTCAGGTCAACTAAAGACTCCAGAAATACATTTAAGCCGCCAGAAATCCTATAAGTAAACCAGGAGGAACGATGAAAAGAAACGTTATAATGCAATTGACTAGCATAAAAAGTTGCCGCTATGGCAACAGATAAAATCGGCAGTGGCAGAACACGCTCTCTCAGAGGGCAGACATGACATTGCCTTCGAATGCACGCAAGTTTTTGATAAAACCAGCTGGTACTATCCGAGGCTATTCAGAGAGGCTATAGAAATACTTGAACATAAGAATAATTTCAACTGTAAGGAAGAGAGTTTGAACATCAAGAAGACATGCATACCGGCAATTCATAACATACAGACTCTTTCAATAATCGAAAAAGGGTCTTAGGTACAAGAACCGTCCGACATCTAGTCCCATTAAAAGTTCAAACGCACCAGGACCATTTTCAGTTCGTGCATCGCCGCAAGGTAGATCACTTCTACCGTTGTCTGTATCACAAATCCGATCGCCAGCGAATGTGATTTTTGATGATGGACCTTAATATCAACCTCAAAATGAGTGGCGCATAAGCTCAAGGAGGAGGTGTCAGAAGAACAACAACTGACTGAAAGTATATCTAACAACTGGCGAGATCTCAACAAAATCGTGTCTGTCTCCCTTTCTCGGCTGGGTCGTGAGGGCGCGTCTTGTTCGGGGTTTCTTTTTTTCTCCCCTCTTCAATTCTTTGGAGTGTTACAGTAAATATTGTAAATAGTAACGTTGTAAATAAAGGTTTTTGATTTTTTTATTTCGACTTCGACCGTTGTCGCATCGCTTTTGATTATATCTGCCGCAGTAGCAGAAGAAACGTCAGGTATAAAAACCTTCAGACGACGACTAATAAACCCGGAAACATCAAATGATATTTTTGACATCAGCCGTAAAAGCCATGATCAACTATAAGATTATTAGATCCCCAACAAATTCAAACATATCAGCGTACCTTTTATCAGTAGGAAAACAGACTAATCTAAATATTTGAAAAAAAAATTAATTCTTATGAGATGAGTTCAAGAAAGTTATAAACATCATCAAGTTATGGACAGTTGCTTTGAAAGTTTTTGTCAGCTCATTACTGTTCATTCAACTTTCCACCAAGTAACTCATTTTTTATTCCTTAGTATTCACACTTAATTAGTTGAAATATTTCTTTTTGTTAAAACGACAGAATTGAGTCGTGAGCCTTGAGCGCGAGCCTTAAGTAGCCCTCCTTTTTCATATGCTCAAGTGAAACTATAAATATTGGCGCTACAGTTTTGGTACGTGAATATTTTTTAAAACATCTTTATCCAATTTTAAAAATCTGTAATAGTTCTTGAGATATTTGCAAAAAATCAACAATTCTTTTTATGTCTCACTATTGTTCATAACTTTCGAACTATTTGTTAGCGCAATTTGCCTCAAATTGTAAATTACTATTTGTGAAATTTCGAATCGAATGACATTTCCATCATAATTATTGGTGAAGGCTAACTGAAATTTTATGATGGTACTTGTGAAATATACTAAATTATGAAACAGGATAAAAAATTGTAAAAATGTGGAGGTTCTAACTATATAGGAGTATGATGAAACGATGATTACCTGACAATGCTTGAGTCAAGAGCGGAGTGTTATTATTCGGAGTGAGCTGTCCATTGGTTAGATCCACTGAAAACAGAGACAAACTCGATATTACAACAGAAAAGTCGAAACACGTGGAAGTGTGTATTATGATATCAAATAAATTTTATGCATCCATATGGATTTGACATGAACTCATTTTTTGAGAAGCAATAGATTTGGATATCAAGAAATTTTGTTCCGAATAGAATTTGGAACGAAAATTGGACAACTTGAAAACTGCATTTTTTAGGAAAAATTAAAAAGTTTTAAGATTATATCTGAACAAGTGTACAATGATGAGCTAAGAATATCACATTCTCAATAATTTATATATTCATGTCATATCCACAAGTAATTTTACATCCAATCTATTTCGAGAGAAAATGAGGTATATGACGATATCAATATTTTTTTTATGTTTTACACAAATTTGGGTTATTACAAGTTGACTACATGAGGATTTGTTTGTGGAAACACGATGTAACTGTTTTCAGTTACATATGCCTATGTTTTCATAGGCATACAAAAAAGAGGAGGACTCCTATAGAGAGCCACGATGATATTCCAAGTATTTGTACCTATTGAATACGAATCTGAATATGCTGAGATGTGAATTGGCCTAAATGAGAAAGAAGTCTGAATAAATGAACTTTGAACGTTCAAGCCAGTCTCGGAAATACCTTCACAGAACGTTGAATAGACTGACGCCTATCAGAAAACAGCCCTGGGTAATACCACGAAGGGAGTTGGATTATATCCGACAGGCGTCAGTGCAGGAATCTTCACAGAAAATTTCCTGCATATTCAATTGGCAATACAACTGAGAGAGTCGACCTTCAATTTTGAAACGGGCACACTTGCAGACCGGTTTCGGCTCATTAGCCACTCGTCAGTGCAAGATAGTTGCCATCATCGACCTAAAATCAATGATATTCCATAATTGAAAATCTGAATTCTTTCAGAGTATTTCATTCCTCTTCCTAAGTTGGAGCGAACAACAAAATGCCACTCCATCTAGTGGACGAGGTACTAACCAACTGCATTTGCGAAATTTGCCCGATTCCTGCAGGAATATTCACAGAAAATTTCCTGCGAAGATTCCTGCACTGACGACGCCTGTCGGATATAATCCAACGCCCTTCATGGTATTAGCCAGGGGAGAAGTTGTTTTCTGACAGGCGTCAGTCCATTCAACCTACTGTGTAAGTATTTCCGAGACTGACTTGAACGTTCAAAGTTCATTTCTTTAGATTTGTTGATTATATTATTTATTCACTCTCAAATGATTCAAATTAAAAAAAATATAAGGAACTGAAACTGTATACAAACGATAACCAATTCGAGCGCGGTAATATTTCATTGAATCAGTATGAATTACGTAGCACCTAGTTGAAAACTGGATGAACCTATAATATCACAGTAGGTAAATAACGTTTCAGAAAGGTTAGGTAGGGTTCTGAAATATGGTATAATACGGCTGTTCAGTGAAAAGTGTATTGTGTTTCAGGTTTCATTCATACGTCTAGAAAAACACTTTTCCCAAATTCTTACACAGCCTTCTATAATTATGTATACCTATAATACATACGTGGATGATTTCTTCAATACAAATCAGCATGACATTTCTTGGAAAAGTTCTATTCAATGTTTAGAAGGTGATTCATAAACGGATCTACAATGGACTGTTTAGACTAAGGCCTTTAACACTGTCCATACTTCTCACGCCACACTTTGGTATTTCTACATTTACGAAAGTATACGATAGTTTAGTGTCGTGTACCGATCTCAACAATTACAAGTAATTTTTATCTATTCTATTACCGACTTCCAAGAAAGCTTATTGCGTGACATGACAATTTTCTTGTCTACGAAATGAGGCCAAGTCAAAGGTTCGTAGTTAGTATAAAATACTATAAATTAGTTTATCAAACTCTTGCTGAGGAGAGTACTAGAGTTTAATTGTGTGGATATAGAGTAATCGTTGAATAACTTCAACGGCAGAGATTTAAATTGTTCTTTTCAATATCAAAATGATCACTTGGTGATGATATTTTAGCCCATATATAAATTTTACCAAAAATTCAATATTCTTCAAATGAGCGCATTTCTTATTTGGTCGTGTCGAAGTTCACCTTTTTTTAAACAGGGGTGATTTTCATCAGTTTATGCTGAATTTACATGAAAATAGTATGTGATGAAACTATACCGCAAGAGGATTCGCATTCATTACGTCAAAATACCTTTCTATTTTGTATGCCTGTGAATTCAATAAAACCGGTTCTGGTAATATGATAGTAGTTCACGTGGAAATATTGGAAAAAAATTCGCCACTCATGAAGTAACTTCATAATATTTCCCTTACAAAACTTTGATGAGTATACAAAAAAATTTGGCCTGTGGATAAGGGACTAGTATTCAGAAAGGAGAACAAATTTTAAAAGGCCACTCATCAATATCAAAGTTGAGGTAGAATTGTGAGCTAAATTAATATACTTGTATGGTTGAATCAATAAGACAAAGAATACTCTGCTTGTGTCCCATATTATCAAAACTATATATTTCAGTAACTTTAGTCAAAATATTCCATTATTAACGGTAACTTTTCCATCTACTGTATGACAGTGTCACCCATACTTTATATCAACGGACAACTAGAAGCGACAGTTTACCATGCCCTCAGAGGAACATTTCTACGAGTATATGCACACCCATTTCAAGACATGTAAAGCTGTCCTCATGATTCGTATTGAATTTATTTTTGTGGTTTTCCATCTATCATCGCCGGACAAGGTTCAATACAAAACATGTCTACACATTTTTATTCGCGGAATTTTCTCTCGAAAATCATATTTCAGAAGCGAAGGATATCGATTGGAAGTTTTATACGCTATTCGATGAATTGGTTATATGTTTGGTGATGTGTGCTAGGAATGTTCACAAAAAATTACTGATAACTAAGTTTGCTATTATGTTAGGTGAAACAAAACATTGTAACTAAAAACAGTATTTTTTCTGATCTACACATTAACTAAATCTATCACACATAAGCCCAACTGATGTTATTTCTATAAAAATCAAGAACTGTTATCCGAAATATAATTATTAACACGTCTCTACTCTAAATCACTGTTCTAAGTTTCTACACACTATTTTCTCTATTCTAGTACTCGTTATAACATTTTGAATTATATATCACGGGATGACAGATGTATAAATGATGCTCAACTTCATTTTACATTTGTCATAAACATTTTCATAAAAATCTAGATCTATACTTTCGTTAATATCTCTACAAAAGGCTACTTCTATATCACTATATTAAACATCGCAAAGTATGAAAAATCTAGTAATTGTCAAATTATCACATGACTGCTAAATGTCACTGCACAAAATATTAGTAGAATTACTCGCCCCTTGTTATAAATGCTGTAGTGTTCCAACATGGCGTCCGCTTCTGCACGTCACACACTAAGTCAACACTTGAAAGTGATCTAATGTTGTCTCATTGGGAGCTTCAATATTTTTTTTGCAAATTTCACACCTGAATCCAATATTACTCAAAAAACTTACACGAAATCAAAGTGTCTGGGAAAAATACTATACCAATATCTTCATAAATACTACCCCTTTCCACATTGTATCTTCACGAGACACTTGAAAAAATCGTCTGTATTCAATTCCCAACGTTCAATTTCCTTTCGAAAGTTTATAACTACATTTTGATACCTTACAAGTTTAACCATTTCACTTGAATTGGGTGTCAAATAATAAAACCATTATTCACTTTGCGAAAATTATTTGAGGCAGGCTTTCATTATGAATGCATTTATTGGAGGTGAATCTACTGCTTTGTTACCGTCCAGTGGCACCTGTGATTTCCTAATATGAGTATTCACTGTCTAACATCTTAATAATGTCTTACAGGTAATTGATACTCATACGGGCATAATAATAAATGCCTCCAAGTCAATAAGCAACGCTAACTGACGGAATTGGTAAACTGATGAGAGCTTGTCAGAATATCGAGGTCATTTGCAAGTCTACCAGATAGATAGATATACTGTAACGTTTCTCAAATGAATCCTAAAATTCACTCCTAACCTCAGGTCTATTCAGATTTGTATATAAACATTAGGAAATCATCACAACATGAAAATCAAGCTCATCGAATATCAATCATGATGAAAACTTGCTCAAACAAAAGAATCTACAGTGGCATTGAACTGTCAAATGCTGTAATATATTGATCAATCAGTCAATCACAGTACAGCAAACATCAAGTGTCCGGGTGTAAATAATATCACAAAAACAGTCACTGGTCACAGGTTTTCGCTCGTCAAGACATTGCCCATAACTACCACCACATCCAATGATGAAGATAATGTTTGTTTAGAGGTGAACAAATATTTTTTTCTTAATATCAATATTTTTAATTGATCGAATATTTTTCCACTAATAAAGTCATCGAAACGATGACAACGGAAAAGATAAAGTTGATACCTTCAGCTTCGAATAGAATGAATGAAGAACGTGAATAAATTTCCATAAACGAGAAAAGAATACGTCACCAAGGTCACTCAGTAATAATTCGAAATCAGTCATTGAGCACAAACCTATTGACAAAGACCAAATTTTTCACGTTGAATGAATGGCAGTCATTTATTCCTGAGAGAAAACAGGCGGGATAGGGTGATAAATTATAATATAGATGTATGAACGCGTGTAGAGAAGACAAAGAGGCAAACAATGTGACGTCTGAAGTATTGAAAATTAATCAAGTTTAACGCATGTGGTGTTTGTACCATGGTGATTATTCAGAAAATTAGAATTATAGACGGCGGTAGGGCCTCTAATGAATTACTGGTGTAATTGAAATAGCTAGATGACGCTAACTGATAGTGTCAATTAACAAAGACAATGTAACCCTTACTGCAATACCCAATTGTTTAATGGCGAAACCCGAATCGAAAATGAATCTTGGAAGGAATTAGTTGCTTCATTGTCGAACATAAATTTACAGGGATCAGGCAGGAATAGGTGTACCAATGACTTGATCTTATTCACAAATTATTTTTATCAGTTAATCATATACTCAACATTTTATAATTATGCATATACAGTGGTAGGTCTTGAGAACTAAAAAAATTATTGCAAATTTTTGCTTTGAAATGTAACCAAAAATTAATAATTTATGTATACAAGTATATATCCTCCGATAATCCAAAACTTGACTATAATTTACGAGTCAACGAATAGTGCTCATCTATTCATTTTTTTTTTCGGAAAATGCTTGTCAAAAAAATGTGATTCGGAGAACATGTTTATCATGATAATCACTTGAGCTTTCTGATGCCACCTGAGATCCTCAGATTAGTTTATATTCGATCATGGCAAAATTATAACGACCCTAAAAATGGGTCATGTGTAGAACTTCTATACCAGGAATCCATTAATGTTGAAATTGATTTGACTTGACTTGACAATTTACCTATATCAAATCTTATTTTGATATAACTAATACTCTATCTAGAAGTAATAAGTTGCACGATAGATTCGTTACACCCGGTATTCTAGTGTCTACAGAAAATAATTATTTATTCTATTGAACGGTATAACTGGAACCTCTGGCGTAGAATAAACCCAAAACAAGCACTTTTTCAGTCACCAGAAATGCAAAACTCTTTCTGATGAGCGTTTTCACCACGGTTGGCTGGTGATTGAAGAAAGTGCTCGTTTTGGATTTTTTCTACACCAGAGCTTCCAGTTTTACCTTTTGATACATTTTCATGTTCCTTGAAGTATTCTAGGATTTTCACCTACAATATGAGAAATGAATAAATGTGATGAAGCCTAATAATATAAAACAATAAACTCAAAAAAAATCCAATGCTATTCATTAAAAAATTCTGACTATCAAAAATATATATATTTTTTTTATTTGGAAAAGGGATAAGGTGAAAAACCAAATAAGGCCATTTTATTTTTTAGGATATTTCAAAAATGGTGTGTGATAATTTGAATATCACCACTTATCACCACTTATCTTCCGCCAAATACACAACTTTAACTTGATTTAACTAACTTGCAATATCTACAAACTCCCAGATTGGTATCGTCAAAAAATACAGCATATAAAGAATAATCAGTTGTATCCAAACAATTGTCAGGCATATGAAACAACTCGTTTCCACACGAAGACATTTCCAATTCAACCTCTTGCAAGTGCCTGTCCTGATTATTCGATACACAGTAACTACCACTTCTGAAATATGTATGGTATGTGATAAAAGAACAGAACATGATCCCGGACAAACAGCAAAATGTCTGAATTGTACCATATGGCATCTCAACAGAAGTATGTTTCTGAGTTTTAACTAACTTCCGAAAATCATCCAAAGGTGACTAGGGTACCATTTCCACCGAAAGGGATTATAGTGAGAAGCTAGATCCAGGTGTGATTTTCGCAAGTCGGTGAAGTGGATGTGAATGTGTAGAGTTACGGAGTGAATCACAGAATTATGTATAGGTAAACCTTGTCGCTTTTTTGAATTATAGGTTTATGTTTAGAAAATACAGTGTAATAACAAGTTAACTATAATTCTGGATTCAGCACATTGCTAGAGTACTTTATAATTCGAAACTTACACCATATGGATATTATAGCAGAAATCTATATGTAGATCAACTCCTCTTCAATATCCCGAAATGTTTCAACTACGTTCAAATGTAGAAAATGTTCTGATGTAACCTGTTTGATTTATAAGTAACCTGTTTGATTTATAAAAGACAATTGTGTTTTATCGATATAGAAAAAATCCAGTACAATATAAAGTATTCAGAATTAAAATGTCACGTCAAAGGGCTGAGCGACGTTATGAAAAATTTTCAACAATATATTATCATTTGTTTCATTTTTCTCTTCATAAATCATATTATATACAGTTATTCCATTTTATATATATTTCATTTTCATTTTTATTGAATATTTCATGCACAAAAAAAGTGCTACATATCATTTGGTGAAACGAAGATTTTTTTAATTCAATATTTCAATTTGAATATTATATTGTTTTCAAATTAATTATTTTTGCTCGTCTCCCGTTAATAGTGTATTATATTTCTGGTTGTTCAACTGATAACAAGACATTTGAAAAAGGTTGTGGGTTGTTTGAATCTAAGTTGCAATTAGTTGCAGTTGCAATTAGTTGCAGTTGCAATTAGTTGCATTTTTTTTTATTATTCAAAGAAATCATGAGCAATTTTCCACAGAATTTATTCTAGTTTCCACAGTACACATGATCAAAACATACTTATTTTGAATTGAAATTTGTCTGAAGAGTTGATCGAGTAGACCAATTAATTAAATAACCGAACTTTCAGATATCGACTAGTTGCCCTTTCTGTGATTCACCCCTTTGGTAAAAAAACTTCCAGAAAAGTATACTACCATTTTTGAACAATGTTATTCACGAAAGATATATTACACATAATTTTGAATTCCGAAAACAATCTGAAACTGAATATATTTCCTCCAGAAAGTTTGGTTAATGTAATACCTGGAAATAGAAAATGCATTTGCATTCTTTTCAACATCTATTCCAAAGAATGGACAGTGAAAATTACAGCAAGTTGAATTATTCACAAACATATGTTGTTTCTGCACTTTCTGGTCTTCAAAAATCATTTACCAAGGAGTAAAAATGCAGTCATTGGTTTTAAGGGTATACATTTGTTTATTTCATATTGCTTGAAAATCCTTGTCATTGGATAACATCGAATACTTATAAATAGTCTTAAAATTATATATACAGTCACACATCTTATATACTTGTTATATAAATAATTTCTTTCGAAATTTATATTTCGTTCAATGAAGCTCTTGGAAACGACATGAGAAACGACAGATAGTGGAATCAAAAAATTGATTGCATTTTTTCCACTGATTTTACTTTATATCTTCACTTATTTCTAAAGAGATTCTGATGGAAAATATCAGATTACTTCTTATAAATTGATTAAAAATTGATTGCATTTTTTCCACTGATTTTACTTTATATCTTCACTTATTTCTAAAGAGATTCTGATGGAAAATATCAGATTACTTCTTATAAATGACTAACATAAAATATTTTTGTTTTTACAAGAAATCGACTTCATCTTTATCTCTTCAAAAAATATCGCATATGATGTCTGGAGTTTATTTTTAGCTAAAATTTTCACTACCATTTTTGCTATACTATGGACCTATATTTTTATAAAAATCAATGGGAAATTTGCAAACAGGAATGTGTTTTCCACAACATCGTTGTTAACAATGTTTTTATTTCCAAGAAAATATTGCACATGTGCATCAACTTATCTAATCAATTATTAGAGGACGAATGTCAAGTTGACGCTTTATTCTGGTAACTGTCGAATGCTTAGCAGATGCTTAGGGATGCAATTTTGTAAAAACCCATTTAAACATAATATTTTCAGTCCATTACATTTTTGAATTATCTTTGTTTGGATCAATAACTTCATGAGGATCGGTTTCTTTCAGCTGATTAACGGAAAAACATATTTTAAACAGAATATAGAAACATTCAAGTTTTTTTATGCGAAAATGAGCATTATTTTTATTCCTTTCTACTCTATCCCAGAATATAAGTTGATGAGAAGAAATCAATATGAAAACTGTAACAATTTCCATTAATTTATATATATACCAAAATTACAGATTTTGATAAGATATATAATCTCACATATGCAAATAATTCAAATAAAAACAGTGCTACATGTCATATTTCAAATAAAAAATGAATACAAGAAACGAATAATAAATCTTGAGAGTGGATATACTAAAAACGTAGAAAATGAATACATGAATACCAACCTAGAAACTGTAACGGAGTGAAGAAGGAGAAAAATGGAGTGGAACGGAAATAAAATCGCTTACAATATGCACTACATACTGAAATAATTTCGTTACTGCTGAATTTAGTT